>NC_138527.1:19208291-19793291 GCF_000230855.2 Cajanus cajan
GAGACTTGCATGAGCTGGTTCAATATTTCTTCTAGTTTAGACTACCTTTCATACAAGTCGGGCCTTTGCATAGGATGATGGAAGAGGTTGGAAGAAGTGGAAGACAACTCCTCCTTAGCTCTCCTTACGCATGGATCTTCTTCAATGGAGATAGAAGCACTCTTGAGGAACTCGTGAAGATGAAGAACACTTGCTGAATCTAGAGGAGGGAAGCATCCAAGCTCAAGAACTCAAGGGATTGCACACTTCAAAGGGAAGGAAACTAGGTTTTCCTAAGGTTTTTGAAGGCATTCTCTCGGTTTTCTCTCTTGGATAAACTCGGTGACTCTTGAGGGAATTAGCTGAAGAAAATATTCAGAAATTCTCATATATCAAAAAGTGACTTACAAAGTGTAGGAGGTTGCATTTATAGGAGAAAGCTAGAGCTACTTGGCGGCACCTTGAGTGAACAAAAGTGGCGCCAAGTTTGAATTTCAAATTTGAATTTGAAATTCAAACTTTGGCCACCTCACTTAATCACACGGATGCTACCTTCATTTAGGTGTCATTTGGAAGTGATTTGAGGTGAATTTGGAGCTCACATGGCCGGATCCATTCCATGCAAACCATGTGACTCAAATTCAATTCAAATTACTTCTAAATGATGCATAAATGAAACCTAATTCTCTTATTAATGTTTTCTTCATATAATCCTATTCTAATGACCGAAATACATTGGTCTAATGAATACAATGAATAGAAAAAAATAAGAAGAAGAATGAGCCCAATATTGGGTATCAAAAGCCCAAAGCCCAAGAAGCCCAAAATTAAGCCCAAGACACCTAAACCCTAATCTATGGTCAAAATACAAGACCAACATGAAAATAGATTCCTATACTAAGAAAGTACAATTAGACATGGTGTTTAATCAATCAAGCCCAAGTGAGAAGCACCCTAGGCCCACCAAGCCCATTGGGCCCACTAAGCTCTGAAGCAGTCAAATCTTCAAGTAACCTCGTGGCCATAGCTCTAGTGGTTGGGCCTTTAGCCCATGCTGTTCCATCATTCCCTCCCTCTTGAGAAGGATTCGACCTCGAATCTGAAGACTCCTCCTCATCATCACTAGCACCTATAAAAGGTTTAAGATCACTAACATTAAAAGTGGTGCTGACTCCATAATCAGAGGGTAAATCAAGTCTATAAGCGTTATCATTGATACGCTGTAAGACCTGAAAGGGACCATCTCCTCTAGGACTGAGTTTGGACTTTCTTTGATTTGGAAAACGTTCTTTTCTTAAATGAAGTCAAACCCAATCACCTTCCTCGAAGATCATAGACTTCTTGCCTTTACTTCCTTGTTTTGCATATTTCTCATTTTGATTTTGAATATGAATTTTAATCCTTTCATGAAGTTTCTTAACAAAATCAGCCCTTGAAGCCCCTTCCTTATGAATGAAATGTTCAAAATTAGGAAGAGGTATCAATTCCAAAGGGGTTAAAGGATTAAATCCATATACAGCCTCAAAAGGAGAAATATTGGTAGTCTTGTGAACTACCCTATTGTAGGCAAATTCAATGTGTGGCAAAAACTCATCCCAAGATTTGTGATTACCTTTTAGGACTGCCCTAAGCATAGTAGATAGAGATCTATTCACTACCTCAGTTTGGCCATCTGTTTGAGGATGACAAGTAGTTGAAAAGAGGAGTTTGGTTCCTAGTCTTGACCACAAGACACGCCAAAAGTGACTTAGGAATTTTGTATCTCTATCTGAGACTATAGTCTTAGGAAGCCCATGAAGTTTAACCACATCTCTAAAGAAGAGTTTTGCAATGTTGCTTGCATCATCTACTTTTTGGCATGGAATAAAATGAGCCATTTTACTAAAACGGTCCACTACCACAAAAATAGAATCCATTCCCCTTTGGGTTCTAGGCAAACCTAGCACATAATCCATGCTAATATCTACCCAAGGAGAAGAAGCAACAGGCAAAGGTGTGTATGTTCCATGAGGCATTATTTTAGACTTAGCTTGTAAACAAGCTAAACATCTAAAACAATGCCTTTGGACATCTTTTCGCATATGGGGCCAATAAAATTTCTCTTTTAACAAACTAAGGGTTTTATCAACACCAAAGTGCCCCATAAGCCCACCTTCATGACTTTCTTTAATTAATAGTTTCCTAATGGATCCTTGGGGTATACATAATCTTCCTTCTTTGTACAAATACCCCTCAACCATATAGAAACCATCAAAAGCTTTTTGTTGACATTTTTTATAATTATCACCAAACTCAAGATCTTCCTCATACAATTCCCTAATATTATCAAATCCAAGAATTTGAGTACCTAGAGACACAAGCAAAGTATGTCTTCTAGATAAAGCATCAGCTACAACATTTGATTTGCCTTTCTTGAATTTAATGATATATGGAAATTGTTCAAGGAACTCTAACCATTTGGCATGCCTCTTATTTAATTTACCTTGACCTCTTAAATACTTAAGTGACTCATGGTCACTATGGATGATAAACTCTTTGGACACAAGATAGTGTTCCCAAGTTTGTAAAGCTCTAACCAATGCATACAACTCCTTGTCATAGGTTGGGTAATTGAGGGAGGCACCTTTTAGTTTTTCACTAAAATAGGCAATGGGGTGTCCTCCTTGCAATAACACAGCTCCTATGCCAACTCCTGATGCATCACATTCTAGCTCAAAAGTCTTTTCAAAATTTGGTAGAGCTAAAATGGGTGCATTGGTAAGTTGATCTTTAAGTAATTGAAATGCTTGGTCATGCTTTGAAGTCCAATCAAATAAAATATCTTTTTTGACCAACTCATTCAAGGGTGAAGCAATGCTAGAGAATTTAGGCACAAATCTTCTATAAAAACTTGCTAATCCATGAAAACTCCTAACTTCACTAACATTTTTAGGCTTGGGCCACTCTTGAATGGCTTTGATTTTCTCGGGGTCCACTTGAACCCCATTTTTGCTTACAATGAACCCTAGGAAAACCACATGATCCACACAAAAAGTACATTTTTCAAGATTTGCAAATAATTGGTTTTCCCTAAGGATCATCATAACTTCTCTAAGATGTCCTAAGTGATCATCTTGAGAACTACTATAGATTAATATATCATCAAAATAAACAACAACAAATTTTCCTATACACTCTCTCAAGACATGATTCATAAGCCTCATGAATGTACTTGGTGCATTAGTTAAACCAAAAGGCATAACTAGCCACTCATACAATCCAAATTTGGTTTTAAAAGCAGTTTTCCACTCATCACCCTTTTTAATTATTATTTGGTGATAACCACTTTTAAGATCAATTTTAGGAAATATAGAGGCACCATGTAATTCATCAAGCATATCATCAAGTCTAGGGATTGGGTGCCTGTACTTGATTGTGATATTGTTAATGGCCCTACAATCACAACACATTCTCCATTTTCCATCTTTCTTGGGCACTAACAATACAGGCACAGCACAGGGACTCAAACTCTTTTGTACCCACCCTTTATTCAATAATTCATGGACTTGGTTCTCTATCTCCTTAGTTTCTTGAGGATTTGTCCTATAGGCTGGTCTATTGGGTAGACTAGCCCCAGGCACAAAATCAATTTGATGTTCTATACCCCTAAAAGGAGGAAGACCTTTTGGACCTTCACTAGGGAATATATCATCAAATTCTTTTAATAAATGAGAAACTTGAGGAGGTAAAGAACTAAGTTCAATGCTTAAATTATGACACTGAAGCATGTCGCCACCCGCCGAAACAGACCTTGGCATTCGCGACGATGGTCGGACTCTTTTTAAGTTTTGAAAAATGATGGATTGTTAGAACGACTTATTCTCAAACTGAGACCTCATCGAACTAACAATTTTATTAAATGATTCACCAATCCATGTTAATCCCAAGCGGGACCCTCCATGGATTAGTGGTTTTCGCAAAAAGAAGGGTTCTTGGAGTCGCCACCAATGTTTTACTCAAAACATTGGAAAAAGGGATAAGGCAATTGATTTTCGCAAATCAACCTTGGCCATTACAACCAGAGTTGGGTAAGGGAGTCGGTTACGTGCGGGGAAGGTGTTAGCACCCCACAACGCCCCTTTCGGGTTCCCTATGACGGATTATTTCATAAATAACAGTGTAAAATTACTAAATTACCCCTATTTATTAGAAACGATTATAAGCGGAATATTTACATGATGAAAATTCTAAATATGCAATGCAACAATCAGAAAGCGGTAAAAGAAGGGATTTGGAAAAGAAACCTTTGAAGCGTGCTTTTATATATTTAAACAGACGTTAGGAGGCTTTTTGGCGCTCCTTCCCACTACACGCTCGCTCGTTCCTTCCCTAAAAATAATTTTTACTCCGGAAATCAAAAAGATTTCCCTTCGACTAGTTCGAATCCTCAAGCTAAATGCTCAGAACTCAAGAACTTCGTCGGATCGGCTCTCGGAGAGATTTCTAGGGCAGAACACTGCTCAAAAACCCCAGAATACTCAGCCAGAGGGTCCAGAAGTCTGGAAAAAGTGTCCCAATGTGTGGAATGACGTCCAAATGACGTCCTATATATAGGAGTGAGGCGCAGTACGGCCTCTGACATCAATACGGCCCGTACTGAAGTTTTGAACTACAGTACGGCCGTATTGAATTCAGTACGGCCGTATTGAAGTTAACTTCAGTACGACCGTATTGGTTTCAGTACGGCCGTATTGTAGTTCAAATTGTTCAGTACGGCCGTACTGAACTTCTAGGAGGCCGTATTGAGCTCCAATCCTCCCACATCCTTATTTTAAGCTACTCTAAGACTTCTAAACCTATAAAGAATCATCCTAGGGTCTTCCAGGGTCTTCCAGGAGTCCTTTCGGCTGACTTTCCTTCGGTCTTCGAGTCTTATTTCCGACCCGGACAATTTTAGGGGTCTACAAAGCACACTTTTACAAAGAAGAAGGTAAGAAGGCTTTTCAACAATTAAGGTTTGTTTTAAAGTTTCTTGTTGAATTTCTTCTATAGAAAGAGATTTCTCTTCCTTCTTCTTTGAAGACTTATGCTTCTTTTCCTTTTTGTTTTTTTTTTAACCAAGTTTTTTTTTTCTTCTTCTCTTTTCAATTTCATTTGTACTTGATCCTCTATCACTTGTGAAGGAGACAAAGGATGAAGTACAAATTTCTTTTCTTTGTGGGTGAAAGTGATTTCATTGGTAAGGCCATTATGCATGGTTTTCTTGTCAAATTGCCATGGCCTTCCCAACAAAATATGGCAAGCTTCCATTGGAACTATGTCACAAACCACTTGATCTTCATAGTTACCAATAGAGAACTTGACTTTCACTTGATTATTAACATTAATATCCCCATCTTCATTAATCCAATGAAGTTGATATGGTTTCGGATGGGGAATAATAGTAAGACCAAGCTTCTCTACCAACCTTGTACTACAACAATTACAACAAGACCCACTATCCACAATGAGAGAACAAGCATTATTAAGAATTTTACACCTTGTGTGAAAAATATTCTCTCTTTGTGAAAGGTGAGACTCATGAGGTTGGTTTCCTAGAAGCCTTCTAATCATTAGAAGTTGACCATCACAAGGATATGCACTTTCAATGGGATGGTCTTCCTCACTTGATTCACTGTCACTTGAAGTAGTGGAACTAGATTCATCAACACTACTATAAATGTCTTGCCCTTTCAAAATCATCACCTTTTTAGTTGGGCATTGAGAGGCTATATGTCCTCTCCCAAGACACTTAAAGCATTTGATATCACTAGTTTTGCTACTAGAAGTGACAATATTTTTATTTTTCTCTTTTTCTTTTTCTTTTTCTTTGCCAAATTTCTTAGAGGTATCAATTTGACCCTCCCTCTTGTAGTCTTTCTTAACATAAGGGCTAGATTGAGTTTTTCCTTTAAAAGAAGATTTTCTCAAATTTTGTTGTTCCACCCTTATACAAAGTTGGACCAAATCATCAAGGTCCCTATAAGGGAATAACTCAACTCTATCTCTTATGTCAAAATTAAGACCACTTAGAAATCTAGCAATGGTCAATCTTTCTTCTTCCCTTATCCCAGCCCTCATGAGATATAACTCCATTTTTTGCCTATACTCCTCAACACTCATACCTTTTTGTTGGAGTCTTTGGAGCTTATCCATAAGCTCCCTACTATAATAAGAAGGTATGTGCCTTCTTCTCATAGCACTCCTCAACTCATTCCAATAAGTGATGGGAGGATCATTGTGAAGTCTTCTCTCTCTTTCCAAGGATGTCCACCAATACATGGCTTGTCCTTGAAAAGCTGGGGTGGCTAAAGGAACTTTTCTTTCCTCACCTACTTGATGACAAGTGAAGATTTGCTCCACTTTCATCTCCCAATCTAAGTAGGTGTCCACATTATCTTTTCCATGAAAGTAAGGGAGATCAACCCTTGATTCCCTCACTTTGGGTTCTTTAATGACTCTTCTAGGATGGGGTTGGTAATATGCATCAAGGTTTAGGCTATCCTCATTTTGGCTAGGAGAGTCATTGGAACTCTTTGTGGAACCTTTTGAGGAACTTTTTTGACTTTTGTTTTTATGTAATTTTTTTAAAAGTTTTGCTTCTTGTTGCTTAATCTTTTGAATCTCTTCTTCTAAAGCAAGAAGTTGTACTTCTCTTTCAATCTTTTCTTTTTGTTTTTGAAGTACTTCTTCATGCTTCCAAAGTTTTAGTGCTTCAACCTCCTTGACAATTTTTCTAAAACCTTTAGGAGTATCAAAGTCACTACTACTTGGAGAATGATGAGTCATGATTAAACAATAAGAATTTGTATGCTATGCAAAAAGGTATAAAATGTTTTTGGGATTTTCTAGGAATGAAAACAACACTTGGAAGTCTAAGTGTACAAGTTGCACTATCAAGGGAGGTGAGCTACAAAGAGCCACTTAATAACCAAGCCTTTTCAAGTGGAAATCACTAAACTCCTTTGTGGTATCTCCAATTCCCCAAAACTTTTCACAAAAATTTTGAATGCTTTTTCACAATTTGTTTGTTTTTTGAGACTAAACTAAACGTGAGCAAGTAAATCTACACAAGTCTAGACGTTTCAAGGCAGCAAAGTAAACAAAATTAAAGTTCAAACACTTGAAGGAAGCAAGGATAATCAACTAGTCGGTTTGCCCTAGGTGGAAGCTTGAAACATATGAAATTTTCAAGCCACTTTCACTAGTACTACACGTGAGATGCTATCAAGGATGTAGATATACCTGACCAGCTTCTTAATACTCCCTCCAAGCCTTACAAATTGGTTTAAAATACAAGAGATTTTGCAAAAATGTAAACTAGCCTAGAAAGCAAGTAAATGATGGCTTTAGTGACCAATTAGTGACGGATTGATGTTCAAATTTTCCAACACTTAACTAAGTGTTTAATCCGCCACTAATCCTTCAATATGCTGCTCCTGGACCTGCAAAAGAAACACAACAAAGAGGTTAAAGTGGCTGCCTCACAAGGTGAAGAGATTGGTCACTCAAGTGAAGGAAATTTAGGAGGATTTTGGTCACTAAATTAGGTCAAATTTGGTGATTATAGTGTCCAAAATTTTTCCTACTCTTTGTTGAGCAATGCTTGATCCTTGAGCAAGGATTTAAGGCCACTTCCAGCAAAGGGAAATTATTGAAAGAAAACTAGACAAGCAACAAAGCACAATTTGGAAAGCTTATACCAAAATTAAGAGTAATATGTGTTTATGACAAGACTCAAAGAAGTTCAATAAGTAAAACTGAAAAATAAGACTCCAAAAACAAAGCTAGCACTCAGTTAGAATGAATCCTAGATAGGTACTAGAGTAGATGAAAAAAACAAAAAAAATTTGAAAGCAATTGGACAAGTATAGAACAAGTTATAGTCAAAACAATAACAAGGAATCAAATAGGTTTTTCAGCTTGTACACCTCTCGGCTTTTTCCTTTTAAATTGTCTTCTCTATATTTTTTTTTATTCTTTCTTTTTCCAGTATCAAGTTAAGAGTCCAGAGAGTATATTTGCCTTTTGTTTCAAATTTTTATATGATTCCAAGCTATAGAAAATGAGAATACAAAACAGCCAAAAATTAGGTCAAATTTCAAGTGAAAATGAGAAACTAGTGCACTAGTTTTAGGTTTTGGTTTGGATTCCTTTTGAACTATTTTTCTTTTCAACTTTTATGTCTTTTAGGCTCTGTTTTAAACTCTGTTTTTCAGCCTCTTAACTCATCATTTTTTTTTTAAAATTGAATCCACAAGAAAAGTGCACTAGAAGTAGGATTACACTTGAAATTTTGAGTCACAAATTTTTTTAGAAGATTTTCAATGGAAATGTGATTTGAAAACTTAAGACACAATGGAAACCTAACTCTAAAGAAACTTACTAGAACTAATAGCAAGTTATGAACACAATAAGGTAAAAGAAAAAGCACATATAGGAGGCAAGAACAATAAGCAAACCGAGAGCAACAAATTGATGAACAAGACACAAAGAAATTTAGGTCAACATGCTATTCAAGGAATTTTAAGACATATAAAGACTACACAAACACACTAAGACAAAACATGGATTAAAAACCAAAATCTAAATGCAATGCATGCAGTCCAATCACGGACACATATTAGGAATGGAGAGACTCAAAATTAAAATCCAAAACAAGCACAAGCTAATAGGTCCTAAACAAGTTGATTGAGGAAGAAATTCAAGAACAATCAACCAATGGATCTATGGAACAAAATATGATATAAAGCATGTAGATCCGAAAAGAAACTCAAACAAGACACTTAGAACACAAAGAACACAAAAACAATCGGACCAAAAACTCAAGAACACTTATCTCCTTGAAGACCTTGCTCTTGATACCAAAATTGATGGAAGAGGTTGGAAGAAGTGGAAGACAACTCCTCCTTAGCTCTCCTTACGCATGGATCTTCTTCAATGGAGATAGAAGCACTCTTGAGGAACTCGTGAAGATGAAGAACACTTGCTGAATCTAGAGGAGGGAAGCATCCAAGCTCAAGAACTCAAGGGATTGCACACTTCAAAGGGAACGAAACTAGGTTTTCCTAAGGTTTTTGAAGGCATTCTCTCGGTTTTCTCTCTTGGATAAACTCGGTGACTCTTGAGGGAATTAGCTGAAGAAAATATTCAGAAATTCTCATATATCAAAAAGTGACTTACAAAGTGTAGGAGGTTGCATTTATAGGAGAAAGCTAGAGCTACTTGGCGGCACCTTGAGTGAACAAAAGTGGCGCCAAGTTTGAATTTCAAATTTGAATTTGAAATTCAAACTTTGGCCACCTCACTTAATCACACGGATGCTACCTTCATTTAGGTGTCATTTGGAAGTGATTTGAGGTGAATTTGGAGCTCACATGGCCGGATCCATTCCATGCAAACCATGTGACTCAAATTCAATTCAAATTACTTCTAAATGATGCATAAATGAAACCTAATTCTCTTATTAATGTTTTCTTCATATAATCCTATTCTAATGACCGAAATACATTGGTCTAATGAATACAATGAATAGAAAAAAATAAGAATAAGAATGAGCCCAATATTGGGTATCAAAAGCCCAAAGCCCAAGAAGCCCAAAATTAAGCCCAAGACACCTAAACCCTAATCTATGGTCAAAATACAAGACCAACATGAAAATAGATTCCTATACTAAGAAAGTACAATTAGACATGGTGTTTAATCAATCAAGCCCAAGTGAGAAGCACCCTAGGCCCACCAAGCCCATTGGGCCCACTAAGCTCTGAAGCAGTCAAATCTTCAAGTAACCTCCTGGCCATAAGCTCTAGTGGTTGGGCCTTTAGCCCATGCTCTTCCATCATAGGAGGTCTACTAGACTGAGCAATATCATTCTGGTTCCACCCTATGCTAGGGTGTGATTGCCAATTCTTCCCATAATTACCACCATAATTTCCTCCTTGTCGAGGTTGATTCCCCATGTAATTCACGTCTTCTCCATGAGATGGGGAAGTATTAATGCACTGCCCGTGAGGATGATTCAACCCACAAAGATCACAACTTAGAACTTGATGCTGAGTGGATTGTAGTTGTTATGGAATCTGAGCATCTTGCTTGTTAAGAGCCTCAATTTGCTGGGACAAGAGCTTATTTTGAGCTAATAAAGCATCTTGAGATCCCAACTCTAGAATTCCTCTTTTCTTTCTTGACTCCCTTTCAGCCGGTAAATCATAATCATTTGCTGCCATAGCATCAATCAACTCTATAGCCTCCTCCGATGTTTTAAAACGCATGCTACCTCCAGCTGAGGCATCCAATAGAATTTTCACATGTGGCTGCAATCCTCCTAGAAAAATGTTAACCTGAGTAAGGTCATCAAATCCATGACTTGGACATCTCCTCAACAAGGATTTGTATCTCTCCCAAGCCTTGGAAAGAAGTTCATCTTGCTTTTGAGAGAATGTGACAATCTCACTCTTTGCTTGATTGATCTTAGAAAGAGGGAAAAATCTTGCCAAGAACTTTGTCTCTATGTCAGACCACCTGGTTAAGGTTTGATGTGGTAGAGCATTGAGCCACATCTTAGCTTTCCCAAGTAGTGAGAAAAGAAACAACTTCATCTGAATCACATCTTCAGGAACTTGATGTATCTTCACTGTGCCACAAAGCTCAATAAAAGTATAGAGATGTAGATATGGGTCCTCATGATCAAGGCCCACAAATTGATTATTTTGAATCAGATTCAACAATGTTGGCTTCATCTCAAAATCAGTGGCAGTGATTGCAAGAGTGGCAATGTTGGAAAAATGAGTAGTACCAGTAGTAGCTGCATGATCACCAAGAGTATTTCTTGGTCTTTCCTCTTCCATTTTTGCTTCCTCTAAGATTCCAGATAAAGAAGGTTTGAGAGAGGATGAAGTAGCCTCTCTGTTTTGTGCTTACTTGGCTAGTAATGTAACGTAGTTAGTAGACTAGAACGGGGCATTCCCAGATTGGAACGGGCCATTCCAAAATACTAAAACAAGGGTGATTTAGTAGCCTAGAATGGGTCGTTCCCAAACTGGAACGGGCCGTTCCAAACTACTAAATAGGCCTATGAATCTTGGATTGGAACGGCCCGTTCCAAAATGGTCATTATGAGTTAAATTCAACTCTAGAACAGGTCGTTCCGATTTTAGAACGAGTCGTTCTAGACATGCCAAAACGGGCCATTCTAGTTTTAGAACGGGCCGTTCTGCATGTGAATTTTACACATGATGAAAGAGCCTAGAACGGGCCGTTCCAGATTTGGAACGGGCCGTTCTGGCCAGTTCAGACTTCTATAAATAGAGGTTATGCAGTTGAGGAGAAGGAGAGGTTTTTAGAGAGAAGTTTTAGAGAGAATGACTCTGGACTAGGAAGCTTGCTTTGGGTGGATTGAAGTCCCGGGTTGAGCTTCGAAAAGGAAATTCCACTTCTTCTCAATTCTTGGCTATTCTGAGCCAATCTTCAAGTAAGGGAAGCTAGATTGTATTTTGTTTGGATGTATGATGAGTAGAAAGTGAAATAAAGAGATGCATGTTGAGTATAGTGAAGTTGTTTACGAGTTGTGTGTTGATCTATGATATTGTTGAAGCATGTTGAAATTAAGTTGATAAAGTTGCTATATGTTATGTGTGGACATGTATATGTTGTGAAGTGCATGATGATAATACTGTGAGTTGTGAGAAGCATGATGTGAAGTATGTAGATATGTGTGATTTATATAGATGTTATTAGTAGACTTTGTTGTTAAGTTGTTAGAGAAGAGTTGTATGTTGCTATAAAGTTGTATGTTGTGCCATGTGTTGAAAAGATATTATTTTATGATGATTGAGTTGTAAATTATGAGTTGAGCTAATAAGATGTTGAGTTGATTGTGCTGTTTAAAGTTGAAATGAGATGTTATGTTGCTAAAATGTGTTGTTAAATAGCGTTGATGAGTTGTTGTGCTGATATACCATGTTGTTTAAGTTGAAAGTTGATTGAGATGATGAGTTGAAAGTTGTGTGTTGTTTAAGTTGTTAAGTTGAGTTGTGTTGTTGAGTTGTAAGTTGATTCAGTTGTGATGATAAGTTATTGACCACTAGGACTAGAGGAGATGTTTTTGAAGTTGCTCATCCCATTGTACGGATTGAGATAGTTGTGGTGCTCTGAGAGCCCAATTTGTTGAAAACCCTCCTTGGGAAGTTATCCCTTGGAGTGGACGTTGTGTTGTTATCCTCTAGGACTTAGTTGGTCCCGTGTGTGGGCAAGGTCGAGGCACGCATTTATAAAGCGACCACGGTATAGGGGCAAGGTCGAGCTATACCGATTATAAAGCGACCATGGTATAGGGGCAAGGTCGAGCTATACCGATTATAAAGCGACCACGGTATAGGGGAAAGGTCGAGCTATATCGATTATAAAGCGACCACGGTGTAGGGGCAAGGTCGAGCTATACCGATTACAAAACAACCAATTTGAGTATAGTACGAAGTCGGGAACTTAGTTCCTAACCGAGTATTATACTTTCTTGTTTTAGTGGCGAAGTTTGAGAAATCGTTATTGTGTTGTGGATCTCTATCCAAATTTGTTGTTTACCTAGCAAGCCCAAAAAGGTTCTGTGTTGTTGGTTCGATAGGACCTAGCCACTTAGACTACTCACCACATTGTAGGAGATCTCTGAGTTGAAATGCATGACGATGCATAAGTTGTTGATGAGTTGATTTGTTGTTGATAAGAGTTGTATCTATGTTGTTGTGTTGTTAAGTTGTGATTGTATTGTATGTTGATCCTGTTGAGGATGATAATAGTGATGTTATGTTGTAAGTTGCTTAATTGTATACAAGTTGATGATGATGCTAGTGTCGCTAGATTACTTGTGTTGTTAGTTATTTTAAACATGTGTTGTTGAGAGGTGTGAAACACATGTGTTGGTTGTTGTTATGATGAATATGATAACTATTTCAATGGTTTGTACAGTAGTTGCGTTGAAGTGTTGATACAACGTTGATATGTGGAATCAAGTTGAAATGATGTTAAGATGTATAATATATGTGTTGTTTATCTTTTGTGTCAGATGTGAAGATGATTATATAGTTGTGTTTCATATTTGATATTTATGAGTTGCTTATTGTATCTAGCTTACCCTTGCATGTTTCCATGTGGTTTGGACTGCGATGATCATACGTTGTATGGGAGCAGGGCAGAGATAGGCTGGGAGATAGCTGCTAGAGGCCACAGGAGGTGCCTGGAGATGGATATTTTTTTTGTAGGCTACCTTATAGTAGCATACTTTGTTGTATATAACTGATTGCTGTTGGTTTCTTGATTAGCAACTTGTGTTGTAAATATTTTATTATACTATTTTAGTATATATATTCCAGTAGTGTGTAGTGTTGTTCCGTAGTGTGATGGCCACGGCGGGTCGTTACAAATAACCTTTACTTCCTTACTACTCCCCTGTTCCTCCTAGTTGTTTTCTCAATTTCTGGATCATAAGCTAAATCACTAGTGGGAACTGTACCTCGCATAAACTAGAATCACAAAGCTACAACAAACAATCAGCAACACAAATACAATGAATTAAAAGAAAAGAAATATAATGACTGCAAAACGTAAAAGAATAAATGAATCAAAGCCTAGATTAGTAATCCAAGTGACTTTGCCTAAGTATTGAGACGCAAGTCCCCTACAACAGCTTCAGAAACTTGTTATCTCCCTTGGCAAGTGTACCAAATCGTATAAGTAGTTCAATGAAAGTATGAGTATCGTCTCCCAAGGGACTTGCGCAACACTTTGCAATTTCACTTGTTATACTAATTAAGCTACCGGAAAGTAATAAGAGTGCAATTTTTTGCAATAAATAATGTAAGAAAATAATAAATTATTTTTGGTATTTTGGTAAACACTTAGAGTGCAAAACTTGATTATAATGAAATATTAATAAATTGTTGGGGTTTGACTTCACTTAACCTTCCTCTCATGTTTATCACTAAGCTCACAATAGTTATTGTTCTTACCGGAGATCTACTGTAGAGGTGATCCGCCAAGTAAGATTGGTGAGCCTCCTACGTGGGTACGTTGGTGTTCCAAGATGGGGGTGGTACCTGTAAAAGAGACTTCGATGCTAAAGTTAGGGTTTGTATGAGTATGAGTCTCGTATAAATAATGCACGTACCTTAGTGTGAATTAGGGTTGCGTTGGGCCTTGGGCCTGAGATCAGTTATGATCTAATTAGATAGCGGATCTCGTCTGGACCGAGATCTCCTGAGATCAGTTATGATCTGGTTGGATTGCGGATCTTGTTTAGACCGAGGTCTCCAAATGCATGTTCCGAGGTCATTCCACGCAGCGATGTCGAGCTCGAGCTTGGCATGGCGGTACGGATAGTACACTAGCCCCCCGAGCTCCGAAGACCGTGGGTCGAGGAGTTTAAGACCGAGCTCGTCAGGGAGTAGTGACCTTTCACATACGCTTGCCTGCCAAGGTGCCATGTGTCATATTTGTCGCTTCGTTCTTGAGAACGTGTGGGGGCGCGTTAATGAGAAGTGGCGGTTATGTAATGATGGTCGTGCTTGCCATAGTGGGGCTCATTAAATGAGTTGCCAGTTATGCTTTCTCTCTCCGACACGTGGCATGACCGTTTGAATTTAGGGAGTCTTTTTTTCTCTTTCTCTCGCGCCTCTTCATTCACTTTACTCTTTTCGTTTCTTCTTCTTCCTTAGCTCCTTGCGCACGCTGCTCCCTGGGTTTTTGCTCTTGCTATTCCCGTTCTCGTTTCCGGTAACCCCGTTGTCGTTAGGGTTGTTTTTTGAGGGAGAGTACCAGGTACTTCCTTTCTGTAATCTTCTTTCTCCTTCTTGTCAAATCTTCTCTCTTTCTTGATGGCTGGAGAGGGTGGTGTTGGATCCTCCGCGCCTGCCAAGGGCAAAGGTAGGGCGTGGGGCAAGGCAGCGGCCACCGAAACGGTCGCCGCCGAGAAGAAGAAGGTGGAGAACCCGCCTAAGGACCTCGTTCTAGGCATTCCTGGGTACGATTGGGTTCGGCGTGAGATGGGTGAAGCCTAGAGTGTGTTCCGATCTTTTCTTGAGGTCAATGCGATTTGGAAATCGTATAGAATTTGTGACCCTTCCATCTCCCGAATGATCCGGCTTGAGCCTTGTCGGGCCGGAGAGGGTGTGTACATGGGGAAGTCTACTGACCCTCCCCATTTCTATGTCTTCCAATGCCTTCCCTTCACTTAATTCGAGTGCAATTTTTTGAATTTTATCAACTCGGCTCCTTGCCAGTTGCACCCAAACAGTTGGGGGTTTTTGAGGGGTTTTCAGGTCTTGTGTTCAGCTCTAGGGATAGAGGTGTCTCTTCCCGTCTTTCTTCATTTTTACCAGCTGAAGATAGGCATTCCGCCTTATGGCATACTGTCTCTGAGTGGGAGTAGGGATGGAGGTTTATTCACTCTTTACTCCTAGTCATACAAAAATTTTAAACAAGAGTTTATCCGGGTTGCTCTTGTGGACGTCGATCCGTTGGAGGACGGGGCATTCTATTTTGGCGGGCTGCTGAAATTCCCCTTCTATTGGTGCCCCAAACTGTCTAGGTTTCACGGGTTGGTCCAATTGAAATTGACGGCTTCGGAGGCGGCCGCCATTGAAAGTCTTGCAGTGCTTCCTCGCCCGCTGGATTGCAAGCTCGTCCTGTCGCTTGCGAATTTGGCGTACAAGGAGAGGGGCCTGGAGAGTGAGTATCTCGTCCTCTTTATATTGTTAGGGTTTTTGAGATCCTCTTTTGCTGATGTGCTTTGTTTTTTGTGCTTGTAGGTATAATGGGTAGGAACAAGTGGCGTGAGCTGAAGCACCGCTACAACGTTGCCGAGATCGAGGTCCCTGAGCCTCAAGAGGAGGAGATTTCCCCCCTTAAGATTAATCAAAAAAGAAAGAGGGGCAAGAAAGAGGTCGGGGGGACCTTTGCCCCTCGTGGCACGGAGGAGGTGACTTCCAAGGCTGCTGACGCCAATGCGGTCGACCTTACTGGGAGTCCTCCGCTTGGGGAGGCTCCCCAAATGGCCGCCACGGTGACTACTAAGCAAGTTGCTCCCTCTGCCGAGGTAAGTGTCTTGTTTTCTTTAGCTTTTCTTCTATGTTGATTTTGCTTGGTTTATTGAGGCGCTATTGCTCTTTGCAGGTTGGGATAGCTGTCGAGGTGGGGGCTCAGGTTGCTGAGGAAGTCGCCTAGGCCGCCGTGGTGAGTGCCTCATTTTTCATCTTTCCCTCTATCCTGTATGTTGTTCTTTTGTTTTTTGACATGGGGCCAGTTTTTACAAGCAGGGGACGCTGCCAAGGCTCAGGTGCCCCCGAGGTCAGAGGTGCCAGACGTGGACCCTCCCATTGCTGAGCAGGGGACGCCTGTTTCTCCCTCTGCCGAGATGTTCTTCCCCCAAGGTTCGTTGAGCTCGGACGACCAGGGGCTGATAGACGAGGTCGGCCCGTGGAAGGCTTTGACGCCGCCCAGGTCTTTTTGTAGAGGACAATGGCGATTGTGGACCACTGGAAGCATAAGTGGTCCAAGCAGCAGGAGGACCTGGTTAGGCTGAGGAGCCGAGTTCAACCTTTAAGGGAGGAGAACAAGGTTCTGAGCGCCGCCCTTGGTGAAGCAAAAATGTAGGGGGCCGAGCTTCGAGCAGCGAGGGGGGACCTCGCGAGGGCCCAGAAGTCGCTGGAGATCGCCCTGCGTTCCAATGAGAATTATGCCTCCCAAGTGAGCGAGCTGCAGGAGCTTGCTGCCTAATCCAGAGATCGGGTGCGCTTTCTAAAAGACAAGGTGACGTCTTCCCGGGGTCGGGTGCGCTCTTTGGAGGATGAGGTGACATCTCTGAAGGGTGAGTTGGTGGTGGCGGCTGAGAAGCGTCTATGCGACGAGGTTCTTCTTGGTGGTAAGGAGGAGGAGGTTGCCGCCTTAAGAGTGGACCTCGCGAAGCTGGAGGAGGAGAGGGCGGCGTTGGAGAAGAAGCTTGAGGAAACCGAACGATCTATTATAGTTGAGCATAAGAGAGGTTTCCTCAAGGCAGCTCGCCAAGCCAGGCTCCTTGCGCCGGGGTTCGACCTCTCTGCCATGCACGTGGAGAAGGTTGTCCGCTTCGGAAAGCTGGTAAAGGAGGATGACGTCGAGGACAGCTCCAGTGAGAACGCCTCTACGTAGGCTAATTTTGTAATAGCCTAGTTTAATTTTTGTTGCTTTATTTTTCTTCTGGAATTAAAGTGTGGAACTTCGAAAACATTGTTGTATATGTATATATATTTTCTGTCTATTTGCCGTTGCGCTTTTCTTTGCCTTTTCGGTTAGGCTTGATTTTTCCGTGTTTGCGCGTTTTGAGGCTCACGTTCAATGTCTGTTGTGTATTTTTATTCTTTGTGATATTCAGACTGAGTTTTGGGATGGAGTGGATTGTTCCAAGATTCACTCTCGACCTTGAGTTAATCATGCCGAGGTTCGAATTCGACCTCGGATTTTCGTTAAGTAACTCTTTGTGAAGGTTCGAACTTGTCCTTGGGTTGATTCATGCTGAGGTTCGAATTCGACCTCGGATTTTCGTTAAGTAACTCTTTGTGAAGGTTCGAATTCGACCTTGAGTTGATCATGCTGAGGTTCGAATTCGACCTCGGATTTTCGTTAAGTAACTCTTTGTGAAGGTTTGAATTCGACCTTGAGTTGATCATGCTGAGGTTCGAATTCGACCTCGGATTGTCGTTCAGTAACTCTTTGTGAAGGTTCGAATTCGACCTTGAATTGATCATGCTGAGATTCGAATTTGACCTCAGATTTTCGTTAAGTAACTCTTTGTGAAGGTTCGAATTCGACCTTGAGTTGATCATGCTGAGGTTCGAATTCGACCTCAGATTTTTGTTAAGTAACCCTTTGTGAAGGTTCGAATTCGACCTTGAGTTAATCATACGGAGGTTCGAATTCGACCTCGTATTTTCGTTAAGTCACTCGTGTGAAGGTTCGAACTCGACCTCTATTTAGCATACAACATGAAATGATGTCGAACTAAGAGAATATGAGTTGAACAGAATGAGTCATTTTATTGATTGTGTAAGTGTGCCTCGTTAAAAACCCTTTCAGCCAAAACCCATTTTTCTGTTTTTTGGGATAAAAGACTGAGGCGGGAAAAGAGTGCACAGCTCATTCGTACAAAATTAGCTGAAATAAAACTTGAGATGCGTAGCATTCCAAGTTCGCAGTACAAGTTTTCCGCTGAGCTCTTCTAGTCGGTACGCTCCATTTTCCAAGCCTTCTGTCACTCGGAATGGACCACTCCAAGTGGGTGCAAACTTCCCTTCTGACGTGTCTTTCCGTGCTTCGCCTAGCAATCGCCATACCAAGTCGCCAACTCGAAAAGAGCGAGGTCGCACTCGCGTGTTGTATCTTCGGGAAGCCCGGAGTTTGCACGCTTCTTCATGGATTTGAGCTTCGTCTCTGAGTCGACCAAGTCGAGGTCGGTTGCTAACTCTTGAGCATTTTGCTCGCTGTTGAAAACTTGGCGTCGGTGGGACGTCTCTCCGACCTCCACTAGGATCATTGCGTTAGCTCCATAGGTCAACCTATAAGGTGTCTCTTGCGTGGTTGACTGGGGGGTGCAATGATACGCCCAGAGGATGCTTGGGAGCTCATCGGCCCACTGTCCTTTGGCGTTCCCTAGCCGCTTCTTAAGTTCCCGGAGGATGACCTTGTTGGCTGCTTCGGCTTGGCCATTGGTCTGGGGGTGTTCCACCGAGGTCGGGAGATGCTTGATACCGAGCTCGTGGAGGAAGTCCTCGAATCCCTGTGCATGAATTGCCAGCCATTGTCAGTAACGAGGGTGTGAGGGATTCTGAATCTGCAAATAATACTCCTCCAGGTGAACCTTTGTACATTTTCAGTGGTGATTTTGGCTAGTGGGCATGCCTCGATCCACTTGGTGAAGTAGTCAATCGCCACTAGGAGGAACTTGAGCTGTCCTTTCCCGGGGGGGAATGGCCCGAGGATGTCCATTCCCCATTGGGAGAAAGGCCATGCCGACATCATATGGTGGAGAGCTTCGGGCGGTTGCCGGTGTGTGTTGCCGAACTGCTGACACTCTTTGCATTTTTGTACGTAGTCCTAGCAATCCGATTTCAGAGTGGGCCAGTAGTATCCAGCTCGGAGTACTCTGGTCGCCATTGAGCGAGCTCTAGAATGCATGCCACATATGCCTCGGTGAATTTCCTCGATGACGTAGGCTGCTTGACGCGTGGTCAAGAACTTGAGCAGTGGGATGGAAATGCCACGCTTGAATAGCTCATCCCCGATAATGACAAACTTAGCCGATCTCATCCTCACCTTCCGAGCTTCATCCTTATCCTCGGGCAAGGTTCCTTCTTTCAAGTAACTCCAGATGCTTGTCATCCACCCCTGGTCTTCGTTGTCGCTAGCGTTGACGACTTTGTCGTCCAGGCTAGGTGAGTGCAAAGTCTCCTGAATGATAGTCCGGTGCTGTCCAAGCCTTTTGGTGCTGGCAAGCTTTGACAAGAGGTCGGCTTGGGCATTTTGTTCTCGCAGCACATGTTGTATGGTGAACTCGTTGAAGGACGAGATCTGATGGGATGCGATGTGGAAGTACCGTTGTAGAAGAGTATCATTTGCCTGGTACGTCCCACTAAGCTGCTCCACCATGAGCTTCGAGTCGCTATTACAACTCACTCTTCGGGCTCCGAGGTCGCGAGCCAGCCTCAGTCCTGCAAGAAGTGCCTCGTACTCCGCCTGGTTGTTGGTTACCTTAAAGCTGAACTTGAGGGATTGCTCCAAAGTGACCTGGTTTGGCCCTTCCAATATGATACCTACACCACCACCCTTAGTGTTGGAGGACCCGTCAACGTGTAAAGTCCATACCTAGGGTTCCTCGGCAGTAGCAGGCGTGAGCTCGGCTATGAAGTCGGCTAGACATTGAGCTTTTAGGGCCCTGCGACTTTGTACTGGATGCCGAACTCGGACAACTCGACCGACCATGCAATCATTTGCCCAGCGAACTCCAGCTTTCTCAGGATTTGCTTTATGGGGTAGTCGATTTTGACTATCACTTGGTGGCTCTGGAAGTAAGGTCGGAGACTTCGAGCTGCGGTGACGAGTGCCAGTGCCAATTTTTCGATCATTTGGTACCGTTTTTTCCGCATCTTGGAGGACTCGGCTGATAAAGTAGACCGACATCTGCACTTTCTGATGTTCTTGCACTATTACCGCACTGATGGCATTTTCTGCTACGGCCAGGTAAAGGAGGAGGTCGGTTTTGTGATCCGGCCTCTGTAGGATCGGCGGAGTCGTGAGAAAAGTCTTGAAATTGCGGAAGGCTTCTTCGCACTGATATGTCCACTGGAAGTCTTTTGGCTTCCGTAGCAGAGTGAAGATCGACCCTACTTTCTCTGCGAGTCTGGGGATGAAACGGGACAGTGAGACTAACCGTCCGGCCAGGCATTGGACTTCTTTCACCGTTTGCAGACTCTGCATCTGGATAATGGCTTTGCACTTCTCAAGGTTGGCCTCGATTCCTATGCTAGTGATCATGAAACCGAGGAATTTGCCTCCTTGGACGCCGAAGACGCACTTTTCCAGGTTGAGACGCATGTTGTGTCTCCTAATCTGGGCGAACACCTCGGCGAGGTCAGTAGTATGGTCAGTGGCCGAGTTGGTCTTGACCACCATGTCATCGACGTAGACTTCCATGTTCTGCCTGATCTGCTGGTGGAAAACCTTGTCCATCAGTCGCTGGTAAGTGGCCCCTGCATTTTTGAGACCGAAGGGCATCACCCGGTAGCAGTAGTTGGCGTGGTCGGTGATGAAGGATGTATGCACCTCGTTAGGTGGGTACATCATTATCTGGTTGTACCCGGAGTAGGCGTCGAGGAAACTGAGGAGGGCATGCCCGGATGCTCTGTCGACCAGCCTGTGAATGCTTGACAAGGGGCATGCTCTGTTTAAGTCGGTGTAGTCGACGCACATGCGCCACTTCCCCGAGCTCTTCTTCACCAGAACCACATTCGCCAGCCATGTGGTGTATCTGACTTCACGGATGAAGCTGGCATTCAGCAACTTTTGTGTCTCGACGATGATGGCCTCCCGCCTTTCACCACCGACCTTCCTCTTTCTCTAGGCCACTGGCTTTGCTTCCTTGTGTATCGCTAACCTGTGACAGATGAAGTCAGCGTTTATACCTGGCATGTCGACACTAGACCAGGCGAAGAGGTCGGCATTCTTGAGGATCTCAGCCTCGAGCTACTCTCGCAACTCCGGGCTCAGCTGCCTGCTGATTTTTGTGCATTGCCCGGGGAGTTTCCCGATCTGGAGGTCGTCAAGCTCGTCAATGGGGCTTGGCCGCTCGTCATGGGAGTCGGATCTCGGATCGAGATCAGCGATTTCCACCTGGGTGATGTGAGCCACGGTGGGGGGATCCTTCTTGCTTTGCTCGCCGGATGAGGAGATCTTCAAACTCTCGGTGTAGCACTGCCGAGCCGTCTTTTGATTCGCTTTGACGGAGATGATTTTACCATCACTTCCTGGGAATTTCATGGTGAGGTGTGGAGTGGACACAACTGCTCCGAGCTGATTCAATGTCGGCCTCCCAATGATGATGTTATAGGAGGTGTTGTCTTCCACTAGGAGGTATCGTACCATGATTCTCCTTGTATCCGGAGAGGTTCCGAAGGTGGTCAGCAGGTCCACGTATCCCCGAGTGTGTACTCGCTCTCCTGCAAAACCGACTAGGGGCTCTGTGTAAGGTTGGATGAGAGAGTGGGGGATGTCTAACCTGAGGAAGGTCGGCCAATACAGGACGTCTACCGAGCTCCCTTGGTCAATCAGTGTCTTGTGAACCTCACAATTAGCTACCTCCACGGCTATGACCATGGGATCATCCTGGTTGGGACTGACGCCGACATAGTCGTTATCGGTGAAGGTGATCGGCGGTGAGCTCTGGTGCGAAGCCGAGGTAGCGGAATGGATGCTGTTGATATTGCGCAGGTGTCTCTTCCGGGCCGAGCTACTGGCGCCTCCCCTTGCAAAACCACCTGCAATTGTATTGATTACTCCCTGTAGGGGAGCTGACCCTGGTTCCTAACTTACCTCGGCTTGCACCGCTCTGCCAACATTTTGCTGAGAGCCAGAGGGTTGGTCCGTGCGAGCTCCTGAACCACGACCTCTGCCTCGTCCTCGTCCACCATGGCCTCCTCGATGACCCTGCTGTCGCTGGATATATTGGCCGAGGTGGCCTGCCTGGATGAGCTCTTCAATACGGTCTCGGAGTGTGCGGCACTCCTCAGTGGTGTGACCGTGATTCCTGTGGTACCGATAGTGCTTGGATTTGTCGGCACTGTTGGGGGTGTGACCTGGCGGGGGCAGGGTGAGCAGGTTGTTGTTACTGGCCTCCTCCAGGATATGTACTCGGGGTGTGTTCAGGGGAGTATAGAAGTCGTATCTCCCCCCTCTGTTTGCTCTAGCCGACTTCTTGAACTGGCTATCATTGTTGACCTTGATCTTGTCCTTGTGACCCTGTTCTGGTTTCATTAGTCCTTTGCTGCAAACCTGGTCACGGAAGGCAGAGTGTTCCTCCATCTGGATGTAGCCCGCAGCGCAGGCACGGAGCTCGTCCATGTCGCGAGGAGCCTCACGGCATAGGCTGTCGACGAATGGCCCAGGCTTGAGTGCCATGAGCATGGCATGCAGGGCGACCTCGGGGTTTAGGTTTCTGATCTTAATCGAGGTGGCGGCAAATCGCTCCATGAACGCCCGGAGTGGCTCGTCGTCATTCTGTCTGAGACTGGCTAGGGTGGAAAAAGTGATGTGGTGAGGTCGGCTCGTTGCATATTGCGCCGTGAATCGCCTGACCAGAGTGCTGAAACTGTTGATTGACTCAGCGGGAAGCTGGGTGTACCAGTTGAGCGCGACCCCCTTGAGCGAGGTCGGAAAAACCCTACACAAAATAGCATCATTGTTAGTGTAGAGGTTTACCTGTGTAGTATACAGGTCGATGTGCTCATCGGGGTCCGTCGTGCCATCATAGCGATCGAGGTGGAGAGGTTTCCATCCCTGAGGGAGTGGTGTCTCCATGATGCCATCCACAAAAGGATGACGGCGGAAGGTTGCTTGACCCCCCGTGGCCTGAGTTGGGGCCTTGCTGACTTCGTGGGCCGACTTGTTCGTCGGTGCATGAGACCGATGCGTGGCAGGTCGCGGGGTCGGTGCCCGAGTTGCAGTCTAGGGTTGGGAGACCAAATGTACTTCTTCCTCGTGGAGGTTGCTCGCCTGAGGCTGATGATCAGAGGGGCGTCGAGGGAGCTGAGCGTGAATTTGCTCGTTTTCGGCACGTAGTGCCGCTAGGTCAGCTTCATTGGCGGTCCTCATCGCCGCTAGGTCAGTTTCGTACTGGGCACGCATGTTTCGCAGATCGGCATCGTGTTGTTGCCGCATCTGTTCGACCTGGTCGATCAGTCTCCTCAATGTGGCTTCGTTATCCATGGTAGTTGTGTGATCTGCGTCGTCTGTTGCGCGTCTACTATGGCTTCTGGTGAATACCATAAGCGTGGCCGATAAGAGCTGTCTTGAACGGCCCCACGATGGGCGCCAAATGTTTTTACCGGAGATCTGTTGTAGAGGTGATCCGCCGAGTAAGATTGGTGAGCCTCCTTCGTGAGTACGTTGGTGTTCCAAGATGGGGGTGGTACCTGCAAAAGAGACTGATGCTAAAGTTAGGGTTTGTATGAGTATGAGTCTCGTATAAATAATGCACGTACCTTAGTGTGAATTAGGGTTGCGTTGGGCCTTGGGCCTGAGATCAGTTATGATCTAATTAGATAGCGGATCTCGTCTAGACCGAGATCTCCTGAGATCAGTTATGATCTGGTTGGATTGCGGATCTCGTTTAGATCGAGGTCTCCAAATGCATGTTCCGAGGTTATTCCACGCAGCGATGCCGAGCTCGAGCTCGGCATGGCGATACGGATAGTACGGATAGTACGGTTATCATTCAGAATTTATCAATCACTCTCAAAAGTAACCAACCCTAATCTCTTACAAGTTGGCATCTAAGTTGCTAACTTAAACTATCAATCTCTTGCATAGTTTAACCAAGAAACCATCCTTAAAAACTAGAGTTTAAGAAAGACCAATGGCATTTACTCTATCTCTAGCAATAAGCACCATTAGCTACTCTATTTCATTTCAAAGGTTTAAAATCATTTCTCAATCTCTTAAAAACCCCAAGTTCAAGTTAAGGGTGATCAAGCCATAACAAGCATTATGCATAAAAACAGAGCAATAAAACTGAATAACAACTAACATTGATCATTTAGAGTTTACACATGAGAATGGGTTTAGTTACATCAAACCCCAACAAGGGTGAGATTAGCTACACATAGACATGTAGAACTCTACAAAATGATGAAGAAAGGAAGAAGCTTGATCTTGAAGGTTCCAGAGCTCTCCAGCCGCCACACAAACTCTAAGAATGATTTATATTACTTCTATCCTTGAAAAATCCTCTTTTAGGTCATAAAAGCTTTTGTCTTATGTGAATAATGACATGTCAGCACAACCCACGCTAAGCGTGAGATGCCACGCTAAGCTTGAGGATAGGTCTGGAAAGAAATGAGTTTCTAGTACTCTCACACTCGGTGCCAATTCCACGCTCAGCTTGAGGATTGAAGTTTGTTCCAGTGACTCTCTGCCAAGTTGAGGCTAAGCGTGGATCTGAGGCTTAGCCTGGAGACTTAACCAAAAATTTCTTCTGCTTTGAGTTCACCACTTTTTCGTTTGCTTCCTTCCTTCTTTCCTAGCTTTCTCCTAAACTACAAAACAACAACCAAATACTTGTAAGTTACCTAAAAACATGATTCAAAGACAAAATGTGATCACCTAACAATTTAGATATGTTTTGAGTTAAAAACAAGATCTAAAGCAAAGAAAATTGATATAAGTGCTTCAAATTAGGCCATAGACTTAATGAAATCATAACACTTATCACTCACAGTGTAGGAATACACACCAGATAGCCAAACATAAACAAGACATGTATATGTACATAGCATAGATAGATTAACAACAATATCATATCCCACTCACCAAAGACATAAAAAAATCATCAAGGTAACATATAACATTAAAAATCCACATGTAATGGACACGAACTACCTATTATCATGCATGTGGCGCCAGTAACACATCACATGGTGTATTGCCACTAGCAATACACGTAGAGTATTTTAGGAGTACATGCTGGATCACACCCTCTGCGCACTCTCACTAGTCGGAATAGCTAAGCTGCGTAAGATACATCCCATGCACACAATGGGCGAGACTGAGACTTACAAATCGAGTTATCCTCAAGGACTAATCCCCAAGCTTTTACACAAGAGGTCCTTCCCTGGCGGTGTATTCCATATCGTACCCTTAAAACATTTATGCAAATGATGCATGTAATTCAAGACTGTATGCATTCTCATATCACATTATCATATAACATTATCATGTCTCATTATCGTATAACATTGTCATATCGTTATGCCATATCAAATTGTCTGATGGACCATGGGCCAAGGGCCCAATCACTAGAGATATGGCCAGGAGCATACAAGAAGAGTTGGACATCTTGAAGACTAGTGGGCTTTCTAAGCCCAAGGTACTCTTCACTTGGACTACTCTATCATGAAGAGAAGGCTTAGTTCTACTTGTGTATAACTTGTACATAGTTCTCTTGTATAGGCTTATTTTTGCCTTTGTATTTGTGAGGAACTTTATTTCATTTTATTAGTCATTGTATATTGATTCTAGGGTGGTTTACTTGGAGACTTTGACTCCATTTAACCTCATTTTTTGGTACACTCATTTTCTATTTTTTCAGTAGTAGAAGTGGGGTGGCATTTAGCAATACTTGAGGGTGTGACTAGCAATTGGGCCAGAATTGGGCCTAGGCAATATTTTACATATTGGACTCATTCTGCTCCTAATTTTTCATAGATTTGATCTAGCTAGGTTTCATCACTTTTGGATGAACCTAAGTAGACCAAATCAAACATTTTTGAAAATTAATTCAAGGAGCCAAAATGTAGCCAATTCGCCTAGCTCCCTTAAACTCTCTTGGCCGGATTTGCTTCTCCTTCTTCAAGCTTGGGAAACTTGTGCTACAAGCTTCTCCTTCCCAAGCAAGCTAAGTGAGAAGCTTGCTCCACAAGCCTCCTAACTAGCTTGGACGGTCAAGCCAACCAAACCATGGTTCACTTGAACCATGGTTAAGGTTAGCTTGCTCCTTAAGCTACCTCCTTCTATATATTTGTAACTCCAACCTTTTCTCTCACTTTTGATGAATGAATTTCAGAATTTTAACAAAATTCTCTCTTCTCAAAGTCACCTCAAAACTATGAAGAACATTCTCCCTAGGTTTCTCTCAAAGGTTCTCCAACCTCTGAACTTGGTTCATCACTCTTCTCAATTTTCAAGGAGTGGTCGAACCTCCTTAGTGCTTCTTCACCATTGAAGCTTCTTCAAAGGTGCTTCCGCCATTGCTAAGAGTCTCAACCTCAAGAAGCAAGGTCTTGGACGGTGGATTTCTTGAAGAACACTAATCCTCTTCAAGAGAGTTCCATCATTGTCTCACATCACATACTCATCAACTATATTCATTAGAGGGTAACATTGAGTAACACAAGAGATTCACTTCATTGCATATTATAGATCTCTTCATACAATCGGTAAAAGTTCTAATTCATACAATAAACATTTAAAACAATATAATTTACTCATATAATTACCTCTTCAAACAATCTCCTTTTACAATCACCAATGCATTCCCTTAGGATTTCCCATAGGAACCCGTAGAGATCTCAAACCATACAATTACTTACATATAAGAAGACCAATAGATGAAACAGATATAATTCGGAAAAACCCCTCTTACATGAGCATACAACAAACATAGGATTGAGGGCCAATCCCACTACCCAACATACATTCCCACACCTAGAGCGAGGTTTCTCACTCCCCCCTTACCTGGATAAGCAGAAGATGAAGCTAGAGCCGAATCTGGTTGATCTGTTTTTCTTGGTTCTCCTTGGTCTTCAAAGAGTGTGTCAAGGAGCAGTATTTGAGTCTACTATTTATAGATGTCAGAGGTGGCCAGAACGGCTAGTTTTGGATCCCGAACGGCCTGTTCTTGATTCATTCTTCATGTGTTAAATTTGCATCTAGAACGGTCCATTCTTAAACCAGAACGACCTATTCTGGAGTTGAGTTTTAACTCATAACGACCATGTTTGGAACGACTCGTTCCCAAAGTGGAACGAGCCGTTCTGGGTTTGAATTTTACTCAGAATAGCTTGTGTTGGAACGACGTATTCCAATCTAGGATTTATAGGCCTTTTTAGTAGTTTGGAATGGTCCGTTCCAGTTTAGGAACGACCCGTTCTGAGCTACTAAATCACCGTAATATAATTTATGAAAATTGGAGTGTTACACAACTCATTAGACATTAGTTAATAACTCATATTAGGATCAACATTTAGAGATCCTTTTAATTTGTTTGATATCCACATTGACATTGCATTGGTCTTCTTAGTTAGCCCAATGCAAGTGTGTTTGGATCATAACTTGATCATATACACTACACCATCTGGTAAGGGAGAAGAATGGATTCTCCAAGGACACCCATCTGAAGCACAAATGACTGTCACTCTTGTTTCCTCATCTTTCACTTTTATTATGTCAAAATTCTCTTAGATATTATATAATCCTCAGTACATCCTAAATTCACTAACATTGCCAAATAACATTAACCTTTCCTCATTGACCTTTCCATTCTCATCATACTCAAATTTTTCCCCTTTCACATTTTTGACAACATTGACAATTTGTGACTTCTCTACATCACTACCACTTGCAGAATTTTCATTCTCATCCATGTCAATTTCATTCACTACTAGAATTTCTCTTATTACATGTGACTTTTCCTACGAATTTTTCATAAAAATTTGCAGGAAACGTTGTTCCTACAAATTTTTCTGCGAAATTTTATTTGCAGGTAATATCTTCGTGGATAATATATTTTTGCGAATTTTAAAATTCGCAGGAAATTTTCCTGCGAAATTTCTTGCGAAAAAAATTCGCAGGAAAGTTTCTTGCAAAAAAAAATTTGCAGGAAATTTTCTTGCAAAAAAAATTCGCAGGAAACTTTCCTGCGAATTTTTTTGCAAGAAATTCTGCAGGAATATTTTTTACGAAAAAATAAAAAAAAAATACTATAAATTATATATTTTAAGAATTCATAATCTTTTATTTTCATGCCTCATACATAATCTTTTAAATTCTAAGATTGTAGATTATAAGTCTAACACTCAACCATACAATTCAACTTGTAAGGTAAGTGTTGCCCCAACTTATATACTCTTTAATTGTTTTATTTTCAATCGATGTGGGACTTAGAAATTTTTTAAAATATTAAACTTATGAATTTAAATATTTTTTTTATTTTTCCTGCAAATTAAAATTTGCAGGAAAATTCGCAAGAAAAATTACCTGCAAAATTTTTCTACCATTTAGTAAACATTACTTGCGAATTTATTTTTGCAAGAAAATCTGCAAGAAACAAAATAAAATTCTTACAATATTTTCTGCAAATTTTTACCATGAAATTTTTTTCCCATGATTATTAAAATTGTAGCAAAATTTGTAAGAAATATCTGTAAATTATTTTTTGCAAGAAAATTGGCAAAAAATTTCTGTGAATATTTTTTTGTAGGAAAATTCGTAAAAAATTTATGCGAATATTTTTTTGCAGGAAATTTTGCAAAAACTTTCTACGAATATTTTTTTACAGGAAAATTTGTAAAAAAATGACATTTTTCTATTAGTGATTACTTTCTTCTTTTAAAGAATAATCATCCTTATTCGTCCCCTTACTCTCTTCACTTTCTTTATCTTTGTTAACATTATATTCTCCATTTGTATCAATGTATAATAATTGTTCAACAGGAGGTTCCTTCTGTCATAATCATTGCCAATATATGTTTCACCAATACTAGTAGGTACTGAATTTGGACTATTACACGTATCATTATACATGTTTTTACTATGATTGTAAAAATATATCATATTTAATCCCGAGTCGATGATATCTAAAGAATAATAATCATCTAAAAAAATTCAAGAAAAATGTTTTTATTAAATTTCAACTAACAAATTTTAATAATTTTACTAGAATTTAGTTTATAATCTACTATATAAACAAGTACAAACGAATGAGGAAAATAAAAAATAGTTTATAATCTGTTATGTTAACAAGTATATATGAACGAGGAAAATAAAAAATAGAATGAACAATCATATACCAACAACGAATACAATATGTGTATATATGTATTGTCGCCACTGGCCCGAAACGGGCTTTCGGCATTCGCGAAGGATGGTTGGACTCTTTTATTTGTTTAAAAATATGGATTGCTAGAATGACTTATTCTCAAACTGAGACCTTGTCAAACGAGCAATTTTATTAAAAGGCTCACCAATCCATGTTAATCCCAAGCGGGACCCTCCATGGATTAGCGGTTTTCATAAAAAAGGAAGGGTTCTTGGAGTCGCCACCAATATTTTACTCAAAACATTGGAAAAAGATTTAAGGCAATTGATTTTATAAATCAACTTTGGCCATTACAACCAGAGTTGGGTAAGGGAGTCGGTTACGTGTGGGGAAGGTGTTAGCACCCCACAGCGCCCCTTTCGGGTTCCCTATGACAGATTATTTCTAAAAATAATAGTGCGAAATTACTAAATTACCCCTATTTATTCTAAACAATTATAACTTAACTATCTACATGATGACAGTTAAATATACGCACAGAAAGCAGTAAAAGGAAGGTCTTAAGAAGAAACCTTTGAAGCGTGCTTTTATATTCAAGTAAAACTGGGAAGCTTTTTGGCGTTCCCTCGCTCTACAAGCCCGCTCGCTCCCTCCTAGAAAATTTTAACTATGGAAATCCGGAGGATTTCCCTTCGACTTAGTTCGAGACTCAAGCAAAAAGCTCAGAACTCGAGAACTTTGTCGGATCAACTCTCCGAGTGATTTCTAGGCAGAGCACTGCTCAAAAAAACCCAGAATACTCAAGAAGAGGGTTAAAACTCAGTGTGAAAGTGTAGAATGACGTCCAATTGATGTCATATTTATAGGGATGAGGCGCAATACGGCCTCTGGGGGTCAATACGGTCCGTATTGAAGTTTTGAACTACAATACGGCCGTATTGAATTCAGTACGGCCGTATTGAAGTTCAAAAAACCTCAATACGGCCGTATTGAGTTCAGTGCAGCCGTATTGAGTTCAGTGCAGCCGTATTGAAGTTCAGGAACTTCAATACGGCCGTATTGAGTTCAGTGCGGCCGTATTGTAGTTTAAAATGTTCAATACGGCCGTACTGAACTTTTGGGAGGCCGTATTGGGCTTCATTCCCTCCACTTTCTTATTTTTTGCTACTCTAAGACCTCTAAACCTACAGATTGTCATCCTAGGGTCTTCCAGGGTCTTCCAGGAGTCCTTCCGGCTGACTTTCCTTTGGTCTTCGAGAGTCTTCAAGCTTTGTTTCCGACCCGGACAATTTTAGGGGTCTACAGCTGCCCCCCCTTTACTTAGTCGGACGGCCTTTTGGTGTACCGGCTGACAAGTAAAGGAGTTGACCCAATTGTCCGGGTGATGTGCCAACCTTCTGACTTGTAGCGTCTTCCGGTGGAAAATTGTTGAGTAGCCTCTCCAGGTTGTTGCATACCTCGGCGCTTCTGACAACCTCGGTAGCTAAGTTTACCCTCTCCAGGGTCAACTTCACTCGACGCCCGAGCCGGAAGTTGAACACCAACGTGCCTCTGACGACGCTGATGGTTGAGTACTGTCTCTCCAGACCTTGAGTACCGTCTCTCCAGACTCTGAGTACCGTCTCTCCAGACTTTTGAGTACCGTCTCTCCAGACTTTGAGTACCGTCTCTCCAGACTTTGAGTACCGTCTCTCCAGACTTTGAGTACCGTCTCTCCAGACTTTGAGTACCGTCTCTCCAGACTTTGAGTACCGTCTCTCCAGACTCTGAGTACCGTCTCTCCAGACTCTGAGTACCGTCTCTCCAGACTCTGAGTACCGTCTCTCCAGACTTTGAGTACCGTCTCTCCAGACTTTGAGTACCGTCTCTCCAGACTTTGCTTCAGTTGTCTCTGACGACCTAGGCAACTGAGTTTGTCCTCTCCAGGGTCTGCGTCCGTGTCTTCTGATCACTTCGGCAATGCGAGTTTACCCTCTCCAGGGATCTGAGATGATTTTTTGTCTCCACAGTCCACTATGCTGCTTCGATGGTTTTTTCTGATTTTGTGCCACTGAGGGCTGGATAACGCAGGGATCCGTCTAGGGGATGTGCAGTCATTCATAGGTTCTTGTGCCCCAACTTGCATTTGCATAGTTGGTACCCATGGGGAATTTCTGACTCCTTGGGGTGCAGACACAGATGCTCTTCTTGAATTGAGCGATGCCTTATGTTTGGCTGACGTCCTTTGACGTTGGTGGAGTATCCCGGTTGTCCTTATTCGGGTGTCTCTTTTGATTTTCTGATTTTTGTTGCCTCTGTGTAGGCTGTTATCCGCTGTGGGATTCTGTCATTCAATTCTTGACTGGCCTCTTCTGTTAGGCAAATCATCTTGATGTTCGGTGTTTTGGCTGGATGCCAAATTCCGCTTGGGGAATATTTATTGATATTTTTTATTTTTCTCCTTTTGTAGGGGTGCCTCTTGAGTAGGCGACTGGGGATTTGGGGATCTTATGTATCCCAGAGTATTATTTAGGAAGCCTCTGCAGGCTTAGCCTCACTCAGCGCTTGAGTCAGAGAGCTATCTTCCACTGAGGAAGTTTCAAGTCCTTTGACTGAATATTTTGCTTGGATGATCGCGCTTCCATTGGGGATTTTGACGATCTTTGCTTTGATAGCTCTCGCTGGGGATTTGTTCCATGAGCTTAAGCTGAGGTTTCTCTGGGGAGTATTATTTCTGCGAGCCTCTCCAGGCTCAGTTATTCTGAGAGAGTATTATTTCGGCGAGCCTCTCCAGGCTCAATTATTCTAAGAGGGAGTATTGTTTCTGCAAGCCTCTCCAGGCTCAATTATTCTGAGAGAGTATTATTTCGGCGAGCCTCTCCAGGCTCAATTATTATGAAGGAGTATTATTTCGGCAAGCCTCTCCAGGCTCAGTTATTCTGAAGGAGTATTATTTCGGCAAGCCTCTCCAGGCTCAGTTATTCTGTATGAAGAAGGAGTATTATTTCGGCAAGCCTCTCCAGGATCAGTTATTTCTGAGAGAGTATTATTTCGGCAAGCCTCTCCAGGCTCAGTTATTCTGTACAATTTGTTGGGTTTTCTGTATTTTGCCTTTTTTTGTTGATTTTTGGCTTTTTCTGTATTTTGCCTTTTTTGTCGATTTTTTGGCTTTTTCTGTATTTTTGCCTTTTTGTCATTTTTTTTGGCCTTTGTTGACTGCTGTCATACACAAGCAATTTTCTATTTTTTCTATTTTATGCAATTGCCTCATGATAAGGTCTTTGAATGTGCAACTAATGTGTGTGTGATGCACAAAAATGCAAGTTAATTTTGTTGATGTTTTTTTAGAAAATGAATGGCTCTCCCTATCCTCTTCTTCTTTGGAGGAGTTTCTGTCATAGACGCGAGGGAGGATTTTTGTGAGCCTTTTATGCAGGAGATTACGGATTTTATAGGAACCCCTCCAATTTTCTTTATTGACTGATTATTAAAGGAATTTCGTACAATTTTTATGAAATACCAATTTTAGAGGCATAATCACATGGTCAAGAGAGAAGAGAAAATGAATAGATATTTTATTGATATTCACAAGTGTTTTTACAGAAAGATATACAGAAGGAATTTTTGAAGAATGGCTGGCCAGGGTAGGCTATATACATTGGGCTTAACAATTATATCTGTAATTGTTGCTCTTTACATTCCCCTAGTTGCTTCGGGTGAGATGCCTGAGCCAGGAGTGTAGATGCTGCAAGACGCTTGCTTCTAGAAGATAATCACTTGAGTCGCCTTTCGGTTTTCGATTCAAGTGATCGTTGCTTGCTTTGTTTTTGTATCTTATTCTTTTGCCCCTAATTTTTGCCTAGGACATATCCTAGCGGGGATAAATTCGCCTTTGTTTTGCCTAGTACCCTTGTACTGGCGGGCTTTTTATTTTTCCCTAACTTTTGCCTAGGACGCCCTTTTTGGGTTTTCATCCTAGCGGGCCTATGCAAGCAACGTCTTCAAGCATAGTACTTCTTTACCACGTCAGCGTTGACTGGGTATCGAAGTTCTTTTCCATCCATGTCTGTGAGGATCAGTGCTCCTCCTGAGAAGGCTCGTTTTACCACGTATGGTCCTCCGTGATTTGGGGCACACTTTCCGATTTTGTCCTTTTTGAGTTGGTAGCAATTTCTTCATTACCAACTCTCCCTCATGGTAGACTCGAGGGTGGACTTTCTTGTCAAAAGCCTTTTTGATCTTCCTCTGATAGGCTTGACCATGGCATATGGCGTTCAGCCGTTTTTCTTCAATGAGGTTCAACTGGTCATACCGGCTTTGAACCCATTCTGCTTCGGAAAGTTTTGCTTCCATGATTACCCTTAGGGAAGGTATTTCGACTTCGACGGGTAGCACTGCCTCCATCCCATAGACGAGGGAGAATGGAGTAGCTCTTGTAGATGTGCGTACAGAAGTCCTATAACCATGGAAAGCGAAGGGTAACATCTCATGCCAGTCTTTAAATGAGACAACCATCTTTTGCACTATTTTCTTGATGTTCTTATTGGTTGCCTCGACTGCCCCATTCATCTTTGGCCGATATGGGGAAGAGTTATGGTGTTGGATCTTGAATTCTTGGCACAGTTCTTCCACCATTTTGTTGTTCAGATTAGATCCATTATCAGTGATGATTTATTTCTCCGTGCTTCCACTAGATTATTCTAAAATCTTTTGGGACAAGAGAGAAGAGAAAGGAAAGATATTTTTTGTTCTGAAGTTTGTGTTTTAGAGGGGATTATTTATTTTTTGAAAAATGGATTTTGTAAGAATGGATGGCCAAGGTAGGCTTATGTGTTTAGGCTTGTTTGATTAAACACTTATGAAGTTAAAAAATCGTGTTGTGATTCGACAACTTGGATAGCTTCCCTTGAACCTTTCTTTTTGAATTCGGTTCATGGTACCATCATGGATTTATTTTTGTTTTTTGATTGTCCTTATTTTTGCCTAAAACACCCTTTTGTGGCGTTTTAGCGGACCTTTGTTTTTGTTTATTTTTGTAACCCTAACTTTTGCCTAGGTTACCCTTTCGTGGGATTCCTAGCGGGTCTTTTGCTCTTATTTTTGCGCAGTCCCCTTTTTGAGTTTCCTGCCGAGCTTCTTTTATTTTGAAGGATTTATTTTTATCCATGATGGCACTTGTCGAGGCCAAGGGAAGGTGCTCCAAGTTGTCACACACACTTCCACATAAAAAATGATGCGGGTTTATTATTATTAAGATGATTTTAACCTCATTCATGCTTATTCAAACAGGGTTAAAAATAATGTGGTTTAGAATTTTATTATAAGCAAGAAAAGAAGCAATGAAGAATGATTTTATTATAATCATAGCGGAAACATGTGTCCTTATTTCATCACTGGTATGGGTCCTAATGTTGACCTCTTTTATCTCTCGGCCATGCCCCAAATTCACAGTCTCTAATTTCTCTTGACACGGTCGGAGTAGACGAGCTTCTTGATCTAGCAGTCTTTGCAGATCCGGAGAGATGGTCTCCTCATCACTGTCCAACTCAACCCATTCACCTTCGGATCCCGGTCAGAGCGAACAATTACAGACATAATTATTTTATTGGTTTTGTTTAGGTTTAGAATTATTAATGTTAATGAGGAAAGAGAGAAAAGAACAAAAAAGAGAGTAATGTGTGAAAAATGTCTCTTTATTGATATGTATTAAAACTGTACAAAAACCCTTATTTACATGAAAAGGTTCTCATGATCTCGGGTACTGATCATGAGTCCCTAAAAGAGAAATATGAAGGGGCCCTATCGTGGCTTGTTCTTCTCTCTACTCCTGCTTTGGCAGAGGATTCTTGCTCACGTCGGGCGCTGTCGAATCGAAGGTGACCCACCCGGCATCAATAAGGTTTTGGACCTTGTATTTGAGAGCTAGGCAGTTCTCTGTTGAATGCCCTGGTGCCCCCGAATGGTATAAACATTTGTCTTGTGGCTTGTACCAATCGGGGTAAGGTGGGTCGATCTTTCTTGGTGGAACATAAGCTAGAACTTTGGCTTCTACTAGCTTCGGCAGGAGATCGCTATAAGTGGTCGGAAGTTTATCAAACTTCTTCACAGGGGTGAATTGCGATCTTCCCGACTTCGAAGTGAAAGTAGCCGAGGGTATGGTTATAGCATTGACTCCTCCCTCTTTCTTCTTCCCGAAGGCCTTCTTAGCTTCATATGATTGGGAAGGCTTAGCCAGCTTCCCACTTTTAAGTCCTTGTTCCACTCTCTCCCCAATGGTGATGATGTCCGAGAAGAGTGTCGTTGTGTTCCCTATCATTTTATCGTAATAGGGACCAGTCAACGAGTTGATGAATAAGGACACCGTCTCCTTATCCGACAGCGGGGGCTCTATTTGTGCCGCCAACTCCCTCCATCGTTGGGCATACGCCTTGAAGGATTCATCGTTCTTTTTACTCAAGGCTTGAAGATCTGACCTATCGGGTGTTAGATCGATGTTGTATTTGTAGCGCTTGAGAAAGGCGTCGGCCAACTGCCTCCATGTGTGTACTAGATTTCCATCTAGCTGCATATACCAGTTGAGCGCGGTATCAGCCAAGCTCTCTTGGAAGCAGTGGATCAAGAGCTTTTCGTTTGTGGCATATGCAGCCATCTTTCGGCAGTACATGGTGAGATGACTCTTGGGGCAAGTCGATCCCACGTATCTCGGGAAATCTGGCACTTTAAATTTAGGAGGAAATTGAATATCCCTCACTAAGCACATGTCGGCGGCATCTTTAATATCGAAATCATGCCCCTCCATAGCCCTTAGCCGATCCTCTAGGGCGTGGAATTGTTCCTTTGAAACTTCGGGCTCTTTAATCATAATTCCAGCCCCAATAGGTATGGCGTGCGGAGGCTCTTCTTCATGCACCTCCTCTTCCTCATGATGGGACCCATGGTCATTGTGGCTTGATCCATGGAAGTTATGTTGACGCATGAGTTCCATCATTCGCGCCATCTGCTCTTTAAGCTGTGAAAGCTCGGTTGTGAGCTTCTTATTTTGCTCCTCCAATGCTTCCATTTTCTTGATTTTCTGCGCGCGTGTGAGGACAGAGAGATGACCAGCCACTTTCTAAAAATGAATATTTAATCTAATTAATTTATGGAATGAATACGCTCTTGACATGAGCTTGATAACCCTCCATTTTTAAGGCGCTGCCTTTTTAAAACAGAGTGTTACTACCCTCCTTGACTTATGATCTCTCCTCAACGGAGAATCTCGATAATTATGGGTCTCTTTTACTCATGTCAAGAGGTATTGGTGAACCTAAAATGCATGGTTTATGAGGATGCATGATGTCTTATTGGTAATGATGTACATGCTCCTCACTTTTATTATATTTCCACACATGGTCTTTCCTCTCATGTCATGGTATTTTCATGCATGGGGATTATTCTTAGACCTTATCACGAGGTTTATTTTTAATGCACAAACAATATCACATAAACCTATACACAAACAATTCACTCATCCACGAACAGTCACGAGCGAATCACGAGGTAGGGGTTTCCTGCAGAAAGGTGCATAGTCAAGGTGGTTCTAACTGTTCTCACCGGTCTGAGGCCCCCAAGGTGCCCCCATTATAGGGACCCAATTCCTCTCGTCGTAAGTCGATGGAAAGCTCCAACGCACTGTCGGACTCGAGTTCATGGTTATCACCTTGAGTGATGCTTTCCGACAACGGTCTACGGGCACCTATAGACCCATTCGACAACCGGCCGTACTAACATCCACTCCCTATGGCTTACCACTCATGCCCCCGGGTATAGAGGGAACTGTTGTGTGCAAAGGTTTGTGTGCAGTTTTTATTTCAAACATTTGCGAAAACTAAACATACAACAGTTATTAAAGCCATATAAATAAAGCATGTTATCATACAAACAAGGGGTAATAAAGTAATTTTAACTATTATTTGTTAAAAATAATCTGTCACTAAATGGGACTGACTCTCGAGGCTTCCCCAGTGGAGTCGCCATCTGTCGCCACTGGCCCGAAACGGGCTTTCGGCATTCGCGAAGGATGGTTGGACTCTTTTATTTGTTTAAAAATATGGATTGCTAGAATGACTTATTCTCAAACTGAGACCTTGTCAAACGAGCAATTTTATTAAAAGGCTCACCAATCCATGTTAATCCCAAGCGGGACCCTCCATGGATTAGCGGTTTTCATAAAAAAGGAAGGGTTCTTGGAGTCGCCACCAATATTTTACTCAAAACATTGGAAAAAGATTTAAGGCAATTGATTTTATAAATCAACTTTGGCCATTACAACCAGAGTTGGGTAAGGGAGTCGGTTACGTGTGGGGAAGGTGTTAGCACCCCACAGCGCCCCTTTCGGGTTCCCTATGACAGATTATTTCTAAAAATAATAGTGCGAAATTACTAAATTACCCCTATTTATTCTAAACAATTATAACTTAACTATCTACATGATGACAGTTAAATATACACACAGAAAGCAGTAAAAGGAAGGTCTTAAGAAGAAACCTTTGAAGCGTGCTTTTATATTCAAGTAAAACTGGGAAGCTTTTTGGCGTTCCCTCGCTCTACAAGCCCGCTCGCTCCCTCCTAGAAAATTTTAACTATGGAAATCCGGAGGATTTCCCTTCGACTCAGTTCGAGACTCAAGCAAAAAGCTCAGAACTCGAGAACTTTGTCGGATCAACTCTCCAAGTGATTTCTAGGCAGAGCACTGCTCAAAAAAACCCAGAATACTCAAGAAGAGGGTTAAAACTCAGTGTGAAAGTGTAGAATGACGTCCAATTGACGTCATATTTATAGGGATGAGGCGCAATACGGCCTCTGGGGGTCAATACGGTCCGTATTGAAGTTTTGAACTACAATACGGCCGTATTGAATTCAGTACGGCCGTATTGAAGTTCAAAAAACCTCAATACGGCCGTATTGAGTTCAGTGCAGCCGTATTGAAGTTCAGTGCAGCCGTATTGAGTTCAGTGCAGCCGTATTGAAGTTCAGGAACTTCAATACGGCCGTATTGAGTTCAGTGCGGCCGTATTGTAGTTTAAAATGTTCAATACGGCCGTACTGAACTTTTGGGAGGCCGTATTGGGCTTCATTCCCTCCACTTTCTTATTTTTTGCTACTCTAAGACCTCTAAACCTACAGATTGTCATCCTAGGGTCTTCCAGGGTCTTCCAGGAGTCCTTCCGGCTGACTTTCCTTTGGTCTTCGAGAGTCTTCAAGCTTTATTTCCGACCCGGACAATTTTAGGGGTCTACATGTATAAAAATAAGAAATAATAAGAGGGCGAGTGCATCACGTTTCAGAAACATGATTTCAATATCATGCTTCATATAAGTATAATTAGTAATTGAATAAATAAGAAAAACAGATTTGTAAAGTATTGAGGCAGTGAAAGATAATTTGGTAAATTAGAAGTATTTTCGTATATATTTCTGTTAAATATTTTTTATATTTTTTAAAACATATTCTTTAACATTGTCAATTAATTGGATCAAAATGTATATTTTAATACAAGGAAGGAAGATAGTGTAATATTCACATTTTTTAGGAGAAAGGTGTAATTTACTCCTTTTATTACTCTTTGGACATAGTTTTTTTTTTTTTTTTTTTTGTGGATATTCAGTGATCTATATATTTCTCCTCTTCAGGAAGGTAAAAATATACCGATAAAATTATTTTCTAAACTTACTCGCTGCACATGATTGATTTTCTAAACTTGGACGTGTTGTATATGGCGCCTTAACCCCCCGAGCCTTCTTCAATGCTACAGAAAACCCCTCCCCTCCCATGCACCTCCTTCAATCTTACAGCGTGGCAAAAGCTGGCGCCTCCATAGCTGGCGCCATCAATTTACACCACTTGTGAAACGTTCACAATACTTAAATGCGCAGCTCTGTTCAGTATTCCTTTCTCTCTCTCTCTTAATTTCAAATTTTCTGCAAAGTTAAATTGGAGTTGTTTTTTTTTTTAAATGGTTAACATCAAGGTTTTTGAATTCGTAGCCGCATTGCGTCCCGTCCGCAATCGTGGCTGCATTTCTCTGTGATTTCGACCACAATTTAAAACCTTCAAACGAACCTTGATCTATCTACCAATGGTGTTGTTTGATTTATAATTTCGATGTGGCTTTAATTTCGGAAATTCATTTTTTTATTTTTATTTAAGCACATCCTTTTGACAATAACCATATATACTTTTTACTTTTTTTCTTTCTCTACTTGTGTTTTATTTATTTATTGAGGTGTTGATTTTATTGAAAGCTTTTTTTTTTTTTTTGGTTCAGATAAGAAGGTGTTCCCGCACTTCTACATACTGGGGTGGTATTCGACCGGGAGTGATGCGGAGGAAACAGATATGCATATTCACAAAGCTGTAAGTTTGCGTTATTGCAATTTGTCTCGATTTAAGCATGCCTGTGATGTGATTGATAGGTTGATTTGGGTTCATGAGGAAATTTTAGTAGTTGTTCAGATGATGAAGGAGTGGAATGAGGTTTTGTGGACTTAAGATGTGGAGTGTTATTGTACAAGTTCAATGCACATTGAATAGGAATAGATGCTGTGTGAAGGTGGTTTTATTTGGATATATGCTTTGAAAAAGGATATAATATAGTAGAATTCATCTGGAACAGAAAGCTAGGCTAAAATAGGCTAAGGGTGAAGCAAATGAAAGTTTATTCGGGTGAAAAGGTTTGGCATTGAATGTAGAATTAACATGGCTTTTTAAATCCAGTTTTTCCTTCTCCCACCATGCATGGACTCAATTTCAGTCAGCTCTTTCTTCCTCACTGTGGATCTCACACTTTTCCATTATGTCATTTTCTTCGAGATCTTTTGTCCACCCACCACTAGGAACACTCCCACCTCAACCTTCTTTTTTATCTCACTTTCCTAACACCAAAATCTCTGCCAAACATTCTTATCGCCTCTTCTTTGAATTTCGTTGCTACTTTTCCTCTTTTAGCTAGGTTTTGGGACTATCACTCTTGGTCTGCACACTAGCAACTAGAATTCTAGATAGTTGCTTTTCTTCTTTGGTTTATCTGACCACCATGTAGTATCTGCCACGTGGGAATTTTAGTCTAACTAAGTTTGTTATCTTTTACTGTTATCTGATATTTTTTTATTAATTGGCATTGTGTTTGGGCACCATTTCATAACTGTCTGTCATCCCTTGGACCTTGCAACACATTTATGGACTGAAGGAGGCGCATGGGGGAGGGAGTTTTCTCTAGAAGCAACTTTGCTAAAATTTAAGCAACTCATAAAGTGAGTCAAAGCTAATGTGGCAGTGATGTGGTACAGGGGATTGCTTATAAGCAACCCCTATTGGAGATGCTCTAAGAGCATCTGCAATGGGAGTTGCTTATAAGCAACTCCCTGTGCCACATCAGTGCCATGTCAGCCCTGGCCCACTTTATGGGTTGCTTAAATTTTAGCAAAGTTGCTTTTGCTAAAATTTAAGCAACCCATAAAGTGGGTCCATGGTTTTAAATTGCGGACCGCAACACGTGTTGCGGCCGCAATATTGCTGTTGCGGCCTTGTCCGCAACGGCATCGGACCGCAATTGCGATGATACTAGAAATCACACATTTTTTCGCAACGTAACGGTATTGCGTCCGCAACACATCTGCAATGTACCGCAATACATCCGCAATACGATAAATTGATACTATAATTTTAAAATAAATTAAATTATTCATTAAAATAATAGAATATTTTAAAAAAAAGGAATTAAAATGTATAAATCCTTAAAAATAAAATATATATTGATAATTATAAATTTTTTATATTTAGTGAAAATAATTAATAATCTCACACCACAACAGTCGCAATCCGCATCGCAATACCTGCAATACCCGCAACCGCAGTAACTGCAACCGCGACCGCAACCGCAATTTAAAACCATGAGTGGGTCAGGACTGACATGGCACTGATGTGGCACAAGGAGTTGCTTATAAGCAACCCCCATTGCAGATGCTCTAAGGCGCCACGTGCCACGTCAGTAATGGAAAACGCATGAGGGAGAGGCGCCATCTGCAAAACTCCCTCACCCCCTGCGTTTTCTATGCCACGTCACCTCCTGCGTGTCAAAAATCACCTACTTTGATAATTAATTTTTTTTTTATAATTTATTTTGTTTATTTTTTATTTTTTTTAATTTATTTCAGCCAAAAAAACCCAGGAAATAATAAGACATCATAGGGACAAAGTAAACCAATCCATTGTCCAGTATATTGTTAAATTGTTACTCTGGCAGTTGCTCAATGGACTAAACTATCTACATAGGTGAGTCTTTTTTGTTTTGAAACTGTAATTGTTTCCTTTTCTTTTCTTTTTCTGTGTATATATATGTTGACTTATTATCTTTTTCTTTTTTGTTTATTATATGGAAAATTCAACGATACCCACTATAATTGTGGAGTACCAGAATAGTTGTCTAATATATATTTTTTTTATTGTAATTACTTGTTTTTATTTTTATTTTAATTTAATATTTATAATAATTTATTTTTATAAAATTTTCTATATCTTTATATTGTTTTTATATTTTTTAATTTTTATCTTAATGTAGCATATATTATAATTAAATAGTTTAATATTAATATTTTGTTAATATGTTTTAGTTTTTCTTTGGTGTTAATTTTTTGAATATATAATATAAATTAGTTTTTCAGTTGTATTATTTATTATTTTTCTTTTTCTTATTTTAATATTTTTATAGTATTATTATAACTTTATTTATAATTTTTTAATTCTGTCATATATAAATAAAATTTGTTATGAAAATTAATATTTTGATTATTTTTTCTTGAATTAGTCTATTAATTCATTTTATATAAATTTTTAATCTATAATTTATGTTATTTAAAGATTATTTTTTAAATTTATTTGTTCACATAATTTGAGACATCAAAATTCTTTAATTTTCATGAGTATCGTTCTCTTATTATATTATATTTTTTCCTATAGTAATTGGATAATATATGGGGACTTAAAGCCATCAAATATATTGGTAGGATTTTGGCCATCTTTCGTTATATGATTAGTTATTAAACTGCTATATTTTGACCATCTGTTTATGTGTTGTATCTATCATATGCATATTTGAGCAATTATTCTCACAAATATGTTAATATTTAAGATGAAAAAATATGGGTAATCATATAATACTTGACGTCATCTATATACAAAATTTCGAACATAAAACGTCAATTAGTTAGACGCTTTGTGTACACGATATTATATGCATTCCGGCTGCAAATTAACATCCCATTGTTTGTGGCAGACTCATCGCGCCATCCTTATTGACGTTTTGTTCTCGTTTACTCAAAATAATTTATTTTGGTAAATAAATTTTTTTTAAATTTATTTCAATAATTTTTATTTATCATGGCCAAAAAGCCATATATTAAACACAAACCTTTTTTTTGTGTAAAAATATTTTTAGAAGTTTTGTTTTAGCAGGAGAGTTTGTAAGGATTTTTATAAGTTCTTATCTAATTCAATTTTTTTTTTATCATAATATTTATTAATTAAATAATATTTTAAAATAAATTATCAATAAATAAAAAATTTCAATACAAATTATTTATCATAAATCTAAAATATAATTTATATGTTTAAAAATATTTATGTATACTTATTTTAAATATAATTTATATATTCAACTATAATATTTTTATATATAATATATTAGAAATTTTAATTATATTATATGTAAGTACATTGCACATGTTATGATACTAGTTAGTATTTAAACTCATGCAATGAATGAGAAAAATATTTTCATATTTAGTATGGAATTGGTGTTTTTATGTAATTTGGGATTTGTGGTAGAGGTTGTACGAGCCCGAGATTTTTAAAATTGTTAAAAAGGATATTTTAGGAATGACAAAAATACTCGTACTTGTGATATCCACGGATAAAATCCGTCAAGTGTAATAAATACATAGCCTAAATGGATACTCATGGATAATGACTATATGTATTTTTTTTACCTATTTATAAATGAAGTGAAGAGGATATATACAATAGTATCCATACCACAGATACCTATTAAATAATATTACTTTTTTTTTTAAAAAAAAGCTAGATATGTTAAGGCATCACGATGTAGAAAAGAGATCCTAACTAGATTAGCACCTCAATCCATACCAATCATCTGCAACATATTAAAAATACACAAACAAAAAAGTATATGAAATACAAGTACAAATGTTAGTCACATCTCATCCTATGAGATCTTATAATGAGAAAGACCAGCCCTATCCCTAGAGTAAGAAGACACTATACAAGAGGGAATAAAAGTCCACCAGTAAGATCCAGGGTGTTTAAGACCAAGCCCCACTAAGCTATCAGCACAACCATTTTCCTCCCTATACACATGAGAAAAACGAAATCTCATACCCCTAACAAAAACAACATGTTCATCCACTAAACATACAGTCGCTAGGGAACTAAAGAAGGGTTGTAAAAAGCCATGATGACTAGTGAGGAGTCGTACTCTATCCAAAGGGACATCCAACCATGATCCTGATCAATCTAGATTGCACGAATAACGACCAAGACTTTTGCTTCCAAAGATGATATGAACTCCACCGACTCAGCTAGGCAACCAACCAATAATATGCCATGGGATAGTGTTAGGTTTAGAATAAAGAATAGATCCAGTCTAAATAAAATTGTTAAACCAAGACTCAATCATTTTTAGTAGCAATATATAGGCCATTTATAGGCTCGAAAGCTATGAATTAACATACTTTGAAGAATAGCTTTTACCAACAACACATGTCCCATATAGGAAAGAAGGGACTCTTTCCACATTGCTAAAATAACATGTGATGAATTAGAATTGGACCAAACCAATCCATGATGAAAGAAATGCATAACTGATTTGTAAACATCAACACCAATGATATCCCAAAAGATTTGGAAGAATGATCCAGGGAAGCCATCAAGCCCAAGTGAACTGTAGGAGAGAGCTCAAAAATTGCAGATCTGACATCCTCCAAGGATGGAGGACCAATGAGTTTCACATTATCTGCCAGGAAAATAGTTTTGGGGATGACTTTTAAAAACATCGAATAGTCATGAACCAAATCAGATTGTGAAAAAAAAATGATTGGAAGTGATCTATTATATGACATTTAATGTCTTCTTAGCTAGTCAAAATTTGGTCACCACTTTTTAAAAAAGAGATATTATTTATTGTTGATCTCAATTTAAACTTTCTATGAAAGAAGTGAGTATTCCTATCACTATTAGAAAGCCATTGAACCCTTGCCTTTTCACTACTAGAAAAATTAAAATTAGAGAGGGAAAAAATCCGTCACTAAACTTCAAAAAATCCGTCACAAATCAGTTAGTGACGGAATTTGTGACGGAAATGATTCCGTCACAAAATTTGGCGTCACAAAATATTTAGTGACGGATTATTTTCTCCGTCACAATTAGTGACGGAATTAAGGCGTCACAAACAATATAATTTCCGTCACTAATTTGTAACAATAAATGTTTAGAAATTAATAAAAATCCGTCGCAATTTGTGAGGGATTAAATCCCTCGCAATTTGTGAGGGATTAAATCCGTCACAAACTGTGATGACTCTAACTAAGTAGAATCCGTCACAATTTGCGAGGGATTAAATCCCTCGCAATTTGTGAGGGATTAAATCCGTCACAAACTGTGATGACTTTAATTAAGTAGAATCCGTCATAATTTGCGAGGGACTAAATCCCTCGCAATTTGTGAGGGATTAAATCCGTCACAAACTGGGATGAATCCCTCACTAACTGTTGATGCCTAAATCTGAGGAAACCATTGTTTTTAAGAGTCTGGTAATCAATTACCTATACATGTAATCGATTACCAGCACTACTAGAAAAATTAAAATTAGAGAGGGAACAAATCCGTCACTAATCTTGTGATGAATAAATTTTTTAGAATTGTTTATTTTTAAATATTTTTAATAAATAAATAAAACAAAATATGTTTTTAATTATTTATAAAAATAAAACATTTTCTATAACTAGTTTGCTGTACACTTGCAATTTCGTAAACCTGTAAAATAAATGGAATTTTTTTATTTTTAAATTTGTATCATTTTATACATCATGTAAAAAGACTTGCACAACAATCCAGCTTCAACTGAGATCAAAATCACCTTGAACTATATTCACAACTCATCAAACTACAGAGGAAAAAAATATAACATCGTACTATTTTACTTACAGAGAAACTTATCAATTATTCAAAATTTAAAATAAAAACAAAGTCAAAAATGAATTCTTTCCATACACAAATAGACCCTCTTCCACTTGCTAGAGAGAATAATGGACTAGGCAAATAATGAAGAAACTACAATGATGCTCTTATATCAGCTGATGATAGAACTGCAGTTGGCATGTTCATGTCATGGTCGGTGATAAACATACTTTGTTCTGGGATCCCCAATGAGACCCTTTCCTCCATTCACTTCTAAGTCATGCCTACCAGATCACAAGTACAAAATGAATTAGAACCTATAATCTAAACTACATTTACAAGGAAATAGAAACATCAAACAAAATATATGCTACTGGTATCAAGCCCAAATACCTTCAGATATCAAGTGCAACATTTCATGAAAAAGAAAATGTCAATAGCGCACTCTTTATTATTGGTTGAAAACTTGAAATTTTATTGAGAATTATAACAGTCCACCTGTGCTTTGCACTGTCTATGGACATGCGAAAAAGCAACCCATTTTAATGGAAAAAAAAAGTTTAAATATATTTTTAATCTATCAAATATCTAGTAAATTTATTTTTAGTTTCTTAAATTTAAAATTGATTTTTTTAGTCCTTGAAAATTGAAAAAAAAAAAAACTTAAGTTAATCCTACTGCACAAATGTCGTTAGTGAATTTGTAAAATAAAAACTCGCCCATTACTGAATATTTTGCACAAAATTTATCCATTAGTGTCCTTGTTAGTGACAGCATCATACTAAATCCAACTAATGTTGTGTATAACCGACTCAATTTGACATTGTCAGTGATGCTATTAGTGATCTTGAGATACTAAAATAAGTTTTTTCCTCAAATTACAGAGACTAAAAAAATCATATTTAAATTTAAAAAATCAAAAACAAATTTACTTAAAAGTTGAAGGACTAAACATATTTAAGCTAAAACAAGTTCAGAATGCAAAGAGAGAGTGTGCAGTGTGGGAAAATTTGACACAAAATGATGACACGGGAATTTCATTCATTCCCAAATTAATGAGTCTTGCTTATGATTTTGTAATTCCCAACAAATTTCAATCAGTGTGTTAGTGTCACTCCTCTTTCATGGAACAACCTTATGAAAAGGAACAAATGATTAGAACACATGAAAACATAAAGACTCAACTGAAAGACGAAATCTGGGATGGTCAACTGTTCGCGGGGTACATATCTGAAGAGCTGTAGTAATCTATCAACGTATACCACTTTCTTCCAAACCTAAAAGTTAATCGTCAATGACAATAACATGTATAAGATGTCCTTAAATATAGTTTTAAGTCTGTAAATAAAATCTAATTCGTCACGCACCAAATTGTCGAGAAGCAACTGAAGCGCGAGTACAGTCAATTTTAGTCCAAGAGTTGGGTGAAGGACATATATTGCCTGCACATACCAGATTGAGAGATTAGAACAAAGACTACAAAGGCATAATCATAATGCTTTTAAGAAAATAGAAATGTTGCATACATGTAGATTGTGCTGGTGCTTCCTTCCAAGTATTTGTTGCAATCTTCTCATCCAACCTAGGTCCGGTTGCCTATTTATACAAAAACATTATCAAGAAACCATACTAATGAACATTGCATACAAATCGAGAGCAACCAATGATAGGAGTAACATAAATTTCACGAAGCAACCTGCTTATGTAAAATATTATTAACCAAACATCAAAACACAATTGTGTTACTATGTATTTGTTTATTCAAGTATGCTTCTCCTCAGTGGCATGTCTTGAATTAATTATAGAACAATTTTCCCAAACACTGTCACCTAACCTCAAGATTTGTTTCACAAAAATCTACCACTTAAACAGGCAAATCTGCTATCAGCATAATAATGGGTTCAAATTTAACAGAATAATGATCCTTGACAAAGGAGCATATATTAAGCCACAACACATCAAATCAAAGGACAACTAGATTTAAATACGACGTATGTGCCGAATTTAAGAAAGAAAAATAATGCAGAACCAACCATAATAGAGGTACATAAAGTAACTTCAAGATTCTATGCCACTCATGGAAAAAGGTCATGCCGATGTTACCAGAAACTATAAAAAGAACTATTGATATTTGATACTAAGGGAGACGTTTGGCAATTAAATACTATACAAGCGCAAACAAAAATGTTAAGCTATATTTCTGATGCTGAAACTTGAATTTCCAGTTCCTTTTTTCTAATTGAATAAACATGAATTTAAAGAATTTTAGCAATGAAAGCCTTTTTATTTATGTAATAAAATAATTCACATAATATAAGAACTAGTTCACCGATTAAGGTCTACCATTAGCTCATTCATAACCCTTGGCATATTTCATACCCCTAAAACATAAAAGAAAAGGACAAACCTGTAAATCCAATAATTCCATTATTTAACACTTACACTTGCAGAGATGTAACAGAGTGAAAGTATACAATAGTATAAGGCTTCTGTATTATAGGCTCAAACTCCTGAAATTTAACACCAAGATGATTCTAAGTATATTCAAATAGTAAAAAGGGTAACCCAAAAGAATACGGATTGAAACTTATGGTTATAATGCATAAATGAGTTTTAAGAGAAGTACACATGCCCAACATTGAAGATAAAAAATTATAATAGCTGAATTTATGCTTGTTAGCAGTAAAATATGTTGAGCTGAAGGGTAGAACTGAATCACCTTCACCACGTAAAGCAAAAATCGCTCCAGATCAAGACATCTAAGCAAAAAATGAGCCCCCACAACCACCATGACTGGACGACCCTCACTGTCTACCCCTCCGCGATAGCTGAAAAACATAAATACCTCTGAAATTAAATGTAAATATTAATCTGAACACATGCATGAAATCTTCATTTTGAATTGTTAAGTAAGCAAAAATAGTAGAAAATTTTAAAAGAGTAAAAAGCTTGGTTATTTGTTTATCTATGATTGAGATCTTAAAAGAATTAGATCATATCCAGAAACATTATAAATTGAATTTCATTAACCCTGTTAGAATTAAGCACGTGTATAATGAGTAGTGAGTCATTAGTATTACTTCCTCATCTGTGATTAGTGCTGATTAGCTCTAACTTAGGAGATATTTTTTTATGGTTAATAATATTATTCATAATATAAATATAAGCATGTGTAGACTGGTTGGCCGCACATATTTTTCTCCAATTCTATAAATCCAAACAATCAAATATATAATTATCCCTGAATAATTTAGGAACTCAGAGTATGCATAAGCAATGAAATAGATAGATTACTTACACAATTTTCATCTCTGCAATTTCAGACAAATTTAAGGATTTTGCTTTAGAAAGATATCTAGAGTGAAGAGAATATTCTTCAGCAGCAGACAATGGAGGTCCACCTAAGTCACCAAATCCAAGCAATTTAGCAAAATTCCAGCCTCTTTGTGCTTGAACAGTTTTCTCCCATTGCTCTAGACATCTTTCATCAGGGTCTTTAATCAAAGACATGAAGGCAGGATCCAGAAATGTATCTAAATATGATGAAGTCCTATAAAAGCCACATTAATCAGGAAAACTCTACAAGTAAAATTATAAAAAATGGAAGGCTCCTGTTTAGTCAAATACCATTAAAAAGGTTCAAGAAAATAAAGAAGAATGATAATTAATACTGTGAAATTTTCGGTTCTTCTCCTTGGAATCAGCCATGATTCCTGAGATAGCCTCCCTAAGAGCATCACTCTGAAGCTTCCTGCACAACCAACACCCAAAACAGACCAGAGACCACAAAATCTAGATTACACCACTTCCACTGAATACATTCCATTAAACAATTAAAAGCACTGCATTCACAGTGAAACGCGCGAACAAGCGAAGATATGCAACCGGAGACAGGTATAAGAAATCCGGATGGAAAAATAAATGAAAATAGGATAAAAAGGGGTGATGAACAGTACCAGGAGAACGGTGCTTCCGTGAACATCATTATGCACTGTTGCCAGAGGCGATTTTCAGCCACCGCAAATGTCGCTGGACACCGCCGCGCGCCGCCGTCAGAGGCGATTTCCGGTGGCGGCATCGTCGGCCTTTAACCTTTTCCGTGCACCTTTACGATGCCTAACTGAGACGAACCGCACACCACCGTCAGAAACGTTTTCCGGTGGCGGCCACCGCCCTCTACCTTTCTTCGTTTCCCCTTTTATTTATCTCCTCCTTCCCTCCATATAGCTGGTCGTCCACCTTAGCCATGACGATGCCATGGCAGCGTCTGCCGCGCCGTCGACGTCCGTGGAGGGAGGCGGCGCGCAAAAACCCTAGCAGAGCCTCCCCACTCCTTTCACCCTGTTCTATTTTTAGGGTTTGGCCAAGTGCCAACTGATGCCTTTGTTTCCTTCCTTTTTGGGTCAGTATATGGGCTAAGCCCATCCAGCAAACCATTAATGAACTTTTTTTTCAAAAAAGGGATCAAGTGATATTTAACTAAAATAATATATTTTGTAATTGTAATCATAATAACATTATATATATATGAAGTAAGTATACGTATAAAATATATATATAAAAATTGAATCTTTACGTAACATATATATATATATATATATATATATATATATATATATATATTCAATTGTCACGTAATCTTATAATAATAATAATAATAATAATAATAATAATTTTATATAATATCATTAATATCTATCTTTTTAAAAAAGGATTATTTTTATTGGCATCCCCTTAATATTAGATGATGATATTTGTTTCTTGTTTTAATAAAACTAGTTTAATTGATTTTATTTGATTAAGTTATTTCTTTATATGAATGTGATAGATATTCACGTGATTTTAATTCATTTAGACAACAATAATAATAATAATAATTACTATGATATCCTCTTATCAATATTAATATTAATTATATTTATAAAATGAGATTATTTGAATGTGACATTCCTTTAATCTTAAAACTTAAGGAAGTAAGTTGTGACAACTTACTATGTTAAAGTTATTTTTTTTTAAATCAAAAAATGCATAATTAAATATCGAAATATTACCAAAATATTCAACATAAATATTTGAAATCATTATATAAAAGATTTTATTGGAGGAACGATTAATTAGATGTGACATCTTTTTAACCTTTGAATTTAAAGTACAAGTTGCGACAGCTTATCTTTAAATTTTTCATCCAAAAACAAAAATGTCCAACCAAGAATTTTTTTTAACATAATAATATCTATAACAATAATTATAATTAGAATTTTATTAAATTGACTTTGGTGTACACCTTAGTTAATTTTATATTTTTAGGGTGAATAAGCTGAGACAGTTCAAGAATCCTATATTTAACAAAATAAAATTTAATTAAAAAATATCAACACACAAATATTTTCTACCAAAGAACTACGTGACTCTGATTCTTCATTACACATGAAGATACGTAGGAGCAAGAACTAAATCTTGTCGAGCCAAAAAATAAAAAATATATTATTTTCCTTTTTATATAACAATAATAATTTTAACCTTTTATATATATATATACAATAATAGTTTAGTTAAATAAAATATATTTGATTATTTAGTGAGATAAATATTTTTATAAATTATAAATAATTAGTTTAATTAATTAAAGGTAATCGTCTTACAACGAACTTCTAATGATGCTAAATTAAATATTTTAATTATTTTACAATAAATTAAATAAAAATATAATAAAATATGTTAATTGAAATTTTAATAAAATATATTAAAATACTATAACCAAAAGAAATCAAGTATTATATCGAAAGATGAATAATTGATTTAGTATGTATATACCTAATTTTATTTAAATTATATATTGAATTTAATTTTTACGTATGAATTTTTTATTACTGAATCAAATTTAAAAGATCCAATGAAGAATATAAAAGCACATTTCAAATATAAAAGATCCAGTCCATCGCATAGACACCAAAGTTGCATGAGGTTAATTGCCTTGCAAATTCCGCATATCTGCCACTGAAAAATGAGTACCAAGTCAGAAGTTGTGGGATAAATCCTATTATCTTACATTAGAAATAACAAAAGGAAAAAGATTTTAATGTTTTGACAATGACCTGAAAAATCAAACTTGGAAAACAAAAACAAGACTACACTAGTCCCACAATGAAAAATTATTATATATATATATATATATATATATATATATATATATATATTTATTTATATATTAAAACTTTAAAATTATTAATTTTTTAATGGGAGACATTCAAATTACACAATTATAATATTTGAGAGACTAAAATTGTTCAATTAAAAATTAAAGAACTAAAATTGCACAATTACAATTCTTTAGAGACTAAAATTATCCAATTAAAACCTTAAGGATCAAAATTGCACAATTACAATACTTGAGGGATCAAAAATGTAATTAAGCCAAAATTAAATTAATACTCTTTTTCTTTTTAATTTGACAACTTTTTTTTAAATATTTTTAATGAATGTCTTAATTTTTTATGCTCAAAATTGACAATTTTTTATTAAATCAAATAAATTTCATAATTTTTTCGGTCCTTGAATTTGTAAAATTACTCATCCAAACACACCATAAGGGAATGCAATTGTAAGAGACAATTATATGAGTAAGATGTTTATTGTATAGATTAGAGTACTCTGTGAGTTCTTAAGAGAACCCTGAGAGAAGCAAATAAACTATGCAAGTTTATATTTTGCTTTTTGATTGTTCTGTTGTATTCCTTATTGCGTGAGATGTATGAATATCTATTTAATTCCACAAATACATGAGTTTTGATTTGAATTAAACATGTTTGGTATTTCAAATATGAAAAAGATTATGTTATTCAATTTTTGTTATTTGTGTTATGGTATGTGGGGTAGAGGGTGTCACACAAATGATATATATTTATTATTAATAAATACATAAAATATATATATATATATATATATATTTATAATATTATTCATAAATTAATATCAATAATATTATTAGTATATTTGTATATAAACTAATAATTTGATAAATATAACTTATTATATATTAATATAGTTTTACAAAAATATAAATATACATATCTTATCTACTATATTTATATTTTTGTAAAAGTATATTAATATATACTAAGTTATATTTATCAAATTATCAATTTATCTATAAATATACTAAAAATATTATTGATATTAATTTATTAGCAATATTAAATTATTAATAATATATAAGTTTTATTTATTTAGTAATAATAAATATATATCATTTGTTACATTAATAAAAATTATAGTATATGTTAACTTAAATAAGCAAATAATGGTATAATTTTAAATTATTATTATATATATATATATATATATATATATATATATATAAAATTTTAAATTTTTAATGAGAGAGATTCAAATTGCACAATTATAATTTTTGAGAGACTAAAATTGTTCAATTAAAAATTAAAGGACTAAAATTGGACAATTACAATTCTTTAGGGACTAAAATTATCCAATTAAAATCTTAGGGATCAAAATTGCACAATTACAATACTTGAGGGATCAAAAATGTAATTAAGCCAAAATTAAATTAATATTTTTTTTATTATTTTCACAAGTTTTTTTTAAAATATTTTTAATGAATGTCTTAGTTTCTTATGTTCAAAATTGACAATTTTTTATTTAATTAAATGAATTTCATAATTTTTTCAGTCCTTTAATGAAATAAAATATTTTTAATTTTATTATTTTTTAAAAAAAAAATTAACATATTTTCTTTAATTATGCATAATTCTTAAATATAAAAGTTTCATAAATAAAATTTAATATTTTGAGAGGGAATAATTTGTCACAAATGTTTTCACAAAATATTTTAACCTATTTGTGACGGAATTTTGAGAGGGAAAAATCCGTCACTAAATTTTTTCATTTTAGTGACGAAATCTGTGACGGATTTTTTAGAGACGAAGCTCATTCCGTCACAAAATCCGTCACAAACATTTTTTTTAATTTAGTGATGAAATTTGTGACGGATTTTTAGAGACGGAAATTTTTCCGTCACAAAATCCGTCACAAATATTTTTTTTTTGATTCAGTGACGAAATTTGTGACGGATTTTTAGAGACGGAATATATTCCGTCACAAAATCCGTCACAAAAGTCATTAAATTCTTGTCCGTCACAAACCTTAAAAATCCCTCACAAAATCCGTCACTATTTGCGATGCTATTTTTTCCGTCACAAAATTCGTCACAAATATTAATTTTTCTAGTAGTGTTTGTTTCCAAAATGACTCCTCACATGAAAGGCCAAACTAAAGATCACTCATGGATTTTTGTTCTTGTTTGATTAAGTCTTCAGAATAACCAGAGGAGGCTATTAAGGATTGAATTTTAGTTAAATTGGAGGTGGAGGATTTGACCTTTTCATGAGTATTTCCAAAGATGTTATTGTTCCATACTCTTAGGGTAGCTTTAACATTTTTACGTTTTTGAGACAAAATATGCGTAGTATTTCCTAAGACTGAAATGTTCCAAGCATTAGACACAATATTCCTACAATTCGGGTGTTGTAACCACATGGATTGAAATTTAAAAGGGGAGGAATGAGTGTCACCTGGACTAACAACAAATAGCATGATCGGATGATGTTTTGATCTAATCCTATGTAGCACAAGTTCAGAGACGATTCCAAAAAGATAGGAATAAATCACTACGCAAGAATCTATCTAGTCTTTTATCAGTCCTAGTTGATCCAATACAATTATTAGTCCAAGTGTATGGAGGTCCAGTGCAATTAATGTTTAATAACTAACAAGAATCTTTAAAAGTAGCAAAATCATTCATAGAGGCCAAACAAGGATGTCCAGGCCCCTTATATTCATCATGATTAATTATCTCACTAAAATCACCTAAACAAACCCAAGCCCCAAGATTGTTAGTTTGAATAGTAATTAGATCACTCCATAAATTTTTACGTTTTTTATAATCACTACTAGGACAACACACTGCAACAAAAAAAAATTATTTAAACTAATGGAATGCGAAAAAGTAATAAATTGATCAGAGAAAGAGATAATAGAAGGAGACATAGCAGAAGAGCAAAAACACCAAATGGAGCTTTTTGGGAGATAGTTATTTTCAACAAAAAAATTTAATCTAAGATCCCGCTAGAGAGAAGATTGAATTTTAGAAATTGAAGTCAAAGGTTCAACAATAAAGAGAAAATCTGGTTTATGTTTCAAACAAAAGGATTTACAGGCAACTTATGATTCCTTAGAAGCAATGTCTCGAATTGTTAGATTATTTAATCTAATATTAACTCATATATTTAAGAAATGACTTTTAATGAAAATATGTATAACGTGATGGTTGTTAGATTTAAAATATATTAAAAGTCATTGGGGATTATTTTTGTTATTAAATTAATTCCCTTCCTTCTCACTTCATTAAGGACAATTTTGACAATAAAGAAAAAAAATATTAGATGATTTTTATAATCATGTGCAATTTCATAGTATTCATCATTCAAGATAATTACACTCCATAATCTTAAGGATCTTAGCTAATATATTTCTCACTATTCTTATACTCAATCATTTTATGAGAAATTTAGAAGAGATACCTGGATCCATAATGCAATTCAATTTTATGATAAGTTGTTCTTCCTTCTCTTACTTCCTATAATTGGTCTATTAATGGTATTGAAACCCTTTTTTAAATATTCTTGAAAATTCTCATTGTTTTCTTTTCTTTCTTTAGAGAAACCTTCATGAATGTAGTCATGAAGAAAAATAGTAGTCATGAATAAAAAGAGTAGTCATGAAAAGCAAAGAGGTTGTCCTTTTGTAATAAAAAAAAACAACCTCTTAACTTCCATAACTTCCATTTATTTATTTTTTAATTTATTTTCAAATTAATTTTTTTATTTTCAAAATTGCCCATAATGAAGTGAGAAGGAAGAGAATTAATTTAATAACTTAAAAATAATCTCCAATGAATTTTAATATTTTATATTTAACAACCATCACATTAGATATATTTTCATTAAAAGTCATTCATTAAATATATAAGTCAATATTAGATTAAATAATCCAACATTCTCCCACTTGGCTCATATGATGGCTTGAAGATTTAATATTAAACTATAAGAGTGCACCATACATTAAAATTACAAGTCACCATCCTTGATTAAATTAAATGATTGAATCTTGGCGGTTGTAAGTTATATTAACAACTTGATTCCTTTCATGTATCACAAATCATCCAATTTAATGCAACTTTAATTAATCTGTAATATGTGTCTTTATTGTTCTTTCTAAGACACATTTTATCATCTCACTAAAACAATAATGTATACCATATAATGTGAATGACAATATAAATAGAAATAACTATAATTGAATTCACAAGTTTCATACAATATGAGCATTATAATTGTAATGTATATATATATATATATATATATATATATATATATGTGTGTGTGTGTGTGTGTGTGTGTGTGTGTGTGTGTGCACACATCACACTACATTGTTAACAAGGACTTATCCATAATACCTATCCTTTCAACATGGCCAATGAATGTCTTGGGTGGTAAACCTTTAGTCAACGGATCCACTATCATTAATTTTGTACCAATATGCTCAATAGAAACTTTATGTTTCTGCACTTCTTTTTTAATTGACAAAAACTTTAAATCCAAATGCATTGCTCCTTTATAGTATTTGTCATTCTTAGAGAAGAAGACATCTGCAGAGTTATCACAATAAATCTTTAGTGGTCTGGCTTTACTATCAATAATACCAAAATCGAAAGTATAGTTCTGCAACCATAATGCTTGAATTGTAGCCTCAAAGCATGCCACAAACTTAGCTTCCATGGTAGAAGTGGCAATCATGGATTGTTTTGCCCTTTTTCGTGATACTACTTCTCTAGCCAAAAGAAAGATATACCCAAATGTTGACTTTCTTGAGTCCACACATCTAGCATAGTCTAAATCTGAATAGCCAATCACTTCAAGATGATCTGACCTCCTATATGTGAGCATGTAATCCTTTGTGCCTTGTAAATACTTAAGAACTTTCTTTGCAGCTTTCTAGTGATCTATACCAAGATTACTTTGATATTGGCCCAACATTCCTACGACAAAGCTAATATTCGACCAATTACATGTCTGGGCATACATTAAACTCCCAACAATTGATGCATAAGGAATAAACTTCATTTCCTTTCGTTCCAAGTCATTTCTAGGATATTGCATTTGACTAAACTTATCCCCTTTTCTAAATTGGAAAAATTGTTGCAGAGCGCTTTTCCATTCTAAATCTCTCTAACACCTTATTGATATATCCTTTCTAAGACAATCCCAACACTCCTTGTGATATATCGTAGAATATTTCTATTCCTATCACATAAGATGTCTTACCCATATCTTTCATTTCAAAGTTACTAGAGATATTTCTTTACATCATATAATATAGAAACATTATTAGCAGCAAGAAAAATAACATCAACATATAAGACTAAAATTACAAGTCTACTCCCACTAACCTTCATATAGATACATTGATCAACAGTGTTCTCTACAAAACCATACGACATAATGGTATTATTAAATTTAAGATACCATTGTTTGGAAGCCTATTTTAGTCCATATATTGACTTCTTTAATTTACACACCATATTTTCCTTTCCTATAGAAACATACCCTTCAATTTGGTTCATATAAATCTCTTCTTCTAAGTCACCATTTAGAAAGGCAATCTTTACATCCATCTGGTGAAGCTCTAAATCATAATGAGCCACCAAAGCCGACCCAATTATTTAAGAGTCCTTCTTAGAAACTAGAGAGAATTTATAGTTAATGTCATCCTTTTGAGCGAAACCTTTGGCAACGAGTCTAGCTTTATACTTTTCAGTGTTACTTTTTGAGTCACGTTTGGTCTTAAAGACCCATTTACAACCAATTCGTTTTGAACCTTTAGGCAATTCAACTAGATCCCATACTTCATTGTCATCCATTGATTTCAACTCTTCTTTCATTGCATTAAACTATTTTTCAGAATTGTCACTCTCCATGGCTTGTCTAAATGAGACTGGATCTTCATTAATGCTCAATTCACATTCATGCTCAAGTGAATACATAACATAATCACTTGAAATAGCTGGCCTTTTTTATCCTTTCAAACCTCCTTAGTGTTATTTCTGGTGCATCTTCTATCACTTGTTCATTTGTGTTTGCACATTGTATGTTTGTTCAGCACCTATATGTTCAACTTATGGGTTTTGAATGTGATCATGTTGTCTTTGGTTTTTATTTGACTATAATACAAATAGAGGAACAACATCTTAAGGATGGACTATAGGTGAAGAAGATTCACCAAGAGTATCTACAATATCCACAATTTGTGATTTCTCACTCCCACTGAACTGGTCATTCTTAATAAACTTAGCATTACCAAACTCAATTATTCTCGTACTAAGGTCAGGGTAGTAGAATCTGTAACCTTTGGACTTTTCAAGATACCCAATGAAAAAACCACTAATGGTTCTTGCATCAAGCTTCTTTTCATGTGGATTATACACCTTTACTTCTACTGAACAACCCCAAACATGGAAATGCCTCAAACTAGGTTTCCTTCTTGTCCATAGTTCATAAGGGGTCTTAGGAACTATCTTACTAGGAACCCTGTTAAACAGATATACAACAGTCTTTATTGCATACACCCATAAAGATAAAGGTACAATACTATAATTTAGCATAGACCTAACCATATCCATTAAAGTACGATTCCACCTTTCAGCCACACCATTTTGTTGTGGTGTACCAGGCATAGAATATTGTGCACATATGCCTCTACTTTCAAAAAACTTAACAAATGGACCTGGACATTGTCCACTTTCATTAAATTTTCCATAAAATTTACCACCTCTATCAGATCTTACAACTTTCACTTTTCTATCTAACTGTCTTTCTACCTCATCAATGAACACTTTTAAGACATCCACTGATTGAGACTTTTCATGCAGTAGATACAAATAACAATAACGTGAAAAGTCATCAATAAAGGTGATAAAGTACTTTTCATCGCCCTAAGATGGAACGTCGAAAGGTCCACAAATATCAGTGTGTATCAATCCTAGAAGTTCATTACTTCTTGTAGCTAATTTCTTTGATATTTGTTGGGTTTGTTTTCCTTTAATACAATCTAAACATATATCCCAGTCACTAAAATCCAATTGAGGCAAAATTCATTTTTCATTAACCTCAATATCCTTTCTTTGGAAATATGACCTAATCTTTGATCCACAAATAAGTTGAACTATCAGTATGTATATTACACTTGCTATTAACAACACACTCAACATTAAACAAGGATTCTTTAAACTTTACATCAAGATTGAAACAATATAAACTATCTATTAAAGTTCCAGATCCATAATAGTACAAATCCTTAAACATAGAAAATACATTGTTTTTAATATTGAAACTAAATTCCTAGCACATCCATGTACATAGAGACATCCTTCCAAATCTACATGACACCCTGTGTTAAAGATTAATTTATATGTTCCAATGCCCTTTATTTTTTCCTTCATTCTGTTTCCCATATAGAGAAACTTTTTAGTTCCTCTTATGGTTTGGATCGACAAGAATCCCTGCATTATATGTGACAATTGAGTAGTTGCTCTAGAATCAAGCCACTAGGTATTATTAGGAACCTCAACAAGATTTGATTCAAAATTTACAGATATATAAAATATACCTTTCTTTTCAAACCATTTCTTTCTTTTCGGGAAATCCTTCTTGAAGTGACTATTTTGATTACAAAAGTAATACTTCTTTTCTTTGCAGACTCCTCTGTATTTAACCTTCAATTGGAATTTGCCTTTGTTCTTTTTACCTGATTTGTTTTTGCTAGTCCTGGCTCCATCATGAGTCATTTGATGAATTGAGTTGTCTTTCATTTTCTTTAACCTCCTTTCCTCTTGAATTAACATGGCCTTAATTTCTTGAAAATTCCATTTTTCCTTAAGAGTATTATAGTTCACTTGAAATTGGCTAAGTTCAATAAGAAGAGAGTTCAAAATGAATTGCTCTAGAAAAGACTCACTCACTTCCATTCCCATGGAATTTAACTTTTCTACCAGATTAACCATTTCTATCACATGATCATGAATTGGTTGAGACCAATCAAAATTTTTGTTTGTTAGCTCACTTGATAGATTTCCCATAATTGACTTGTCAGTAATGTCAAATTGTGAGTATTCCTTAACCAATCTCATAAATTCCCTTGCATTATTTGTTTTGGGCATAGAAGGATTTATGATGGACCATGGGCCAAGGGCCCAATTACTAGAGCTATGGCTAGGAGCATACAGGAGGGATTGGATAGCTTGAAGGTTAATGGGCTTTCTAAGCCCAAGGTACTCTTCATCTGGACCACCCTATCTTAAAGAGAAGGCATAGTTATTTTGTACATAATTTTCATTGTATAGGTTTTTTTTTGCTTTTGTATTTGTAAGGAACTTTGTTTCCTTTTTATAAAACATTCTATTGTGTATTTCGAGTAGGTTCTTTGGAGACTTTTGCTCTATTTGACCTTATATTAAAGGTCACCCATTTTACATTTTTCAGTAATAGAAGTGCGGTGGAAAATTGTTAAGTCAGACGAAGAAATCCCTAACAAGGTTTTAAACATGACAAATATAATACATATTGTTATTTCTAACATGTGTGTTAGTGTTTCAGTTAAATATAAGAACAGGAAAAAATGAAAAATGAAGTACATGTTGTTACACATACTATGGTCAAAACAAACGAGGTCTGGTTGAGCTGTACAAAGAATCAGACGATGGTTGATCAAGCATCAAGACTAAGCCTGATCAAAAGCCAGACGAAAATACAACAAATACAAGACAAGGCGTATTATCAGTCGAAGTCTTGTAGTATCAGACGAAAGGCCAAAACAAGTATCAAACAAGGCTAAATCAAGAACAAGACAAAAGTTGGTTAAGCACTAGATGAAGTCCGTACAGACATCAGATGAAGCCTAATGATCAACCAGACGAAGGTCAACAAAGTATCAGATGATGGATAACACAAGACGAAGAAACATTCTAGATGGAATTAAAGTCTTCCATCTTCACAACTGACCAGACAGAAGGAAAAGTCAAAATCTACTCCTCTGATGGAGACTTCTCAGATGGAGACTCAAATTTGAGATGCATTACCAGACGTAGATGAAGAATACTAAAAATCGTCTAAAGTCCACTATTCACAACAAGAGATATCAAATATCGTCTACACTCATAGAAAAGCACACTAAGTCATCAAATTTGTGAAAAGAAAGAAGAAAGATAGACAAGCGCATGTCCACAAGTCAAAGCACGCGTGTGTCAGAGAAAGTACACCTACTTTTCAGAAAAAGGCAACGCCTCTACAACTACAATGACGGAAAAAGAACATAAATACCTAGGTGATGATTGAAGTCAAAAATAAAAGTGAACAGACTACACAAAAGACTTCATGTAACACAGATTCAGTAAGCAAAAATTTAATGCAAGATCAAATGCATTAAATGAAAGATCTATATAGCCATGAATGAACTACTATCTGTGCCAACGGGAAGCTCCGCTCCAACGGACACGTTCAAATTTAAACAACAGGCAGATTTATCACGAGGCTATAAATATCAAGACCTAACAAGAGAAGAAAGAGAAGAGAAGCAACGAGCAATAAGTAAAAGCGAACGGAAAAGCGAACTTACATCTCTTCCTGTACAGTCTTGAATATTTGTGTAAATCTAAGATAGCTTATCTTATTGAGTGTAGAAACCATCCTATCATCTCTGTGAGAGTAAAACACACTCAAAATACATATCTCTGTAAAACTAAGGTTGCATACCTTAACGAGTGTAGAAACCATCATATCCTCTCTATAAGAGTTATACACACACTCAAAACATCTATCTGTTGTAGAACCAGGAGTGGTTGATAATACTTGGGGAACCAGAAGTGGTTTAAGAATACTAGCACTAACGAGTGAAGTTAGCGAACCAGGAGTGGTTGATAATACTTAGGGAACCAGAAGTTGTTTAAGAATACTAGCGCTGACGAGTGAAGTTGGCGAACTAGAAGTGGTTGATAATACTTGTAATCCGTTGTGATTAGTGGAACCCTTCTGTTGAAGGAGACTAGACGTAGCTCAGGTCAAGCGAACCAGTATAAAAGTATTTGAACTTTTTATCTATTTCTTAGACGAAATTTTGTTTAGCTAATATATCATACTGAAAATTTTGTCCACTACTTATTTTCCACTACAACTATCTTCAAACAGAAAATACAATTGCTTAACTTATTATTTTAAGAAACATTTTCCTTGTGCAGACAATAAACTCTCAGACGCAAAATCTTTTGCTGAGCCAACCTTGCACAGTTTTTAAGTGTTCAAAATAATAATATTTTTTAGACGAAAAAGAGTCTTTTTGCGAAAATGATTTTAAAATTCCTTCATTCACACACACATTCAACCCCCATTCTGTGTGTTTTTCTGCTAACTTCAACTAGTATCAGAGCTTGACCCCTTGGGTTGAGCATCTAACACTGCAGGGGTACAAAACAACCGATGGAAAATAAAGGACAGGTTGTGAACCACCCACCTCTCTTTAGAGGAACAAAATATGACTACTGGAAAAAAGAATGATCGCATTCTTTGACGCATGTCATATAGACATGTGGGATGTCGTAGAACAAGGAGACTACATTCCACTTGACGAGGTTGGTAGGGAGATACCTAAAGCACGTTGGAATGAAGAACAAAAACAAAGATTCTTGCTAAACTCCAAAGCCTGAAATGCACTCATGTGTTCTCTGTCTGAGGAAGAGTACACCAAATTACACAGCTTCAAGAGTGCCAAGCAGATGTGCGATACCCTAGCTCTAACCTACGAGGGATCCCTAGAGGTAAAACGCAACAAGCTAAGCTTGTTGTCTCGTAAGTATGAACTCGTTGAAATGGAAGAGAACGAGTTTATCCAAACTATGTTTGGAAGATTCCAAACTATTGTAAATGAACTCTCTTTTCTAGGTAGAACTTATGATAATTTTGATCACATTGACAAGATGCTTCGTAGTTTACCTAGGAAGTGGAGACCACAAGTTATAGCCTTAAGAGCGTCCAAGAACCTCGAAAAGCTCTCACTGGAAGAACTCATAGGGCTACTCAAAGTTCATGAGCTAGAGCTACAACAAGATGACACTAGAAGAAAACAGAAGTCCATTGCACTAAATGTGAAAAAGACAAAATATACACCATCATCTTCAAAAGCCTTAAAGGCGGAAGAAGCGTTTGATGAGGGCTATGGTGAAGAAACATGTGATTCAGACGACGAGATATCCTTCTTATCAAGAAGGATCCACTCTGTGATGAAGAAGAAAGAAGGGTCATAATGGAGAAAATTCAACAGAACTCCAAGAGATAAGGCACAACCAGTATGCTTTGAATGCAAGAAACCAGGACATTACAAAATAGAATGTCCAGAATTGGAGAAAGAAAAGAAGAAGCCGACCTTCCACAAAAAAAAGAAGGTCATGTGGCCACCTGGGAAGATCTAGACACGTCATTGTCTGAAGATGATGAAGAAGCAAATATATGTCTCATGGCAGACACGGACTCATCATCAGAATCTGATGATGAAGAGGTTAGTAAATCTTACTTTAAATCTCTTCAGCATGCATATAATCAAATTCTGTCTCACTCGGCAAAAATTTCTATAGCCTATAAAGAACAGAAGAAAAGGATTTTTGAATTACTTGAGGAAAACCTTTTACTTAAGAATGAAAATGCAAAATTATTGAAAAAGTCAGAAAAAGGTTTTGAAAAATGTAATATAACTTTAGAAGAAGTAAACATGCTTAACAAAGAGATTGATTTACTAAAAACATATTTATCAAGGTTCACCCTAGGAACCAAGAATCTTGAATAGATTTTAAAATACTCCAGGAGCAGCAATGATAAATCAGGAATAGGATATGTTGAACCTAAACCTATAAAATAAATCAAGTACATATACATGTTCTACTTATGGGAAGCATGGACACTCTACGTCCAAGTGTAGTTACATGCACAAGAAGAGGTATTCCAAAACCTCAAACGCTAACACTCATAGACCCAAATCCATTTGGGTACCAAAGACTGAAATAATACCCGTCACAGATCTATTCAACAAAGAAAAGAAGTGTCTAGTCATGGTACCTGGACAGTGGCTGCTAACAACATATGACAGGCGAAAGGTTTGTGTTCCTAGACCTCAAATCTGAGAGGCCAAGTCGCATTCGATGGAGGGCAGAAAGAACAAATCATGCGGATAGGTAAAATAGGCATCAGCTCCTCTATTTCCATTGATAATGTCTTATATGTTAAAGGATTAACACATAACTTACTGAGCATAAGCCAATTGTGTGACAGTGGTTATGAAGTATCCTTCAACAAAAATAAATGTACTATTAGTCAAACTGATTCATCCATATTATTTACGGATAACATATGTAATAACTTGTATAAAATAATGCTTAATGAGCTAGAACATCAAAATGTTGATTGTCTAGTCTCATATGAAAACCATTGGTTCTGGCATAAGAAGCTTGGTCATGCAAGCATGAGATTAATCTCAAAGCTGAAAAAGCATAACCTCGTAAGAGGTCTACCAGGTCTTGTCTACTAGACGAATAGTTTATGTGAAGCATGTCAAAAGGGGAAACAAGTTAAAAGTTCATTCGAAAGTAAAAATCATGTTTCCACCTCAAGATCCCTTGAATTGCTCCACATAGATCTATTCGGTCCCACCAGAACTGCATCTGTTAGTGGTAAACGGTATGGACTAGTCATTGTTGATGACTACACCAGATGGACATGGGTATTGTTCATAACCCACAAGGATGAGTCCTTCAAGGTATTTTATGTATTCTGTAAAAGGGTTCAAAACGAAAAAGGAATATCAATTGCATCTATAAGAAGTGATCATGGGGGAGAGTTTGAAAATGAACAATTTCAAGATTTTTGTGAAGAAAATGGAATTAAACATAATTTTTCAACACCTAGAACTCCACAGCAAAATGAAGTTGTAGAGAGAAAGAATCGATCTTTACAAGAAATGGCAATAACTTTATTAAATGATTTTTCAACCCCTAAACACTTCTGAGCAGAAGTAGTTAATACCTCCTGCTACATTCAGAACATAATATATATTAGGCCTATTTTAAAGAAAACTCCCTACGAATTGTGGAAGGGACGAGCACCTAACATTTCGTACTTTCATCCATTTGGACGCAAATGCTTCATTTTGAACACTAAAGATAATTTAGGTAAATTTGACTCAAAAACCGACGAGGGTATTCTACTTGGATACTCTGAAAGTTCAATAGCCTTTAGAGTCTTCAACAATAGAACCAGAATTGTTGATGAAGCTATTCACGTAAAGTTTGATGAAAACAAGCCTGATAAAGAAATATCAAAGCTAGGAAATTTCTTTGAGAACATGCAGGTGAATAAAGACCAGACAAAGAAGCCTGAGTCTCAAGAAATTATAGTTCAACAGGATGAAAGAGGGGAAAGAGAACCAGTCAATCGAAACTAGCAGATGAAAACTCATCATCCACAAGAGCAGATCATTGGTGAAGCAAAGGATGTAGTAAGGACTAGGAGCTCATTCAAAACACAGGCATAGATTGCACTCCTGTTCCAGGTTGAACCAAGAACCACACACGAAGCTTTGTCAGACAAAAGTTGGGTTCAACCCATGCAAGAAGAAATCAAGCAATTCTAGAAAAATGACGTCTGGAAACTCGTTTTAGTACCAAAGGCTAGAACAATCATTGGTACAAAATGGGTGTACAGAAACAAACTGGACGAATCAGGAAATGTAGTAAGGAACAAAGCCAGGTTAGTTGCAAAAGGGTACTCACAACAAGAAGGTATTGACTTTACCAAAACTTTTGCACCATTTGCTAGGATAGAGACAATTAGAATATTGCTTGCTTTTGCTGCATGTACTGGCATGAAATTATATCAAATGGACTTTAAAAGTGCATTTTTAAATGGAACAATTTCAGAAGAGGTTTATGTAAGCCAACCCCCTGGTTTTGAAAATGACTTGCTATCATCACATGTTTTCAAATTAAACAAAGCATTGTATGGACTAAAACAAGCACCAAGAGCATGGTACAATAAACTAAGTTCTTCTAATAAGTAACAATTTCATAAGAGGAAAAATTGACAGCACCCTGTTTAGAAAAGAACTAAAAGATGATTTTATAATTGTTCAAAGCTATGTAGATGACATAATATTTGGTGCTACTAACGAAAATTTCTGCCAATAATTTTCCAAGCTTATGCAAGATGAATTTGAAATAAGCATGATGGGAGAACTAAAGTTCTTCATAGGACTTCAAATCATCCAGTCAGACGAAGGGATCAAAATTCATCAAACAAAATATACGAAAGAGCTTCTGAAAAAGTATAAGATGGAAGATGCAAAACCAATGAAGACTCTAATGCATCCATCATCTACTCTTGGTCTGGATGAAGATTCACCAGACGTAGATAGCACCATGTACTGAGGAATGGTAAGTTCACTCTTGTATCTAAAAATCTTGTTTATAGAATAATAAGAATTTTGTACTATTCTCATGAGCACGAGGTGTATATACCATTGACTATGAATTGAGTGTTTTGATCATAAATATACTAGTGTGTCTAAATTTTTGTGAAAAATCTTGTTTAGAGTAATATGAATTTGTACATTTCTTCTCAACATAGACACTATGAATAAGTTGTATGTATTTTAGAGACTTTTAAATATCATTATGAGTGTGTCATTAAAAATAGAACACATGCACATGTTTCATGACAAATACAACAAAAAAAAAAGTTACATTAAGAACTTTGGTTTTACATGCAATTTTACCATTATGGTTGTATTAGAAAAACAAACTGTTTAAGTTAGTCTCATGAAACAAGTGTTGCCTCGTCTTATAGAAATTTTTCACATGAAATTGATATTTTTTAGGTCACAAACATATTTTTTTACCTTATTATTAATTTTAGTTATTATTATTTTCATCAATTCCTATATATTAAACACAAACTTCTATCATTCACAATAGTGCTGTGGAGACTTTTCTTCAACCGAAGTGTTTGTAGAGACTTTTATAATTTCTTATCTAATTTGATTTGATTTATCGAAATTATTAGTTAAATATTAATATTTAAAAAATATATGAATAAATAAAAAATATTTTTTCAATACAAATCATTTATCATAAATCTAAAATATAAATTATATGTTCAAAATATTTATGTATATTTATTTTAAATATAATTTATATATTCAAATATAATATTTTTTATATATTTTATTAGAAATTCTAATTATATTATATAATATGAAATTGGTGTTTTTATGTGACATGAAATGTTTCTTAGAGCTTGTTAGAGTCCATGATTTTTAGAATTATTAAAAGGATGTTTGAATTTATTGAATGAATTTTAAAAAATATTTTAGAGACTTTTCAAATAGTTATAGACCTTTTTACATAAATAAAAAAAATGTGTAAAATTATTTTATTATAATAAGTCTTTGTAGAAAATATGTGTTTTATTTTAATTTATATATATATATATATATATATATATATATATATATATAATTGGACTGTGGAAAATGTGTTTTATTTACATATCATTTAGTTATAATTTTTAATTAATTAAAGTGAGGAAAATTGTAACCACGATTTATTCAATAAATGTGAGTTAGTAGTTTTACGAGAGTTTATGTTCAATTTTTACAAATTTTACTTCTCATTTTTTAAGAACCGATCAATGCGAAGAAGAGAATCAACAGTAGATTTCTATCCTTCAACAAGTTCTCCTGGAGAGTGAGTTTTTTCTCCTTTTTAATTTGTTGAGTTTAGAATTTAGAATCCTTTTTTGTTTGTGCATCAAACTCTTTGGAGAAATTCATGGTTTGAATTGTGAAAGTGGAATTAGGATTTTGTTTACTTCATATGAGCATGACACGCTGTGAGTCAATTTTGTACGTTTCTTCTATACATAAGACGTTATAATTGACTAGTATGTATTTTAGAGACTTTTGAAATTGGTATGGGGTGTCATGACAAATATGACATTTGCAAATGTTTCGTGGTTAATACGGCAAAAAAAATTACATTGGGACCTTCGATCTTATCACATAAAAAGTACAACAGAAAATAAGGAGACAACCTCAAATATCACCAACAAGAAGAAAACTAAGTCACAGTTTAAAACATGGTTTTTACATGTAGTTTCGCTATTATATTTAATTTGAAGTTATTAATTTTTTTGGGTAGAAAATTACTATCTCTTTTTGTCTGTATCACATTCTTTGGAGAAATCCATGATTTGAATTGAGAAAGGGAAATTAGGATTTTGTACATTTCATATGAGCATGAAATGTTGTGAATGAGTTGCATATATGTGCATTGGATATTGTGATCATGAATGAGTGCATAAGAATTATGTGAATATTCTTGTTTACAAAATAATAAAAATTTTGTACAAGTGAGATGTATGTATTGTGAATTGAGTGTTTTGATGATAAATTTATGTGTCTCTGAGTTTTCATATATGTATGATTTATAATATAAGTAGAAAAATAATGGTCAACTTGAAATCATTACATATATGCATGTTTCAATGTAGATACAACAAAAAAAAAGTATTACATTGGAAGTTCTGGTTCTACTGAAAAAAAAAAAAAAAAAACACTACAAAGAATAAAATAAGAAGAAAAAATAAGTCATAGTGTAAAACATGATTTTTACTTGTAATTCCGCTATTATGGTTCTTCTAAGAAAACAAACAATTTAAGATAGTGTTATGAAACAAGTGTTGTCTATGATGTCTTATTTACATTTTTCATATTGTATTGGTGTTTGTTATGTAACCTTGAGAACATATTTTTCTAAAATTCCTGTTCGTGAAAAAATTTAATTATTTATTTTATTTTATTTTTCTTCTCTCTTTCTTCTTTCCTACCTTATTATTAATTTTGGTTTGTATTTTTGGTTTATTAGTATTTAAACTCATGTAATGAATGAGAAAAATATCTTCATTTTTGGTATGGACTTGTTTTTATGTGGTGGAGCTTGTAACAATCCAATATTTTTAAAATTATTAAAACAACATTTGAATTAATTAAATGAGTTTTATAAAGTATTTTAGAATTTTTAAAAATAGTTATGGGTGTTTTCACTTAAATAAAGAAAGATTTGTGAAATTTTTTTTATAAGAAAATGTGTTTTATTATGATTGTACAATTGTTTGTGCATTCGATGTTGTAATCATGAATGAGTGGATGTTAAGTTGATAATAAAAACTAGAGGAGAGATAAGGATGTTTTTGAACTTATTATCCCATTGTGTTGAACTCTTTAATAAGTAAGTTGGCTTTAAGTACATTGTTTTTAGTTTTCTCCTCTAGGTTCTATGTGGTATCCGTGTGTGGGCAAGGTTGAGACACACATGTATAAAGTGATGAACCGAGTAAGCTACTAGGTTAGGGACTTAGTCTCTAATCTAGTATCAAAGGATCGTGGTATTTGAAAGGTATTCGGTGGGCTAATCCCATAGGTGATTGAGTGTTGTAGACTAAGGTCTTGGTAGACCCATATCTAAACTATTCTACCCTGACATAGTACCATACTTCCTTATTTAAGTGGTAAACCTGATAAATCAATCTAACTTATGTTAGTAGTGTTTCTAACCTTGTGCTAGATGTTGTTTAAGGCCTCAATGTTAGCTGTTGTGATTCAGTAGCGTCAAGTCACTTAAACTGTTCACCCTAAGATGTAGGAAATCTCTGTAATTCACATGCATCAAACACATTAGATATGATGCGTAAGTTGATATGTTGTATATGCTGAGAGATGTTAAGTTGTTGTGTTGATATTGTTGTTCTACTGTAAGTTGTATATAATTGTTGTGATAAAGTTGTTTATAAAATGTTATGTTGAATTCTTTTCACTAGTTTATTATGTATTTTCCTTGTGGTTGAAATTACAATGATCATACTTGGTATAGGAGCAAAACAAGATTAGTAGGATGGTTGCATAGTTGGAGGATAATCATGTTGGAAGTGGCTAGTTTCGCTTTTGTTGTAGGCTACTCATATGTTGTCCGGTTTTGTATAAAAGCTGACCAACATTTAAGTTTATCTTACTCTTATTACTATATTTTGTATATGGCTTCTATGTATAGGATAATAGTTACTAGTTGTATTACAAACTCTTATTTTGATGCATGTTGCATAGTCTTCCGCTACATAATAACTCTTCAATAGTATATGTAATAACCTATCAGATTGTTATAAAAGTAGCTTAGATGATTTAATTATTAAATTTAATTTTTAAAATGCATTAATTTATTACAATAATAGATTTCAAATATGATATAATTCAATTTTAAAAATGTATTAATTTATAAGTAAATTTTGACTATAGCAACTGTAAATTTAATTTTTTTTAAGTGAGTATTATATTGTCACTCTCTTATTATATTAAACTAGTAAGGTTGGAGCACTTCATGCTTCTATATATTTTGTTTAAAAATATTATAAATAAAAATAAGAAATTATAAAATATAAATTAAGTGAAATAGTATATAATTAAAAAAATAATCTTAAACAAAATTAGTATGCAACAATGGTTAGAAAATAAGAAGATAGTTATTATTGATAGAGTGGATAATTGATTTTTTTTTATACATTTTTTTCTTCTATTTTACTTTTAAGAGATAGTGGTGAAGAAAAAAAAAATCATATATAATAAAAAAATAAAAAAATCTAAAAAATGTAAAATTAAAAGGGAGGTATAGATTTAGTATTTGGTGAAAATAATAATTAAAATATTCTTTTAAAATATATAATTAGTTTTTAATAAAATAATTTTGAAATAAATCAAGATATAAATTGATAAAGTATAATACATTTACGTCTGTTAAGATAAAAAAAATGTATAATTTAATACATGAAAAAAGAGTATTGTAATACTTACATTTTAAAGAGATATTTGCATAAAGAAAATTTTAAAATAACATTTTTCTTTGACAAAAGTTAACGAAACTCTTAACAAAAGATTGAAAAAAAAGAAGTGTCATATATTATAATATTTTTGAGAAAGGAAACTATTTATTTGCCTAAAATGGGAAAATACAATATAATACTTGTATATCTTAGAGAGAAAGAATGTAATTTACTCATGCAAAATATTAAAAAAAAATAAAATGGAAAGATCTAATTATATATATATATATATATATATATATATATATATATATATATATTGAATCTAAAGACCTAATAAAAAATAAAAAGTACGCATTAACTTGCTTTAAACTTTAATTATTTCATTTATAAATATAATAAAATCAAATACCATCTATGTAATAAGGTCCAATTTGACATTAAATCATTGTTAACCATAAATTTCATTTATTCTTTTACTAATATTTATAAAAATATATTATAAGCACAATACTTGTAATAATTATTAATAAATTATTTATGTCCCTGCGTTGCACGGTACTGATACTAGTTGTATACAATTAAGTGGATATGAATTTTAAATCCAACACATTTAATTAGATATGAACCGAATATTAATCAAAATTTTAAATATCCAACCAATCATTAACAAACACGCACAAGCACACGCCCACAATCCATGCCATAATAACAAAGCTGCCTATTCTGTTCCTGAGGGCAAGGGAAACCTCCTCACCAATAGGTTGCTTAGAAAACTAACTTGAAAACTTTCATCTTTAGACTTGTCGAAGGGATGCACCATAAACAAGAATACAAGCCAAACAGCTATGTATATGAATATTTATAAAATTCCAAAGAGAAGAAAATGATGAATACATGGACAATAATGTGGTGATTAAAATATTCCCTGTTCATTCGAGACTAGTCATTATCAAATATTACCTCATTACATAACAAAGACCGTTCAAAAGGAAACATGGTAAATATTTAGACAAATTGTAACGGAGATCTAATTATTCATCAAACTCATGCATGTGATCTAAAAGGTAGTTGGCAGCAAGTTCCTCGTTTTTGTTACAAGCAAAGTACACCTCCAATACAGTTGCACGATCGAAACCCATTGCTTCCAGCTGAAGCAGAAAACAAGGATCAAAACTCACAAATTACAAAAGAACTAGTTAATAACTTGTAACATATTCACCCTGCTGTTACAATAAAAACAGGAGGCTGCTGTTTTGTTTTCTGCTTAAGACCACAAGGGAGACTACAATTTGTTTTATGAGGAACATGTGATCAAAACTATAATTTATTAACAATGTTAAAGCAAGAAATTGAAAGCTAATTGTACAATTCTACTGTTACAAACTCGTAAAACTGTACCAGTGACTCCACCTAGATTTTACAAGGAAGAATTTGGATTATGTAGATAGTCAACATAAATTATCTAAAGCTAACTTTACTATTATGAGATTCAGCCGTATATGTTTGATTTACCATTAAAGAAGCCAAAATCCTGAGGGAAGAAAAAATGTATTTTGCCTCGAACACTGAGAGCATGAGATGTTTGTCATGTTTTAGGCAATATAAATTCAGGTTTCTAACTTGGTTTTAACTCCCTCATCGCGAACTAACATTATGTTGCTACTTGCTTTTGCGTTGAGTTAAACCCTATGTATCTTATTGACAAAAGTATCCTTTCAATTTAATATTAAATTACTAGCTTAATATAATCAATAAGTTGTATCTATTTTAAATTTAATAGTTATATATCTCTAAAATTGTTTTTTATTTGCATTATTCAAACATTGTGTCAAAATCACATTTTCAAATAAATGTATCCAAACATTTATTTAAAAACCTACTCCTAACCAAAATGAATTTTTTACAAAATTAAGTTGACAAACCCTTTTCCAAACACAGGTAATATTCACATCGCATCCTACTATTCAACTATAGACCTCAAATTGTTGGAGTAAAGCAAATATATAGATGAAATTAATTAATGCAGTACATGGGATCCTCACATTGAGAAAAGACAGCCAGGAAGTTTAAAACGAAAATAATGTTTCCCATGTTCTAGGAGCATCAAACAGGGAAACATCTATAATTGAATGTTTTATATAGACAAAGCTAGACAGGATAAACTTACGCGTTCAATTGCTTGCCGCTCCTCAGGGGTGACAGTCACTGCTTGCGGCATGGCACCAGCCAGTTGTCCCAGTATATTTCTAAAACATAATAACAGAAAATTAAGTCATAGGACATCAATTTATAGGAAAAAGAATAACACAGAATATGAAAATAGCATCGATTAATCCTCACCCCTCACCACCTTCAACAGGTTCATTAATTAGGCGAAGGAAATCAGCTTGATGCTCTTGAATCAATCTCATAAGATGAGGATTTTGTTTGCCAAGCTCTTGCAGCATAGGCTGGAAAAACAGTGAAATTCAGGAACTGTGATGAAGAAAATAACTTACACTACCAAGCCAAAGAAGAAATCAAGAAAACCTGCAATATTTGTGGATTAGCCTGCACCATTGCACGTAAGGCTTGGAACTGAAACACAGCAACACATTGAAAAATCTAGTTTAGACAAGCCTTGCAAGTACAAAATTAAGTGATGGGACAAAGGAAAATAGTGAATACCTGTTGACTGTTGCGCAGAAAGTCTAAAGAGCCAGCACCAGCAGCACCAGAACCAACATTAGGAATGCCCTGACACACAGTATTAACTTATTAAGTACACCAAAGTATTTTTATCCTGTATCTTTTTTCTTTGATAAAAAATATATCAGAAGCTACCTGGGGGAAGAGGTCTAAAGGATTAGCATTAGGTCCACTAGAAGGAACAGATGCTGGTTGTTCTGCCTGAGGAGCAGCAGCTGGAGGATTTGCAGGTTGAGCACTAGCAGGTACCCGGGTAACAGGTGGAGCTTCAGCTTCCTCTGGTATGCCCTAACATTTATCAACAATGAACAATATTTTAAAATAGAGTGCAAGACAACGGAATACAAGAATCAAAACCACTAAACCAATGCTAAATTTCCATAAAAATGGAAGCATAGCCGAACTGTAGAAAAAAAAGCCACAAAAATATAAAGTAGACAACTATTATCAGGTATGATATTAATTATATTCTAAAATTTACATACGGAATACAAATATTCAACAGCTCTCTCAGGATTGTTATAAGCAGCACGAAGAGCACGAACAACAGTATCCCTATCCCAGCTTCCTCCACCCATATCAAGGATTTGCTGAACTGTTTCCTCCAAGTTACTTCCAGCAACAAGATTGGATGCTGCCTGCCCATATATATCAGACCCTGGCCTGCTTCAACAAAGCTTCTGTCAACAAGAAACTTGAAAAGAGCCAATAGGAATTGAAAGGTTGTTCCATTCCATCTTCAAAATGGAAAATTACAGAAACAGTAAAAGGTGCATTCCAATGATAACAGAATGGAATATTACACAGCAGAGCCTGAAGATATAGGAGCAGGAGCTGGTGCAGGAACAGGAGCAGGAGTAGCTGCTTGTGCAGTAACAGGTGTAGGCCTGACAAAATGGAATGAAGTTGCAGACAGAATACAGCATCAAAATATTTTATTTGAAATTATCTAAACATATTGAAAGAAATGAAATGAAAATATCATGACTCACGTTGCTCCAGATGAAGCAGGAGCTTGAGGTGCAGCAGACACAGAGGTTGAAGTAGGAGCTGCACTTGTCTGCATAGTTTGACACATTAGTTAATATTTTATCAAGTTAAAAGAGGGATATATATATATATATTGAATTTCTATGTCAATTAATAAAATGTCAACTTCATAACAATTTTCATTTTCTCTCTTCCCCTTTTCCCCCTTCTGCCTTTTCTATTCTTTACATTCTTTTGAGTGGAATGAAATTAACAAGTACTAATAAAGATTGAATAAATAAAATACTGTTCAAACAATGCATGCCAACTTTTGTCTTTCAGCTGAAGCTACTCTAAAGACAATGAATTATGAGACAACATTTGATTTTTTAGAAGGGAAAAAATGGCACCAGAAGAAAATACTGGCAGTTCAGTCACTGACAATAAATAGTCTCAAAAAATTTATCGGTTTTTAATTAAAAGGAAACTAATTAATAGAATGTTTGGATGCAGAGTGAAACAACTGTGGCACATTTTTTTCTTGAAATTAAATTCATAAAATTAAAAAACAGCTAAATAATAGAATGTGGCCGCATACTTTCAGTACTTAAAATTAAATTTCATTTTATATGCATTTACTCTATAAAATTTCATGTAAAACATCAAAGAAAATATTCCAATCAAGTAGTGGAAAAGACCAAAAATATAAAAAAAAAATTAGCCGAATAAAAGTATCAAACAGCAGTGCTCATTAACATCATAGTTTATCGTCTCACCTTAGCCGAAGGTGCAGTTGAAGCAGTGGATCCTTCACCAGATGAGCTCTTAGTCTAGCATATTTGGAGCACATATAGTATAATTTAGTATTCAATAAATGACAATGAAACATCAAGAATTTATAGAAGTAACATTAATTTCTCATTGATTTAAAGGGTGCAGGTCATCCTTCATGCTCTAATCACTTGTAATGAGAAGATAATCATCATACAGACATGCATGTGACCAATAGTCAATGTATTTCAGAAGTCAAGACATTAACATATGGCTTGGGGGGGAGGGGAGCGGGGGCGATGGAAAGCAGGATGACCACTGTCATAAAATTTATAAATATAAATTAAATAAATGATATATACAAACCACACACATGCTCAAAAAATGTTATCCATTATTAAATTCATATTCATAATTAATAATTAAAAGACAATTTTAAGCCAAACAGAAGTTAATAAAAAGAGTCAATCAAGTAAAATAAAAGGGAAGAAAAAAGTACAGCAAGAAGTGTCAAGATAAAACTGTCTAAACACAATAATGACAGAAAGGGATAAAAAAAAAAGGGCATACATATATGACACAGGATCAATTGACAGCATCAAACTTTTGCACACCACATGACCTTCTATAGAATACAAAATTAAACAATATAACAGTTGAATCATTTCATATTATATTTATAATCATGTATGTCAAATTTTACTTGATTTGAACATTAGTTGATTTGTTTTCTAGCAATAGATATTTTGCTTATTTAAATAGAATTGCGATGAAATAAATCATATTTTATTTGCCTGAAATCTTTAAAACTTAATTTACTATATAGAAGCATTCAATTCAACAGTTCGATTGATTAATTTCATATTCTTCAAAAAGTTATTATGTGATGTAAATATTAAAATTTGACACACTTTATCAATTGATCCTATCTTTACGTGAATAGAGCATATTTGAAAGGATGTGAAAGAGTAGAGACAAAGTTGCCCAAAATGTGGGTAGGTCAAATATGCTGGAGAGATCTGGGTTTGATGGTTCCAAGGTTATCAATAACAAATAACGGCATATGGCGGTGAGCCAAAAACCCACCATAAACTTATGGAGAATGGCATGGTGGCCAATGGCAGACAACAAAAATATGTGTGTGTGCAGATGGGTGGGTGTGTGGGAGTGTGGGTGTGTGTGCAAAAACTGAAAAAATAAATAGCCAAAATAAATTAGAAACATCATGAATATATCAAAAACAGCAAAATCATAGACTAAAATCTCAAAAACAATGTCATAAATTCATCAGTCTCATAATCTCATCACATAAAGTGTAACCAGAGTAAAGAAACCGTAGGTGGTTTTTTTTGTGAACATTAAAGAGTCAAGAGACCGAGAAAGAAAAGTGCAAGCAGTATTTGGGGGCTGTCTGAAATTTCCCTTAAGGAAAAAACTTAAGTACAATTCCTTAAGATGCAGTTGGTGTTGTTTTCTAATCAGAATTGGAGTTTTACCTCGATATTATGCAAATGCATTTAATGCAGGTCTCATTAATATACATTTACACATACTATCAAGATAAAATTCCAATTGAAAAACAACACCAACCGCACCTAAAGAACTGTACATAAGTTTTGTCCTTCCCTTAAATGGGATTTAAAAAAGAATTAAAAATTCTGCCATGACCACCATAAGTCACAATGGCACCATGGCCAAGGCGAGTGCCATCATAGATATGACCAGTGCTGCCATATAAAAACAGATGGTGAATGCCAATCAAGCTCCAAACCACCATATTATTCCTTTATAATAGTGCAATAACGGTTTTTGACAACATTGGATGGTTCATATAAAAGACAAACGAGACCAATAAGAGTAGTGTGTTATTTTGGCCTTTGAAAGGAGTGAGAGTGCAAAAATAGGATTTGTGTTTTGATGAAATAAAGGGAGTTGAAATCTCAAGATTGCCCCCTTTAAACAGCTCTGAACAACATTGTTTGAGGGACAAAAGAGGGACTTTCATCTCTAATGCAATAGCAGCCACAATTCACATAATTCCGAGTGCAACATTAACCAACAATTGACAAGCTTCTAGGCCGTATCCGCAACACCACTACAGCATGCAACTAACTACTATGAGCATAAATTAATAATCCCATTCTCACACTAAGTTGGATAGGAGTTCTCATAATTATTTGTAGAGCCATTTAACAACTTTTACTAGTTTGCATAAATTACTTTCCTTCAGCGGCTATAAGATGAACTTCTAGTCCCCATTCACTTAATATCTTTCATTCTTTCAATAAGAAAGAACTGGCACGGGCTTGTGATGGCGTGTCAAGCTCGGAATAAAAGAAATGAAAGGTTGGATAGAAAATGTGCATTTGTCTAAACAAAGTTATAAAGGATTTTACATTAACAACGAAGTTCGAGGAATCAAATTGTGGAAAATGGAGGTTAATCAACAATACTGAACTAAAACGTCGGTTTATATTTAGGCACTTAGATAGCATAGATCAGAATTTGCTTACACTGTCTTATAAAGGGAATTTAATATAAATAAATACTAGACGTGAAACCTCAAAAGGCATTAACATTGAATGCACGGTCTGACCACATAAACACGGTAAGACCTCACATTATCATGGTCATTAACTCTTGTATTACAACTTACAATGTTGTCAAGATCACTGGTTAGATCATGAGATTACACAATCGTACAATCCCAAACCCCCTGTCCTGAGCTGGATTGTGCATGGAAATTTTCCTTGGCAGAATCACAGCAAGATTGACGCAAAATTGTGAAATTGGATGATTTATGACAATAGTGACCCATTTCAGTTTTAATTTTATTCTAATGTGGTCATTTATAGGTTTTTTTCATTAGGATCTTACATACCTTTTTACAATCCTATGCTTTACGATCAAGCAATCCCCCCATCCCCTTCCCCCAAGGATCCTAAGTAGGATCTCAATCTTGACAACATTGATCTCATTGATCTTAATAAAAAAAAATAACATAATAAATTAGATATAATTAGCAGAATGTGTACTGGGAAGCCTAAAGGAAGAAGAAATAATGGAATACAGGAAAAGAATTAGTCTTGTATAGTGTGACTTTTTTGTGGAACGGTCACCGAAAAAAAAGTTTCAAATCCTATTATGTTAATAAAAGAAAAAAAAAACGAAAAAAAAAAGCATTAGAAAAGGGGTTTGGAATCCTATATAGCACACAAGAAGTCTCTATTTTGACTAGGTCGCAATGACTGTTATACTGAAAATTGCTCCCTTACTTGAATCCTGTAAGTTCAGGGCCACTAAGCTCTACTAATCCGCTATACTGTCACTATTTACAACCATGCCAGATTCAATACACCAACTAATAGATCGAAATATGAGCTAAGCATATAATAATACGCAACACACATGTAGATTTTAAATTTTAAAACAATTATGTCTATAACTAAATAATTGAATATATTTGGTAGTACAGAGATCAGTGCAGTTTCCAGAAACGGAAAGAAAAAAATAAAATATTTTTTTACCTTTGATAGCATAATTACAATAAAACTATTTTCAGCTACTTTATTTTCCTCCAAAGTAGTACCATCCTTTAGAACTTTTCCTTGGTGAATAAGCATTTGCTGTGCAGCAGGATAGACATCTGCACCCTGAACAGTTTCTATATTTTTCTTCACTTCAGAAAGCTGTAAAGAATATCCCAAATTAATCAAATATTACAGACTAATTACTGTAGTTCAGAAAGAACAGAATGTGGTAGAAACATAAAGAGAGAAAACTATGAAGCAAGTAATTAAAAGATGAATAAACACACTCTTAAACATCTCTATATCATATATAACTCAATAAATTGATGGGTGTCCTTAAGAAAGAGAAGGATAAAGTTATTGGTGCTGATTGAAAACTCAAGGTAATGGATTTTGACCATTTCATTGTTTGTTATACATCTTTACGCATTTTATTACAATCTTAAACATTTGTCTTAATCAACAGCTATAACTCCATAGGTTTCCTCTGACGCACAACCTTCACTTCAGAGAGGCCAAATTCCTTATTTCAGTCAAAATCCAGGATGGCAAATCCTCCAGTTCATAATTCAATTAATTATTGATTCAAGTTTATAATGTATACAAAGACAGTCGTTATAACGGTCCTCGTGGCCATGAGCTCCAATAATAATCAAAATCCAGTACTAATCCAGATTTTTCGTCCTTACAAAAACCTGTTTGAAGTTCCCAAGAAGAAAAATTCCGAACAATATCAAAGTCAAACCTATTCATCATCATGCTTCAAACATGCAAGTTCGCGGCAATTGGTCTTACACTCTACTCTAATGCACAACTATAAGCCACCCAACAAAAAATTTAGAAACAATAAATAAATAGTAAGCAAACTGTTAATGTTCCCAGCACCATCCCATATTAATTCCAGAAAAAAAAAAATGCACACACAGAGCAATCAATTCAGAACCTAAATTTTACAGTCAATTATCAAAATTAAAAAATTAATAGTGGAACTATAAATTGCCATTACTCGAATTCAATAACAATTGAACAAGGAAGGCAAAACCCTAGTTAACCCTCAAATTCAAGGATTCTGCTGGCAAAATTGAAGTGCAGAACCCAATTCGCCATGCCAGAAAGCCAAAGGCAACAAGTGACGACCGAAATTGAATTGAAGAAGGAGATTGGTAGGGGCAAACCGTGTCTGAGGGGTTCACTTCAATTTCGAAGTGCGTTCCCTTGAGAGTCTTGACGAAAACCTTCATCTTCACCGGTGTCCGATCGCCGATTGAAGAGAGCCGAGAATCTCGCGGGCGAGGCTTTGCTCCACCGATCCAAAAAGGGGTTTTGTGCCCTAACGAAACGACGATGCTAGAAGAAGAGCGAGAGAGTGCGCCCGAAAGGACTATGAGCAGAATCACGTTTTATTTGAAGCCGAAACACGACACCTCGTTTCATTCATTTACATTGGGATGGTTGAGAGATGATTGCCACGCGCCATGTTACTGTTGGGTTTACGCTGCGGTGATTGTTCTATGTGTAATGCCAGGTGGACTCTGACATGCGCGAGTGATGTTCACGTGAAAATAGGCAATTGGAAAAGTGTAAATTGCTGGTTTGAGAAACATACGTGTGAGTGGTTTAATTTTATTTTTTGATAGAGGTAAGATAAGTAGTTTATTTTAATAATTTTTTTTTTATTAAGAATGAGAATAGATTAAATTAAATTTTAAATATATAAGTTAGACTTATTTTATAAAATTTAAATTTAGATTTGTCCTATTAATCTATTTAAAAATATTTATATTAATAATATTAATAAAGTTAATAAATATAATTTTTAGAAAATCAATAAAATTTATTTTTAAATACATTGTGAGTTTTTTATTTAATTTATGTGATAAAATATAATTTATTTAATATTATTAAAATTTAAATTTTTAAATATATAATGTCATAAAGACAAAAAAGAGAATTATTTTTTATTAGAGAGATAATTTATGTATAATCAAGTATGTTGATGTACACTTCACTTACGTACATATCATAAGCATATAAATCTATAATGAAAAATGAATAATTATATAAAAAAAATATTTTAAGTGTTTCTTATATCTAATATATTCTAAATAATTAACTCATATTGTAAAAAATTTAAATAGTTTACAAACTAAAAAAATATTTATTGTATATGTTGTGATTTCAAGAGTACCAATTACATATACAATGACATTAAGAGAGAATAAATAAAATTATTTTTTATTAAAAGAATAATCCATGTAGAGATTATGATAAAAGAAGTTAATTTTATTTAAAAAAAACTTTAATTATTTCAATTATTTCATTTGACATAATTTCAATATCCAACTCTTATTTTTTTTAAAAAATTAAAATGATAATACTCATTCAAATTATTGGCTTAACTATAGCAAAATTTAGTAATCTAAAAAGATGACACAATTATTCAATACAATCAGTTTGATATTAATACAATTATTTGTTTATTTATATATTATTAATAATATATGTATATTAATTTTTATTATATTATATAGATAAATAGATTGGCCTATCAAGTTTAATAGACTTTTTTTTATAAGTTAAGCCTAGTCTTTTTAAATAAATAGATTTTTTTTTTAAAATTTAAATTTGACATTTTTATTAAAAAGATAAGTTAGGCTTTAAAGCGAAGAGGTCATAGATCCTTGTTTAATAGCTAGCCTATTTTTATCCCTAATTAGTGTGGTTAGTTTATGTTTGATAAAATAAATAAATAAAATTGAGAAGAAGAAAAAAAGAGAAGTGAAGTGAAATGTAGAAAAATAAATAAAAAAATAAAAAGGTATTTGGTAAAGAAGAAATAGAGTGAAAGCTTAATTTTTATAAAAATAGTAAGTAAAAATTATTTCAAAAATTAAAAAAAATGAAAAGAAAAAAAATATAAGATAAAAAAGATGAAATTAAGAAAATGTGTTGTTTACTTTAAAAAAAGTGAGGTAATTAAATAAATTAGTTAAATCATATAAAGGTAGCTAAATAAATTAGTTAACGGATTAAAAAGTAAAAAAAAATGTAGATGCCAAAATATAGTATTCATTTATTAATATAATAGATTAATGTTATAGATAACATTTATTTATTATTATTGAAAGTTTAACTTTTTATAAGTAATTTTATTTATAAATAATTAAAATTTATTATTATTACATTATTGGAAGTTACTATTTTTAAAACAAATAAATAAATTTTAATTTTTATTTAAGAATATGAAATAAAATTTATTGTTATTATGATAAAAGTTAGAATTTTTATTATTTTATTTTTATAATTATATATATAGCATTATTACATTAATAAAAGGGATATTGTAATTTGGTGTCTACCTTTTTTGGACCTTTTTCGCCTCTTAACTAATTTACTCAACTATCTCACTTTTTTAAAGTTAACTAAATAGTTTTTTTTCTTATTTTTTATAGCAGTGGAGTTCCTCTTTTTCGGTAATAATTGTTAAATAAAAAAAATGATGTTAGATTTCTTAGGGTATAAATTTTAATGATAACAAACTTAAACATTTTTTAAGAGAATTTTTTCTTAGTTCATATTATAAGACCAATTGTGATAGACAAGTGGTTATATCGACATTAAGTCTCTTAAACGAAGTGTTTCATTTTGATGATTTAGCTCATTACAAGCCTAAAAGTGAAAAATCATGATATACCCTAATCTTAGGAATTAGTAGAGCTTTGGAATTGTTTTGGGAGTGGCTTGTAAATAAGTATGGGGTGTAATTCCAATGTGTTTTGTGTATTGGTTGGTTACTCATATTTTGGCATTAGCTTGTTGAAAAAAAATAAATTCAAAGAAAATGAAAGGGAAAAAAAAAACAGAAAGATAAGAAAAAGAGAAAAAAAAAATATATAAATAATTTGTGGCAAAAAAAATAGGAAAGAAAGAGATTTTTACGTTGAGGCACTTTTCGTACTTATTTTACTTATTCCCCATTGCTCCTCTTTTATCTTTGGTTTTAGCCTAAAAATCATTCTCTTATCTTACCTTTACCTTAGCTGTATTACAAGCTAATAAAGTCCTTTTGATCTGTTGGAGAGAAAGATACATACTAGAAGGGGGGTTGAATAGTGTATATAAAAAACTCGCGCGTTTGTATGACAATGAAGTGGCAAATATAGTGACAAATGAAGTACTGGAACGTAATCAGATGAAATAGTGTAAGGCAATAGTTGAAGAGGCACAAGTATTTTATATTGGTTCATCTCAAACCTAGAGACTACGTCCAGTTCTCAATCCAACCAAATTGAGTTCTACTATCTTTTCCAAGATGTATTCTTTACACAAGTTACTTCTAGTTTAACATCAAGTATTCTTTCAACAAGCCTCTCTAGGCTCAAACCCAAGTATTCTTTCAACAAGTCTCTCCAAGCTCAAACCCAATTATTCTTTCAACAAACCTTTTTAGGCTCAAACCCAAATATTCTTTTAACAAGCCTCTCCAGGTTTAACACTAAGTATTCTTTTGCGCAAACCTCTTCAAACTCAACCCTCACAAATAAGATTGATAAGAGTTGCAACTATAGCTTCGTCTCTTCTAGACCTAATGCAATGAAATTACAACACATATAGACTACAAAGAACAATTTATAAGATTTACAATGAAGATCTTCTTTGTAGTACTTTAGCTTCATTCTCAAAGCTTTTGATCAGTTTGAACTACTCAATGAATGTTTTTTCTCTTATATACGACGCTTTTTCTTTGTATATGTATATTCTAAAACTATCACTACTACTTTGTAGTATGAAGGCTTGATCCTTATATGGTAGCTTTAGAGAAAATGAACGTTGCAACAACGTTGGGTTTAAACATTCAAGTTTCTTCACAGGTTGCTTCAGCTGTCTTCATTGCTGGTCCTAGAGATTACCGTTAATGCATTTAATGCAAATATTAAATGCTTATTAGTAAGACATCTATCTCTTATTTGATCTAGAAAACTACTTATCATCATTTCCTCCCATTTTGAGTGTAGTAGAGTAGTATCAGCGTAGAGCAGTTGGGGCTGGTACAAAACAGTCTTTTTTAGTACCTTTTCCATGATATCTGAGATTTGTTTTTGCTTCTCACAGTCATTTTGTCTTTTTCCTCTTAAATGCACTTCGAGACTTTTGAAGCTCCCTTTTGTTCAATCTATTGAGGAATAATACATTAAATTAAATTTAATGTTAGTCTTACATAACATTGTTCATTTAATGTTGCCAAATGGACTGTATGCTTTATCTAATTTCTTTCACCTTACAGATGATATGTATTTTCTTCACATTTTGTCTGATATGATTTATCCTTGAAAAATGTTAACTTTTGCTTAAAGAAAATCTTTTGTTTGTCATCATTAAACTTAAGGATCGTCTATTGTCTTAAAATAGGATTTTTGATTTAACAATCTCCACCTTTTTGATGGTGCCAAACATCCAAAAAATTATTTGTTATATTTTGAAAGTGATTTTCTTTATTTGAGAAGACAGAATGAGTTTTCCTTTTCCAAAATTTTTTTTATAAGAAATTTTCAGTTTGAAAATTATTAGACTAATGTGAGTTATACATTGTAGACCTAATTTCATTTGAGGTATCGAAACCAAGGACAAAGATCTACTAGAGCGAGACAAACAACCCTTGAGGGGACCAACGCGTTGGGTAGCAGTTTTGTCATGATAACATCTGTCATTATAGAACTAATTTTGACGATCCAACCGTTTCCATTAAAGACCAATGTATTGAGAAGATATCATAAAAATTCTAGTATGATCCAACGGCTAACGAGTTCTCTAGAAGCCTCACACTGCAGTTTGAAAAAGTTGCACGCAAGGCCCCTAAGGGCCTAGTAGAGCACCTAAATGGGTCAAGATGGCTCCGAAAGGCCCAAAAAACTCAAGAAAACTGATCTGGGGCGCGGAATGAATGTTCCCAAATTAGAACAGACCGTTCCTAATGCTGGAACGGCCTGTTCCGAAATCGGAACGACCCGTTCCCCTTTCCAGAAAATTTTGCATTGGGCATCGTTTTTGTTATGATAATATCTCTCTCTAAATATCTAATTTTCACGATACTACCGTTGAAGTTAAATATCAATGTCTTAAGAAGATATCATCAAATTTTTAGCATGATCCAACGGTTAATGAATTCTCTAGAGGCCTTGCATTGCGGCTGGAAAATATGAATCTTGTACCAGACAACATTTTTGTTATGATAGTATCTCTCACTATAAACCTAATTTCAACGATCCAACCGTTGAAATTGAAGATCAATGTATTTTGAGGATACAATTAGCATGATCCGACATTTAACGAGTTCTCTAGAGGTCTTGCATGGTGCCTAGGAAAAGATTGTATTTTTATAAAATTTAGTCCCACATCGGATAGCTCTCTTATGCTTCTGTCTCCTAGTTGGCTATATAAGAAATCCTCTGGCCAAGGGATTATAAAAAAAGCTGCATAGCTTCCCCCTCTCTATATAAAATTTTGAGTTATAGTGAGGTTTTTGTAGAGTGAAGGGAGTGAAGGGTTGTCAAAATGCGTCCCACACACATTTGGGAAGATTACCTTATAAAAGACCTGCTTTAGAGGTTCTAAATTTTTCTCTTTTATTTATTCTTTTACTTATTTAATTTATCATTTTATTTATTATCATTTATTATTCTATTTATTATTTTATTTATTTTATTTATAAATTTTATATATCAATAAATAATGATGTAGATAATAAGTATTTTTCATCATGTAAATAATATTAAATAATGAAAGGGGATATGATATTTAAAATATTATTTATTATTATGCTAATTTCATCATAGGGTACCAATTTAAGGCATTGTAAGGGTGTCTAATACCTTCTTTAGACGTAACCGACTCCCGAACCCAATTTTGGCTATGAAAACGTTTATTTTAATTTCAAAATCTTTTCTTTTTCCAATGTTTTGAGTAAAACATTGGTAACGACTCCATAAACTCATTTTTCAAAATCATTATTTGAGGATTAGTCTAGTATCCAAGTATTTCTTAATTAATGAGAATTTTCAAAAAGGCAGTCCAAATCATTAAGATAAAAAATTTTCGAGTTACGACAGATGGCGACTCTATTAGGGATGCTTAAAGAGGGTCAGACCCAAATAAATGATGAAATTAGCAAAATAAGAATAATAATTCAAATATTTTTCCCCTTTCATCATGTTTGTAAATATTCATCTTTATCTTGTTCTTCTATCTTTTATCTTTATTTGTTATCTTTATCTTTTATTTTTTATCTTCATCTTTTATCTTTTCCTTTTATCTTGTTTATCTTTTTCTTTATCTTTTATCTCCTTTGTAAATATATGCTTATCTTTTTTATAGAGTGGCTTTGATATCTATTTGTCTATTTAAATTCCGCACCTATTTGAAATAACAACTATACACAAATCCTTGCACACAACAGTTCCCTCTATACCCGAGGGCATGAGAGCGTAAACATAGGGAGTGGTTGATGTATGACCGGCCCAAGAACAACCTTAAAGGCTATAAGCCTTGTCGGAAGTCACACTCAAGGTGATAACCAGTTACTCTAACCCGAAATACTATGACAGACCTTAGAGTTTGTCAGGTGATGGTGATAAAGGTACTGGGTCCCCATAATGGGGGCACCTTGGGAGCCTTTAAAGACTAGTGAGGAAAATTAGAACCTTCCTATACAAAGCACTTTCTTTGACAGGGACCCTAGACCATGGATTTGAACATGATCATTTGTGGGTGTACATTGATTGAGCATGTATGTGCGCATTTGTTTGTATTATTTTGTTTCAATAAGAGTGGATAGGGATTTTAAAACAAACAAACAGATAATAAAATAAATAAATAATAAAAAATAAAAAAATTTATACCCTTTTGTACATTCTTAGGTCATCATTCCATTAACATCATATAAGTAGTTTCTTATTTTAAAGGAAATAAATAAAAATCTTATCTTTGTCATGCATCATCTCCTCTTAGATAATAGAAACATGATAAAGTTTAGGCAAAAAAATGACATGCATTTTAGATTAGCTCATTAGTTCCATTCATTTTATTTTATTAGTTAACGAAGGATTAGGTAGCAACATGTATAGAAAGTTAAGAAAAATGAATGCTCTAATATACGAGTATCTACACTCTAAAGAAAGATCCAAATCAATTTTGAAAATATTATGATCGAGCCCTTACTTTGATATGTCTGTTGAAACAAGTCTTCTTAGGATCTAATATGCACGTTTTGCAAACAAAAAAAAAGAGTATGACACGAATGTTTTATTAATAAATTTTTTGAGGAAAATTATGAATCTACTAAGACAAAAGTTTTGATACAAAAAAACAAGTGTAGATTTAGGCATCAATAAGACGTGTTTCACACAGACATCAACCACTTAAAAAATTTATTTAGATTCTCATTTGATACTGTCAAAATCTATTTAAGCATTCACTGATAAACAAATTAACGAGTGATATTTATCAATTCTCAACTTTCTCTACATTCTGCATTACATTCATCTAGAACATATCCTTCCTGTAAAAGAATAAATAAGAATAAAAAGAGAAATTAACCTATGTGTGTTAGTCGGAAGTAATGGAAAGTAAGCCACTGGTAATCAAGCCCACACTCAGGAGCGGGGCATGCTTAATGATTAAACTAGTTACAATCCAAGTGGGTAAAGGGGAAATAACGTCGAAACAATTAACTATCAAGATGTCAAACCTTTTTCACGTGATAGAATTATGTCGTGGGCCCGCGGAATCCAAAGTGTCATCAGCAAAAGACCCATCCAACATCACCGGGGTCAGAGGATTGATTAGGAGTGGCCAAGACTACACTTCTAGCAAATGGTAAAGCTAATGCTCAGATCACGCCCGACGTCTGATACAAGGCCCACGTCTGATAGTGTGCCCGACATGGTTCTCCCAACGCCCGACGTGATTCACCCAGGGATTCCCATTCCAAATAGCCCCCGACGCGACTAGCCTCGTGCCCGGCGTGATTTGGCAATGGTGGTCCTTGATGAATTCACGTCTGGCGCCAAGAACTGCGCCTGACGCATTTACTACCAGAAACCCTCGAAAATTTCTTCCCAACATGAATCCAATTCAAATTACACGAGCTCAAATCATTACAAAGCATAAATACTATCCAAAAACAACATATTAAGCAATGAAATCAAGTCTTAACCACTAATTCATGGAAATCATGAAGAAACTCCAACCAAAACCCTTTCCCCTCAATCCATCCTTAATCATGCATAAATCATGGAATCAATGTGATATTTCAAACCCATACACAGCAGATTAAGTCTTATAAGTACTACCCTTACCTTAGAAACCTCAGAAATGCAAGGTTTGAACAAAACCCTCAAATCCCAATTCAAACTTTAATCCCCCTTTTCAAGGCTTTAGAGGTTAAATCTCTTAAAACTCCAGTTGTGAAGATTGATCCTAGCTTGATAAACTTCCCAAATGTGTCCTCAGCTTCCCTCCAGACTAGAGCCTCTCTCTCTACTTCCTCTCTCTAGAAACTGTCTCTATTTGACAAATGAGACCCTCCGGTCCTAAGTTCCTATATATAGCCATTTTCCAAAATTTCCAAATTTCACCCTAAGCACCTATTCACCTCAAATATTCTATTCCTTGAAGTATTTCAACTCCCTAAGCTCTAAAACAACCTCAAATTCACTTAGAAAGACTAGATTTATCTTATGTTCCTATCATTCAATCTCCTACCCATCCTATTCCTTTCCATGCAATACTCATAACTCACCACCATATGAAATGCAACATGTATCAACACACAAACAAACATCACTTTCAGATACATATGCTTGGAAGAATGAGTTGCATGATAATACTTCACTTAACTAAGATGAGAAGGAAGGTGATCAGTCTTTTTCCCTCTTAGCACCAATTCAGTATAATGGTGTACAATGCATCATTCACCACATTCATGATACACATGCCTATATAAATCTCTCATCTCATACTACAAAATCACTACTATGTCCAAACAACTAATCAAAACGACATAATTATACAACATGCACAAAGATAAGTACATTTCAAATCCACACCTTCATAATCCAATCTAAATCCAAATAAACAACATACACATATATACATACTTATATATACATATATATACATATATATACATATATATATATATATATACATGAAGTATATCTACTAAATAGCTCGATATTTCCATGGCGTTACACCATGTGCGCCTCCCTCTAGGTTGGATCACATGGGTCAAATGGATCCTAAATGCATACTAAATGGCATGTAAATGAATTAGCACATGTGATTAACTATCCTAGTCCTAAAATGGCCGAAAATTACAAGGCTCAAATCCTATTCTACTTGGCCAAAATACAAGCCCAATGGGCTAGGCCTATTCTACATGTGTAGCCCAAGTGAAAAGGACTATGGGCTTTTCCTTAGCATCAACCCATTCTTCTTGAATCCTGTTGGCCATGGCCCTAGTAGTTCGGCCCTTGGCCCATGGGCCTCCATCATGTCACCTACAAAGGCTTGCACGAGATGCTATCTTTTGTTCTATATTAGTATTAGTACTAAGCTTTTATTCATACATCAACTGAGGTAAGACCTTTCTCCTTAATGTAAGGAATGAGGACATATTACCCATTAGAAATCCCTTCTTTTAGAGTACTCATGGAAGCCAAACCTTTTGAGTTGGGATGAATTCAAAGAATGTTTGATCAATTGGACCTCATCAAAGAAGAAAGATTAGATGCCATATGCCATGAGCAGACATATCAAAAGGGTTAGTAAGGCTTTTGATAAGAAACTCATCCTCGAAGTTTTCAAGAAAATGATCTCATGCTTAAAAAGCTCTTACCTAATTTGAAAGACAAGATAAGGAAATGAGCACCCAACTACGAAGGTCCATATGTAGTCAAAAAGGTTTTCACTGGATAAACACCGATTATCAATGACTTGGGTGCCAAAAAACTCTGATGTAGTGAAGAAGTATTATGCCTAAAAACATCGCTTGCAAAAACACGCTAGGATGAAAACCTGCAAAGGGCTTCATAGGCAAAAGTTAAGGCAAAAAAAAAAGTTCCAATGCTAAGATACGTCCTAGGAAAAAATTAGGAATTGAGAATAAAAATAGTAAGTGATTATTATCAAAGTCGAAAACCAAAAGGCAACTCAGATACTTCTTCAAGAAATCAAGGCTCTATGGAAATTCTGCCTTAAACTCAGATACGCATCCCATGACAATTAAGGGAATGATTATGCTCGTTATCTAAAGAAGTGTTTGTATAAAACTTAAACATTAGCCTATCTCGGCCACCCATTCTTTCTAAACACCTTTTGTATTCCTTTCTATATAAAGCCTTTAAAATCAATAAAACATCCTTTCTTTTTTCTTCTCTTGACCAATTGTAAATGACGTGTCTTGTTGGTATTTGTTAAAAATTAAACATGTCTAAAAAAGGAAAAAAAAAAGAAAAATGAACCGTGTAGACCCATAAAATTGTCTGGGTCGGAAATAAGACTCAAAGACTCTCGAAGACCGAAGGAAAGTCAGCCGGAAGGACTCCTGGAAGACCCTAGGATGATTCTTTGTAGGTCTAGAAGTCTTAGAGTAGCTTAGAATAAGGGTGTGTGAGGATTGGAGCTCAATACGCCCTCCTAGAGGTTCAGTACGGCCGTACTGAGCCATTTGAACTACAATACGGCCATAATGAAATCAATACGGCCGTACTGTAGTTCAAAAACTCAGTACGGGCCGTATTGACTCCTTAGGCCGTACTGCGCCTCAATCCTATAAATAGGACGTCATTGGCTCGTCCTTCCACACATTTGGAGCATTTCTCCACCCTCTGGCTGAGTATTCTTGGGTTTTTGAGCTATTCTCTGCCCTAGAAATCTCTCCGAGAGCTGATCCGACTAAGTTCTTGAGTTCACGAGCCTTTAGCTTGAGACTCGAACAAGTCGAAGGGAAATCTCTTTGATTTCCATAGTTAATATTTATTTTTAGGGAAAGGAGCGAGCGAACGTGTAGTGGGAAGGAGCGCCAAAAAGCCTCCTAACTCCTTTTTGAATATATAAAAGCCCGCTCCGAAGGTTTCTTTCCAAATCCTTTCTTTTACCGCTATCGCTTTTTGATTGTTGCATTGCACGTTTAAAGCTTTCATCATGTAGATAGTTTACTTATAATCGTTCTAATAAATAGGGGTAGTTTAGTAATTTTACGCTATTATTTATGAAATAATCCGTCATAGGGAACCCGAAAGGGGCGTTGTGGGGTGCTAACACCTTCCCCACACGTAATCGACTCCCTTACCCAACTCTGGTTGTAATGGCCAAAGTTGATTTGCGAAAATCAATTGCCTTATGTCTTTTTCCAATGTTTTGCGTAAAACATTGGTGGCGACTCCAAGAACCCCTTTTTGCGAAAACCACTAATCCATGGAGGGTCCCGTTTGGGATTAACACGGATTGGTGAGAATCATTTAACAAAATTGTTAGTTCGATGAGGTCTCAGTTTGAGAATAAGTCGTTCTAACAATCCATCATTTTTCAAAACCAAAAAAGAGTCCAACCATCGTCGCGAATGCCAATGTCCGTTTCGGCGGGTGGCGACAGATGGCGACTCCACTGGGGAAGCCTCGAGAGTCAGTCCCATTTAGTGATGGATTATTTCTAAAATGATAGTTTAAAATTACTTCATTACCCCTCGCTTGTATGATAATATGTTTTACCTAATTGGCTTTAATAACTGTTGGGTGTTTAAATTTTCGCAATTGTTTGAAATATAAACTGCACACGAACCTTTGCACACAACAGTTCCCTCTATACCCGGGGGCATGAGTGGAAAGCCATAGGGAGTGGATGCTAGTACGGCCGGTTGTCGAATGGGTCTATAGGTGCCCGTAGACCGTTGTCGGAAAGCATCACTCAAGGTGAAAACCATGAACTCAAGTCCGACAGTGCGTTGGAACTTTCCATCGACTTACGACGAAAGGGATTGGGTCCCTATAATGGGGGCACCTTGGGGGCCTTAGACCGGTGAGAACAGTTAGAACCTCCTTGAATATGCACTTGTCTGCAGGATACCCCTACCTCGTGATTCGCTCGTGACTGTTCGTGGATGAGTGAATTGTTTGTGTATAGGTCTATGTGACATTGTTTGTGCATTAATAATAAACCTCGTGATGAGGTCTAAGAATAACCCCCATGCATGAAAAATGTCATGACATGAGAGGAAAGACCATGTGTGAAAATATAATGAAAGTGAGGAGCATGTGCATCATTACCAATAAGACATCATGCATCCTCATAACCATTCATTTTAGGCTCACCAATACCCCTTGACATGAGTGAAAGAGACCCATGACTATTGAGATTCTCCGTTAGGGGAGAGATCATAAGTCAAGGAGGGTGGTAAACCTCCGTCTTAAAAGGGTAGCACCTTAAAGATGGAAGGTTATCAAGCTCATGTCAAGAGTGTATTCATTCCATAAATAAACTAATTAGATTAAGCATTCATTTTAGAAAGTGGCTGGTCATCTCTCTGTCCTCACGCGCGCGCAGAAACTCAAGAAGATGGACGCGTTGGAGGAACAAAATAGGAAGCTTACAGCCGAGCTCTCACAGCTCAAGGAGCAAATGGCGCAAATGATGGAACTCATGCGTCACCAAAACATACACGGGGCTCAACACAGTGACCATGAATCTCATCATGAGGAGGAGCAAGAGCAAGAGCCTCCGCAAGCTGTACCCCTTGGGGCGGGGATTACAATTAGAGAGCCCGAGATTTCAAAGGAGCAATTCCACGCTCTCGAGGACCGGCTGAGGGCTATGGAGGGGCATGATTTTGATATCAAAGATGCCGTCAACATGTGCTTAGTGAGGGACATCCAATTCTCTCCCAAATTTAAAGTGCCCGATCTCCCAAAGTATGTGGGATCGACTTGCCCCAAAAGTCATCTCACCATGTATTGCCGAAAGATGGCTGCATATGCCACTAATGAAAAGCTCTTAATCCATTGCTTCCAAGAGAGCTTGGCTGACACCGCACTCAACTGGTATATGCAGCTGGATGGGAATCAGGTGCTTACATGGAAGCAGTTGGCCGACGCATTTCTCAAGCGCTATAAGTATAACATCGACCTAACACCCGATAGGTCCGATCTTCAAGCCTTGAGTAAGAAAAGTGATGAATCCTTTAAGGCGTACGCCCAACGATGGAGGGAGTTGGCCGCACAAATAGAGCCCCCGCTGTCGGATAAGGAGACGGTGTCCCTGTTTATAAACTCGTTGACCGGTCCTTATTATGACAAGATGATAGGGAACACGACAACGCTCTTCTCGGACATCATCACCATTGGAGAAAGAGTGGAACAAGGGCTGAAAAGTGGGAAGCTAGCTAAGCCTTCCCAATCATTTGAAGCTAACAAGACCTATGGGAAGAAGAAGGAGGGAGGAGTCAACGCCGTAACTATTTCTTCATCTTCCTCCACTTCGAAGTCGGGAAAGTCACAGTACAACCCTGTGAAGAAGTTTGATAAACTTCCGACCACATATAGCGACCTCCTGCCGAAGCTAGTGCAAGCTCATCTTCTAGCTTACATTCCACCAAGGAAAATTGATCCACCTTACCCCGATTGGTACAATCCGCAAGACAAATGTCTATACCATTCGGGGGCACCGGGGCATTCAACGGAGAACTGTAGAGCTCTCAAATATAAGGTCCAAGACCTTATCGATGCTGGGTGGATCACTTTTGATTCGATAGCGCCCGACGTGAGCAAGAATCCTCTGCCGAAGCAGGAGTAGAGAGAAGAGCAAGCCACGATAGGGCCCCTCCACATTTTTCTTTTCTTTTTGGGACTCATGATCAGTACCCGAGATCATGAGATCCTTTTCATATAAATAAGGGTTTTTTGTACAGTTTTTTATACATATCAATAAAGAGGCATTTTTCACACATCATTCTCTCATTTATTCTTTTCTCTCTTTCTCTCATTAACATTAATAATTCTAAACCAAAAACAGAACCGATAAAACAATTATGTCTGTGATTGTTCGCTCCGACCGGGATCCGAAAGTTGAGGATGAATGGGTTGAGTTGGACAGTGATGAGGAGACCATCTCTCCGGATCTGCAAAGACTGCTAGATCAAGAAGCTCGTCTACTCCAACCGTATCAAGAGAAATTGGAGACCGTGAATTTGGGGCAGGGCCAAGAGATAAAAGAGGTCAACATTGGGACCCATATCAGTGATGAAATAAGGGCGCAATTGATCCAATTGTTAAGGGAATATAAGGACGTATTTGCATGGTCGTATCATGATATGCCCGGTTTGGACTCTAACATCGTCGAGCACAAGTTACCGTTGAAAGAAGGGTTTCGACCCATCAAACAAAAGCTCCGACGAATCAAGCCCGAATGGTCTTTAAAGATCAAGGAGGAGGTAGAAAAGCAATTAGACGCGGGATTCTTGGTTGTATCTCAGTATCCCGAATGGCTGGCTAACATCGTGCCAGTCATTAAAAAGAATGGAAAGGTTAGAGTTTGTGTTGACTACAGGGATCTGAATCGTGCCAGTCCAAAGGACGATTTTCCCTTACCGCACATCGATACACTAGTGGATCATACAACCATGAACACACTCTATTCCTTTATGGATGGGTACTCTGGGTACAACCAAATCAAGATGAATGTGGAAGACCGCGAGAAAACTTCCTTCATTACACCCTGGGGCACTTTCTGCTACAGGGTGATGCCTTTTGGACTAAAAAATGCGGGTGCCACCTACCAACGAGCGATGGTGATGTTATTCCACGACATGATCCACAAAGAAATCGAAGTATACGTGGACGACATGATCGCAAAGTCGAAGGTCGAAATGGACCATATCCAATATTTGAGAAAATTATTCAACCGGCTCCGCAAGTATCAGCTTAAGCTAAATCCGGCTAAGTGTACTTTCGGAGTTCGGTCGGGTAAGCTTCTCGGGTTCATCGTCAGTAAAAAAGGCATAGAGGTGGACCCCGATAAAGTGAAGGCAATAATGGAAATGCCTCCTCCTAAGACCGAGAAAGAGATAAGAGGATTCCTCGGCAGGGTGAACTATGTCGCAAGGTTCATCGCACAGTTGACTGACACGTGCAAACCAATATTCAGGCTGTTGCGCAAGAATCATTCCGAATCTTGGGATGAGGATTGTCAACAAGCTTTTGATAAGATCAAACAGTGCTTGGCCAATCCACTAGTATTGGTGCCACCTGTCGAGGGAAGACCATTAATCCTCTACTTAACCGTGCTTGATGAGTCCATGGGAGGTGTGCTAGGACAACAAGATGAAACGGGAAAGAAAGAACGAGCCATCTACTACCTGAGCAAGAAATTTCTCGACTATGAAACCCGCTACACGCCGTTAGAAAAGACGTGCTGTGCGTTAGCATGGGCAACACAACGGCTCAAGCAGTATATGATTAGGCATACTACTTGGTTGGTTTCCAAAATGGATCCAATTAAGTACGTGTTCGACAAACCAATAATCACTGGGAAGATTGCCCGATGGCAAGTACAGTTATCAGAATTTGACATCATACATGTCACACAAAAGGCCATCAAGGGCAATACCCTAGCTGATTACCTAGCACACGGGCCGACCAACGACTACCAATCCCTTCAGGATAATTTCCCCGATGAGGATAATGAATCTACAACATGAAGAGCCTAAAGATGATGCGTGGACCATGTATTTTGATGGAGCCTCCAACATGCTTGGACGAGGGATTGGCACAGTGCTAATCTTTCCACAAGGAAAATACATTCCCATAACGGCAAGACTCAACTTCGATTGTACAAACAACATGGCTGAATACGAGGCTTGCGCGTTGGGAATCCAAGCAGCCATCAACAATGGTATCCTAAAGCTCAAAGTGTTTGGTGATTCGGCCCTAGTCATCTACCAACTACGAGGTGATTGGGAAGTCCGAAATCCTAAACTGATACCATATGTTGAGCACATCAAAGATTTGACACATCTCTTCCAAAGTGTCGTCTTTGAATACATTCCAAGGGAGGAGAATCAGTTTGCCGACGCTCTTGCTACGCTCTCGTCGATGTTCGCCTTGGATAGTGAGCATGAAATGCCCATCATCAATATCCGGTGGCACGATAAGCAAGCGTTCTGCCTTCTGATAGATAAAGCTGTCGATGATCGTCCATGGTTCCATGACATCAAGCAATATTTAACAAAAGAGGAATATCCTGATGCGACCAACGATAATGACAAGAAGCATATCCGAAGAAGGGCCATGGGATTTCTGCTAGTCGGTGAAACCCTCTACAAGAAAAATTATGACTCGGTCTTGTTGAGATGTATAGACCGAGTCGAAGCTCAAAATATGATCAAAGAAGTACATGAGGGGGTTTTCGGTACCCATATCCCCGGGCCTGCAATGGCTAAAAAGATCCTCAGGGCGGGATACTATTGGTCAACCATGGAAAGGGATTGTTACCAGTACGTGCGAAAATGCCATAAGTGTCAAGCATACGCCGACAACATTCATGTCCCACCGACTCCACTCAACGTATTGGCTTCACCTTGGACATTCGCAATGTGGGGCATGGATGTTATTGGACCCATCGAGTCGAAAGCATCCAATGGACATAGATTCATCCTTGTGGCCATTGACTACTTCACCAAATGGGTAGAAGCGACATCGTATGCTCATGTGACCCGAAAGGTGGTAACATCCTTCATCAAGAAGAACATTATATGCAGATACGGTATTCCCGATAAAATCATCACTGATAATGGGTCTAATTTGAATAACAAAATGGTGGAAGAACTGTGCCAAGAATTCAAGATCCAACACCACAACTCTTCCCCATACCGGCCAAAGATGAATGGGGCAGTCGAGGCAGCCAATAAAAACATCAAGAAAATAGTGCAAAAGATGGTTGTCTCATTTAAAGACTGGCATGAGATGTTACCCTTCGCTCTTCATGGTTATAGGACTTCAGTACGCACATCTACAGGAGCTACTCCATTCTCCCTCGTCTATGGGATGGAGGCAGTTCTACCTGTCGAAGTCGAGATACCTTCTCTAAGGGTAATCATGGAAGCAAAACTTTCCGAGGCAGAATGGGTTCAAAGCCGATACGACCAGTTGAATCTTATCAAAGAGAAACGGCTGAACGCCATATGCCATGGTCAAGCCTATCAGAGGAAGATCAAAAAGGCTTTTGACAAGAAAGTCCACCCTCGAGTCTACCATGAGGGAGAGCTGGTAATGAAGAAGTTGCTACCAGCTCAAAAGGACAAAATCGGAAAGTGGGCCCCGAATTACGAAGGACCATACGTGGTGAAGCGAGCCTTCTCAGGAGGAGCATTGATCCTCACGGACATGGATGGAGAAGAACTTCGATACCCAGTCAACGCTGACGTGGTAAAGAAGTACTATGCTTGAAGACGTTGCTTGCATAGGCCCGCTAGGATGAAAACCCGAAAAGGGCGTCTTAGGCAAAAGTTAGGGCAAAATAAAAAGCCCGCCAGTACAAGGGTATTAGGCAAAATAAAGGCGAATTTATCCCCGCTAGGATACGTCCTAGGCAAAAATTAGGGGCAAAAGAATAAGACACAAAAACAAAGCAAGCAACGATCACTTGAATTGAAAACCGAAAGGCGGTTCAAGTGATTATCTTCTAGAAGCAAGCGTCTTGCAGTGTCTACACTCCTGGCTCAGGCATCTCACCCGAAGCAATTAGGGGAACGTAAGAGCAACAATTACAGATATAATTGTTAATCCTAATGTATATAGCCTACCCTGGCCAGCCATTCTTCAGAAATTCCTTTTGTGTATCTTTCTGTAAAAACATTTGTGAATATCAATAAAATATCTATTCATTTCTCTTCTCTTGACCATGTGATTATGCCTCTAAATTGGTGTTTCTTAAAAAAATTGTACGAAATTCCTTTAATAATCGGTCAATAAAGAAAGTTGGAGGGGTTCCTATAAAATCCGTAATCTCCTGCGTAAGAGGCTCATAGAAATCCTTCCTCACGTCGACGACAGAAATTCCTCCAAGAAGAGGAGGATAGGGAGAGCCATTCATTTTTCTAAAAACATTAACAAAATGATTAAACTTGCATTTTGTGCATCACACACACATTAGTTGCACATTCAAAGACCTTATCATGAGGCAGTCGCATAAAATAGAAAAATAGGAAAAATTTCTTGTGTATGACAGCAGCCAACAGAAAAAGCCGAAATCGACAAAAAAGGCAAAAAATTCAGAAAATCCAACAATCGTACAGAATAACTGAGCCTGGAGAGGCTTGTCGAAATAATACTCCCCAGAGACATCTCAGCTTGCACTCTTGGGCCGAATTCTCAGTGAAAGCTATCAGAGCAAGATCAACAAGATTCCCCAATGGAAGCATGATCATCCAAACAAAATATCCGAGTCAAAGGACTTAGACTTCCTCAGTGGAAGATAGCTTTCCAACTCGAGCGACGAGTGAAGCTAAGCCTGAAGAGGCTTTCTAAATAATACTCTGGGATACATAAGATCCTCAATCCCCATTCGCCTACTCAGAGGCACTCCTTCAAAAAGAGAAAATCCGAAAAGATCAATAACCATTCCCCAAGCGGAATTCGGTATTCAGCTAAACACCGAACGTCAAGATAATCCGCCTAACAGAAGAGGCCAATCAAGATCAATACGACAGAATCCCCCAGCGGATAACAGCCTACGCAGAGGCAACAAAACCAGAAAATCAAAAAAGTCACCCGAATAAGGATAACCGGGATACTCCACCAACGTCGAAAAAACGTCAGCCAATCATAAGGCATCGCTCACCTCAGAAAGAGCATCTTTGTGTCTGCATCCCCAAGGAATCAGAATTTCCCCAGTGGGCACCAACTACGCAATGGAAAGTTGGGACACAAGAACCTATGAGTAACTGCACATCCCCTAGACGGATCCCTGCGTTATCCAGCCCTCAGCGGCACCAAAATCAAAAACAACCGTCGAAGCAGCATCGTGGACTGTGGAGACAAAATCATCACAAATCCCTGGAGAGGGCAAACTCACGCTACCAAAGTGACCAGAAGCACGGAGGTATGCAACCCTGGGGAAGGCAAACCGCAGACCCTGAAGAGGGCAAACTCACGCTACCGAGGTCGTCAGAAACACCGAGGTATGCACGAGCCTGGAGAGGCGACGACTAATACTCAGCTACCGACGTCGTCAGAAACACGGAGGTATGCAACTGCCAACGTCGTCAAAAACACGGAGGCATGCAGACCCTGGAGAGGGCAAACTCACGCTACCGAGGTCGTCAGAAACACCGAGGTATGCACGAGCCTGGAGAGGCGACGACTAATACTCAGCTACCGACGTCGTCAGAAACACGGAGGTATGCAGCTGCCAACGTCGTCAGAAACACAGAGGTATGCAGACCCTGGAGAGGGCAAACTCACGCTACCGAGGTCGTCAGAAACACCGAGGTATGCACGAGCCTGGAGAGGCGACGACTAATACTCAGCTACCGACGTCGTCAGAAACACGGAGGTATGCAGCTGCCAACGTCGTCAGAAACACGGAGGCATGCAGACCCTGGAGAGGGCAAACTTACGCTACCGAGGTCGTCAGAAACACCGAGGTATGCACGAGCCTGGAGAGGCGACGACTAATACTCAGCTACCGACGTCGTCAGAAACACGGAGGTATGCAGCTGCCAACGTCGTCAGAAACACGGAGGCATGCAGACCCTGGAGAGGGCAAACTCACGCTAACGAGGTCGTCAGAAACACCGAGGTATGCACGAGCCTGGAGAGGCGACAACTAATACTCACCCTGGAGAGGGCAAACTCAACCTGGAGAGGCTACTCAACAATTTTCCCACCTGAAGACACTACAAGTCAGAAGGATGGCTTACTCCCCGGATAATTGGGTCAACTCTTTTACTTGTCAACCGGTACACCAAAAAAGCCGTTCGACTAAGTAAAGGGGGGGCAGCTGTAGACCCCTAAAATTGTCCGGGTCGGAAATAAGACTCAAAGACTCTCGAAGACCGAAGGAAAGTCAGCCGGAAGGACTCCTGGAAGACCCTAGGATGATTCTTTGTAGGTCTAGAAGTCTTAGAGTAGCTTAGAATAAGGGTGTGTGAGGATTGGAGCTCAATACGCCCTCCTAAAGGTTCAGTACGGCCGTACTGAGCCATTTGAACTACAATACGGCCATAATGAAATCAATACGGCCGTACTGAAGTTTTTGAACTTCAGTATGGCCGTACTGTAGTTTAAAAACTCAGTACGGGCCGTATTGACTCCTTAGGCCGTACTGCGCCTCAATCCTATAAATAGGACGTCATTGGCTCGTCCTTCCACACATTTGGAGCATTTCTCCACCCTCTGGCTGAGTATTCTTGGGTTTTTGAGCTATTCTCTGCCCTAGAAATCTCTCCGAGAGCTGATCCGACTAAGTTCTTGAGTTCACGAGCCTTTAGCTTGAGACTCGAACAAGTCGAAGGGAAATCTCTTTGATTTCTATAGTTAATATTTATTTTTAGGGAAAAGAGCGAGCGAACGTGTAGTGGGAAGGAGCGCCAAAAAGCCTCCTAACTCCTTTTTGAATATATAAAAGCCCGCTCCGAAGGTTTCTTTCCAAATCCTTTCTTTTATCGCTATCGCTTTTTGATTGTTCCATTGCACGTTTAAAGCTTTCATCATGTAGATAGTTTACTTATAATCGTTCTAATAAATAGGGGTAGTTTAGTAATTTTACGCTATTATTTATGAAATAATCCGTCATAGGGAACCCGAAAGGGGCGTTGTGGGGTGCTAACACCTTTCCCACACGTAATCGACTCCCTTACCCAACTCTGGTTGTAATGGCCAAAGTTGATTTGCGAAAATCAATTGCCTTATGTCTTTTTCCAATGTTTTGAGTAAAACATTGGTGGCGACTCCAAGAACCCCTTTTTGCGAAAACCACTAATCCATGGAGCGTCCCGTTTGGGATTAACACGGATTGGTGAGAATCATTTAACAAAATTGTTAGTTCGATGAGGTCTCAGTTTGAGAATAAGTCGTTCTAACAATCCATCATTTTTCAAAACCAAAAAAGAGTCCAACCATCGTCGCGAATGCCAATGTCCGTTTTGGCGGGTGGCGACAAGCCGCTAGGATGAAAACCCGCAAAAGGCATCTTAGGCAAAAGTTAGGGCAAAAGAAAAGAACAAAAGTACCCGCTAGGATACGTCCTAGGCAAAAGTTAGGGCTTCTAAAACAAAAAGCAAAAAAAAACAAAAGAGCCCCTAAGACAGCTGAATGCATTAATTGGCCAATATAACTAAAGTTGCGCACCAACTAACCAAAAGTTGCTCTCTTGAAAGAAGGAGAAAAGGAAAGTCAACTTTTGAAAACCAAATAAAAAATGCATTGCATGCATTCGAAAACATTTCACACACTTAGAATACTTTCTTTATCCTAGGGGAATTATTCAAAATATAAAAAACTAGCATTCTGTATAAATGAAATAAGCATTCAACATTTTTTCATGTCGACATATAAAAAAAAATTATGCTTTGCATATACTTGTTGCATCCTTGTATTCTTTACCTGTGTCTACTTGCCATGAACCATGGAGAGTTCTCAAACCGAAAAACATCCACAAATTGCAGAAAAACTTGACACTCGAGTAAGGTCACAAGGGCCAAAATAGTATGGACAAAAAGATGTCAGAAGCAGGGACTTCCCCTAAAAGTGGCTTCAAAGCCACTACAAGACGAAGCAAACTTGCACAGGGAGAATAAGCGAGTATTTAACATCTTGCATATAAAAAAAATAACAATAGCAAAGCAAAATAAAACAAAACACCATCCTCAGCCTGGGAGATTCATCTACAAGCAAAGGGGCAGAGTCTCCCCTATCGCAAGCCATCTACAAATCAATTAAAACACAACTGGGACACCTTCAAGCCACACCAAACACCCCAAACATCACATCCAGATTGCTCTAGAAGCCTTCTTGCCCCATGGCAGGTACTTCCTAACATGCCTGACAATTGCCACGAAATCCCAAGGCATCAATGCTTACATCCTCATGCTCAAACATCACCACCATAAGCATGACTCAAAACAACACTCCAACAGAACCCCCATATGAGTATGCCCTACAAATCAACAATCATCAATCAAGAAAAACTAAACACCACCACAAGAAAATACCTGGAGAGACATTACAATACTCACCTAGCGGGGCATCACCAACATCCCACTAGCCTTAGCCCAAAATGCATGCATTTCAGGCATTTCCCTACTTGTAACCCCAAGGGGCACTCCATAATAATCAATGGGAGGACAAAATCGAGTTCCTTAAGTCAACACACTTCAGGCCTGGAGAGACCTCGTAGAAATACTCACCATTGTAGGCCTAGAGAGGCTGCGTAGAAATACTCATCTTTGTAGGCCTGGAGAGGTCGTGCATAAATACTCACCATTATAGGCTTGGAGAGGCCGCACATAAATACTCACCTTTGTAGGCTTGGAGAGGCCGCGCAACAATACTCATCATTGTAGGCCTGGAGAGGTCGCACAAAAATACTCACCTTTGTAGGCCTAGAGAGGCTGTGTAGAAATACTCACCTTTGTAGGCCTGGAGAGACCGCGTAGAAATACTCATCATTGTAGGCCTGGAGAGGCCATGTAGAAATACTCACCCTTGTAGGGCTACAGAGGCTGCATAGAAATACTCACTTTTGTAGGCCTGAAGAGGACGCGTAGAAATACTCACCATTGTAGGCCTGGAGAGGCCGCGCAGAAATACTCACCTTTGTAGGCTTGGAGAGGCCGCCTAGAAATACTCATCATTGTAGGCTTGGAGAGGCTGCACATAAATACTCACCTTTATAGGCCTGGAGATGCCGCGTAGAAATACTCACCTTTATAGGCCTGGAGAGGCCACACAGAAATACTCAACATCAAGCTCAAAAAAGGTTGCTGGACTCTCAAAACTAGTACAAGCTTGGAAAAGGTTGTTGGACCCTCAAAACTAGTACAAGCTCAGAAAAGGTTCACTGGATCCTTAAAACCAGGACACGACTTGCAATAGGTCAGTTGAAGCCTCAATACCAGTCCAGCTTAGAAAGGCTAAGCTCAAAACATACTTCTTCTTCAACGAGCTATCAATAAGGATCACACTATCACAAAATAAGTAGAAGTAGCATGGGATATCTACCTCAAGCTGGAAATCTAGATGGTACAGTTTACCATCCTTGTCACCCAACTTTGCACGCAACCCAACACTTAATTACTCCAAAGGGCAAGGACATAGGTAAACACCATCTACTAGAGGGAAACGATGCAGAGGCATCTACAATGTTGAAGTGAAAGGGAAGATTCAGATGTAGCAACAAAACAAGCAACATGAAACATTTACACAGAGCCCGAAGCCTAGATGGTACAATTTACCATCCTAGACACCCAACAGAGCATGTAACTCAACACTTAGTTGCTTCAAAGGGCAAGGATACAGGTTAACACCATCTATCTGAGGGAAACAATGTGGAGGCAGCTATTGTCAAAGCGAGAGTGAAGACCTAGATCTTCACCTCACTAGCAAAAAAAAGAGCAACTAGAGTAAATGGCATGGAACGTCTACTTGAAGATGGAAGGTCAGGTGTACAGTTTGCCACCCTTGTTACCCAATAGAGTAGGCAACCCAACACTCAGCTATTCTAAAAGGCAAGGATACATATAAACCCACCTATTTGAAGGAAACGACATGGAAGCGCCAACACAAAGAGATAGAAAGAAGACTCGGATGAAATGTCTACGTATTTACTTGCCTTTGGAAAAACAACACCTAGCTATCCCAAAGAACAAGTAAAGAGGGGCATCTGTAGACACCTAATTTTGTCCGACTCACAAATAAAGAAATGGACTTCTAGTATGAAGAAAAAGAGTACCCGAAAGTCCAAGAACGACCTCAAAACTGAAACAACACGACATCGGAAGGCCCAAAGCCCAATAAAGTCAAATTAGAAGTCCAAAACGGGTCGTTTCCAATCTGGAACGGGCCATTCCAAACTACTAAAAAGACCTAGAAACCCTAGGTCGAAACATACCATTCCTTAATCTGGAACGAACCGTTTTGACATAAGTTATTAAGGGTAAAGTTCAAATCTAGAATGGACCATTCTGATTTCAATATGGATCATTATAGATTCAAATTTTAGCCTTAACAAATTGATCTAGAATGGGCCGTTCCAAAACTAGAACAGGACGTTCTAGTTAGATTTGATGCCTATAAAAGCAAAAGTTGGACACTGCTCCCAAGGACAAGAAAATCCGCTTACTAAAGTCTTTGATAACTAAAAAATTCTCTCTTTCCCTCTTCTTGTATTTCTTGAGAGTAATGAGGTATATTGTGAGTGTGAAAGGTAGCCAAAAAGCGCCTCAAGACCCCACATTCAAAGCATTTATAAAAGCTTGTTCAAAAAGGTATTCTCATCTAATCTTTTCTTCATTGTCTCATTTTCTTGTTATAAGCGTTACTATAATTAAAAGCAATCATGTAGACATTTTAGGGTAAACCGTGTAAATTTAAATTCAAGCATGTAAGTAATCATCAATAAAGGGAACTTAATATTTAAACCATTATTCTTTATCGCACTAGTTTCATTATAGGGTACCCATGTAGGGCGTTATAGGGTGCCTAATACCTTCTCTATACGTAAACGACCCCCGAATCCAAGTCTGATTGTAAAAGCCATTTTTGGAATTTTTAAGAAATCTTTTCCTTTCTCTAATTATTTGAGTAAAACATCAGTGGCAACTCCTTTGAACTCATTTTCAAAACCATTAGTTAGGGATTAGTCCAGTTTCTGGGCATTCTCTAATTGATCAGATTTTCAATTAGAAGTCTAAACCATTTGTGGATAAGATCGGAATTTTTTGAGTTCTGACATGGATTCATTAACAAACTTAGTTAAGTCCTTCCTGAGTTGCATATTTTCATTTTTTAAGATATCTACATCAAGAGGCACAAAACTAGTGATCTTGCTTTTGAGACATAATATCTCTTTAGCATCATTTGACATTTTTCTTTTGAGTTCAATGTTATCTTTTTCCAAAGCTTTATATTTTTCTTTCAGCTTCTTATACTCAAGAAAAATCATGTGAGAATTAGCCAAGAGAGTCTCAAAAGACATTTCATCATTATCAGATTCAGATGAATAAGAGCTAGAGTTAGAGTTTACCTTTATATTAATTGTGTCTGCCATAAGACAGATGTTGGCAGCTTCTTTTTTTAAATTATTTCTTTCACTGTCGAGATCCTCCCAGGTGGCCATCAGACTCCTTTTGAGTTTTTTTACTTGACCACCTTTTCCTGAGTAGTGGACAATCTTCTTTTAAATGTCTAGGCTTATTGCATTCAAAGCAGACGATATCCTTGGCCTCTATTTTTCTAGCATTTGTCTCTTTCTCTTGCTTCATGTGTAGGTTCCTCAATCTTCCCTTCTTTTTCAGCATGTTTTAATTTCTTGGACATTAGGGAGATTTCATTGTTTGTTGAGTCTTCTGAGGTATCGTTTGACTTGTCTAACTCAGATTTAGCTTTTAGCGCTTTTCTTCTTTCTTTTCTTGCGCTTGTCTCACTACTCTTCAAGGAAATATTGTATTTTGCCTTAGGTTGATCTATGTTTTTCAAATGAACCTCATGAACACGAAGTGCTCCAAGATGTTCATCAAGAGTGAGGACTTTTAAATCTCGTGCTTTAGAGATCGCACTAGCTTTGGGTTCCCAAACTTTATGTAGGCTATCTAGGATTTTCAAATTGTTTTGAGCTTTAGAGAACTCAATTGGTAGGGATTTTAACCCATTTAGAATGTTTGAAATCTTTCAAATTTTTGGTCAATGGTTTCGTTCTCTTTCATAGAGAATAACTCATAGCGCCTTTAAAGAGTGGTAGCGCTTTTGAGCCTAACATCCTTAGTGCCCTCATGAGTCACCCTAATAGCATCCAACATTTCTTTTGTAGTAGAGTAGCTGTAGAATTTGTTATACTCAATTCTGGATAGAGAAGAGGCAAGCATGTATCTTGTTTTAGTGATCTGTTGCAAGATGTTGTAATCTTCCTAAGTGTATTGGCTCTCAAGCTTATGAAGTTAGCGGAAAAACACAAAGAAGGGTGGTTGAATGTGTGTGAACGAAGGAGTTTTGAAATCTTTTCACAAAGAGTCTTTTTTTTCATCTAATAAGAATATTACTTTAGACACTTAGAGATTGTGCACAGTTGGCTCAGAAAAAGATTTTTCAGTCTGAGGATCTATTGTCTGCTTGAAGAAAAGTTTCTTATAAGTAAAAATTGTTTCTTTAGATAATGAGTTGGACAAGTGTATTTTTCGTCTAAAAATAGTTACTGTAAAATGGATTTAGATAATGGACGAGATTCTTAGTATGATATAATAGTTAAATAAATTTTTCTTCTGAAAATGGATAAAGAGTGCAAAGAGTTTTATACTGGTTCGCTCGACCTGAGCTACATCCAGTATCCTTCAAATGAAGGGTTCGACTAATCACAATGGATTACAAGTATTCCCAACCACTTCTGGTTCCTCAACTTCACTCATCGACGCTAGCATTCTTAAATCTTTTCTGGTTCCCCGAGTATTCTTGTAACGCCCGATTTATAACTCCCAATATTATACGTGTATATATATATATATATATATTAAAAATACAAGTGTATTATTAATAACATTATACGTGATAACAATAAAATATTTTTACAGATAATAGTTACAATAATGTACTATTTTACACATTATTTCTTTCTTCCACTTTTATTACAATATTTACATTGATAGTGGAAATAAATTTATAATTGAAATAATATGGTTGGCAGTTAAAATTATAATAGATCCGTCAAACAGCCTTCACATTCCAATTCCTTCCAAGGACAGCAATAACTATAAAATGACCTGGAATCCTGGTAGATCCATCTATTTTGTAATATATTTAATTTTAAAAACAAAGAAAAGTGAGGAGTAAGAAAAATATCAAATAAATACAAATAATCCAATAAAATGTACAAAATCATTTTAATATATATATATATATATATATATATACATATATATATATATATATATATCATATCATATAATATATTTTCATATTACAATAAAATTTGAATTATACTTGTAGTGACTAGTCAGGATAAATGAGCATTATTGATGGAATAACACTAAGGCCAAGAAGACCAAGAGGTGATATATTGAAGGAGGCAAGAGGAATGGGTTAGTGTTGAAAAACCATAGGAGGAGTAAGCCTACTTTTGGGCCTTGGCTCCTAAGTTTTTATAGCATTTATTTTTATTCATTTTTTTTCTCTTGTCTTTAATTTCCTATTTTACCCTTGTATTTTGGGGTATCTTAGTCATAAGATTTATTTTCTTTTGTATTTTCCATTTTACCCTTGTATTATGGGGTGTTTTAGATCATAGGTTTTTAATTTTGGGCTAAGGTATTTAATTAGGGAGCTAGACACATTTTTGGTGGTGTTTGGACCTATTTTTGGACTTAGAAAGGCTTAGGCCCAAGTGGAGGGCAAAGGTTGCATGGTCTTATCATGCACCTAGATGTAGCCTAACTAAACCCAAAGATTCCATCCTTGGCCACCAAGTTGCATCTAGGGTTAATTTGGGTTTCATTTGGTGTGCATTTGGCACCCTAAATGCAACCCTAGATGCCTCTCACTCCTATAAATACCCTAGGCACCACACCTTGTAAATACTTTGGATATTGAATATAAAGAGAGCCTTTTGTGCCTTTATATCTTTCCTTAGTCACCCTTGGCTAACTCGGCCACTTCCCTCCCATCTCCACCTTGAGAGAAACAACCCTTGAAGTGGCCTTCATCATCATGAAGTGAGCCAACCCTAGAGTACCCTTCTCAAGCATTTCCTCAAATACCTTCTACCTAATCTCCATTTTCATCCATTCCATCATCATCCACCCTAAAACCTTATGCCACCTTTGAAGAACTTGATCCTTGGAGAAGGCGTCCTCTTCCTTTGCGCATCATCTCATGTTCATGCAAGTAAGGATGCCATCAAGTGGTATCTAGAGCCAAAGGTTCTTCAAGGGTAACGTTTTTGGTCTCTCATAAATTCGGTCATGTCTAATGTGTCTTCTTTCTTGTCTTAAAAGTGTGCTTGATATATACATTCTCTTGGTCTATATGTCTTGTGTTGATCATTGATTCATGCTATAAACTTTCTTATGAATCATCCTTATGCCTAGGATTCCTTGTGTAGGATTCGCCCATTTTTTGTTTTAAGTGTGGGTGGCTGGAAAATTTTGGTGCATGCTAAGAAAATGATGATCATATAATTTTCTCTTTTTAATCTATTAAGTTTTGTCATAAGAGTATGATTCTCCCTAAATTTTCTTGAAAGAAAATTCCAAGTACACATGCCTAAACACTTTTATGATCAAAATATGATATGCATGCCTTGTGTTTGTTGAAATGGCCATGGGGTTTAGAGTGCTTTAGAGAGTCAATCATGCATGCTAATTAGTTCTAGCATGTTCTACATCACTTACAATATCATGTGTGATTAATTTCTTTGCACATACTTGCTTCAAATTTCGGCCAATTTTGTGTATTCCTTGGTGAACTTGTATACCTACATGATGTTTGATAATTTGAGTGTGAAATTGATTTCTATATGCCTATTTTTGCTGCTGGACGTGGGCTATTAAAAACCTAAGAAAAACACTCAAATTTTGTCTCATTGAGCTAGTGTAAGTTGCTAAAAGAATACTCCAAAAAGTTGCTAACAAAACCACCAAAAACAAGTGTAAAACCCAAGCAAAGGAATAGTATAAAATTCAAAAAAAAAAAAAAAAGTGGCTGGACTTGGAACATTAAAACCAAGACTTGGACAAGCCCAAAAAGAACAAAGAAACCAAAAACAAGAAAAAGGGAACCCTTTGCTAGACTTGTGGAGTTTTGGACCAACTTTCATACCATAGCACTTGGAGTTAATTCTTGGACCCTTGGACAATGCTTAATGGCCAAATGAGACAATAAATCAAACATGTTAAGTGCATAATTTTTTCTTTTAAGCCTACTTTCTAAATTCTATTCTAGTGCCATTCTAGGAATTACTCTTTTGTGTGCTTTCCTTTTATTAATGTGCCTTAATTTCATTTTTTGAGTCTTCTTTCTACTCTTAAGTTTGTCTCATAAATTCCATTTGAGTTTAGCCTTTTCTTAATTGTGCCTTTTTAGTTTTTCTTTCCTGGCCTCTTGTACTCTTGGGTTGTGTTTTCTTCTTGACCTAGGTGGGGAAAACTTCTAAAACACTACACACTTTCTTGGTGGATTGAGTGGAGGGGTTGTTCAATTGGAGTTCAAGGAACTTTGGAGGATCACACCAATTCAAAGAGTGCAAACACCATTTCAAGACTAACATTGGGTGTTCATTGTGAAGGGGTGGAGAATTGAAGACTTGGAGGCTTCCTTTTCTACTTATTTCTTACTTGTTAAATTTTCGGCTTCTTATGTTTTGGCCTTGGTTTCATTCATTTTTTGGTTTGTAATTGGCCATTTTAAACCACTTCATCTTGGTTTTAATTTCGTGTAGTTTGAAGGTGATTTGAAAACCTTCACCTAGGAATTCGACTAGCATATGCTTTAAGTGATTTCCTTTGCATGCTTTAAAGCTTTTGTAGTATATTTGCCTAGGACTTTACTTTGTCTAATTGTTTCGTTTAGAAGGCTTCAATTTGCCTACTAGGGGGTCGTGCACATACACATAACTTTTGTGCAAAAATTATTTTGTGTGAAAAGTGTGAAAAGGCTTAGTGATTTTTACTTGATAAGGCTTGGTTATTAAGTGATTCCTAGTAGTCCACCTCCCTTTGATAGTTCACTTTGTACACTTAGGCCTTTTTCATAACAATCTTGCACCTTTGAAAACCTTTTTGTGAAAACCTTTTTTATCACTCACTCTTTGTGAAAACCTTTTAACCAACCTCTTTGAAAACAAATTTGTGAAAACCTTTTTTCTTGATAAAAGATGAGTGATCACTCTAGTGTACATGGTCATACTTCCTATAGTAGTAGACTTAGTGTTAGGGATGAGATTAGGGAGTTGAAGGAGTACATAAGAAAAAAAGAAGAGGAAAACATAAAAAGAGTGGAAGACATTAGAAAAAGATAAAAAGAAAATGCAAAGAATAATGAGGAAATAAGAAATTTACTTGCAAAGTTGGTAGAAACTAGTGAATCCAAACCTAGGATTGTTCCAACTAGATCTCAAATAGGAAAAGAAGTTAGAGTCCTTAGGAGTATGCATGAGGAAGAAAATTCAACAAGATAGGTAGGACTTAGAAGAAAAGAAAAAGAAAAGAAAATAGAAAAGAAAGAAAAAATAAAGAAAAGTATAGAGAAAGTTCAAGAGTGGTTAGAAAATGGAAATAACAAACAATACTCTTAGAGAAGAGTAAGGAGGATAATGTTTCTTCCAAAAGGCTTATGCTTAAAGAGAGTCACTTTACCATTGAAAATGATTTAAAGACTCTTTTCATTCATTAAGACCTTAACTCTTTCTCCCACGTTGCCACTAGTCATGAAGTGGAGATTCAAAAACAAATCCTTTTTAAAGAAAAAGAATCTCAACTTCAAGATTTAGTGAAGAAGAAGTGGACTTCACTTAGTCCCACTTCTTGTGCTACTTCCTTGGTGGTGCCTAAGGAAGATAAGCCTTCTTTCTTTAAGACTCTTTCTACTTTAGTTTTCCTCATAAAGCACCCAACTTTTGATTTGTATGATTTGTTGGATACATCTCATGGTGTCCTATTTTCTATTTTTGATCTTGAGGGAAGTTCAAACTTATTTGAACTTAACTTGGTTACTTCCCTACAAGACAAACTTAGATTATATGAGTTTTCTAGACTCCTCTTCACACCTTTTTCTCATATGTATCTAACAAATAATGCTATACAAAGTTGTTTAGGTAATTTTTTAGTTGTTTTCTTTATTTTCCAATACATACCTAGGTAACTACATTGGGTACCTCCAACAAGATATTTTAGATCTCAGGACTAGTGCTTTAGTGTGCTATAGTTTTAGTCTTTTTAACTTTTTAGGTTTTAGTTATACACCTAGACTTCACCATAGGGAGGATCCTATCCTTAACATTAGAGAGTCTAGTCCTTTTAGTTTAAACAATCTCTTTAGCATTTTTAGTGGAACCCCTCTTAGGATACACTTTCCATTTCTATCATATATTGTCACCTTTAATGCTTACTTTTATGTTTTTGTTCGTCATGAGGCCCACTATGAAGAACCCCTTGATTTAAGGTCAAATCCTTTTCAAGAGGGAGGGAATGATGGAATAACATTAAGGCCAAGAAGACTAAGAGGTGATATATTGAAGGAGGCAAGAGGAATGGGTTAGTGTTGAAAAACCATAGGAGGAGTAAGCCTACTTTTGGGCCTTAGCTCCTAAGTTTTTATAGTATTTATTTTTATTCCTATTTTTACTCTTGTCTTTAATTTCCTATTTTACCCTTGTATTTTGGGGTATCTTAGTCATAGGATTTATTTTCTTTTGTATTTCCCATTTTACCCTTGTATTATGGGGTGTTTTAGATCATAGGTTTTTAATTTTGGGCTAAGGTATTTAATTAGGGAGCTAGACACATTTTTGGTGGTGTTTGGACCTATTTTTGGACTTAGAAAGGCTTATGCCCAAGTGGAGGGCAAAGGTTGCATGGTCTTATCATGCACCTAGATGTAGCCTAACTAAACCCAAAGATTCCATCCTTGGCCACCAAGTTGCATCTAGGGTTAATTTGAGTTTCATTTGGTGTGCATTTGGCACCCTAAATGCAATCCTAGATGCCTCCCACTCCTATAAATACCCTAGGCACCACACCTTGTAAATACTTTGGATATTGAATATAAAGAGAGCCTTTTGTGCCTTTATATCTTTCCTTAGTCACCCTTGGTTAACTCGGCCACCTCCCTCTCATCTCCACCTTGAGAGAAACAACCCTAGAAGTGGCCTTCATCATCATGAAGTGAGCCAACCCTAGAGTACCCTTCTCAAGAATTTCCTCAAACACCTTCTACCCAACCTCCATTTTCATCCATTCCATCATCATCCACCCTAAAACCTTGTGCCACCTTTGAAGAACTTGATCCTTGGAGAAGGCATCCTCTTCCTTTGCTCATCATCTCATGTTCATGCAAGTAAGGATGCCATCAATCATCATAATATCAACCAACAAAAGGATATTTCACCTTAACCAACAAGATGATATTTCACCTTCATTCCTTACTCATTTAAATCCCTAAGGTCAAACCTCCAGCTACAAATAATTCAAACTTTATCTTCTATGGTTATAGAATAATATTTATCTTCATAAATACATGAAGAAATACCAACAAGATGAGTCAAAGATATGAAAACTATATTATAGTTGATGATAAAATATATTTACGTAAAAAGAATATATTAAAAGTACCAGTCATATAAATAAAAATGAAAATCATTATAAAATAATTAAATAACAAAATATGAACACCTTAATAATTATTATGGATAAAAATAATCATAGATTAAGCAAATAAATGAGGTTAGGGACGCCTCACTAAATAAATATACATAAAATATAACATAAATAAATAAACATAGTAGTATATAAAATTTTAAAGAGATAAAGTTCTCCTCCCCCTTACCTTAGAACATCGGCTTATCTGCGTAAAAACTTCAAGATCCTTTTCCTACACACTTTTTCTCTCTCTAAGTTTTCACGTCTGTTTGATTTTTAATTTTTCACTGCCCCTCCCTCCTATTTATAGAAGTCTGGAGTGGCCAGAATGGCCCGTTCTAAATTCGGAACGGCCCGTTCTGGTCCCATTTTGATATGTACAAAATTTATCACCGAAACAGCCTGTTCTCAACACCAGAACGAGCCGTTCTTAAACCAGAACACCCCGTTCTGGGGTTGATTTTAACACATGTTGACCATATTGGGAACAACCTGTTTCCAACTTGGATTTTAGGCTATTTTGTTTGTTTGAAACGGCCCGTTCCGCTTTTTGAAACGGCCCGTTCTAGGCCTGAAAAAAAAATAGAATTTCATATTAAAAAAATTAATTTTTCATAAATATTTAAATTATTAAAAAATCTAAAATGTTCTATAAAATTCCTTTAATTAATTAATAACTATAAGAAAATAATTTTCATAAATATAAAATAATAATTAACTATTGTATAAATTTTGGGATGTTACAATTCTTCCCTCCTTTTAGAAATTTCGTCTGCGAAATTTTCTTGGAAATAGAAATGGTAAGCTCCTCGCATCTTGCTTTCTAATTCCCATGTAACATCACTGCCTTATTAATGTACCACTTTATCAATCCCTCCTAAGAATGTCTGATGTTAATAAGTACAAGGTGAGTAAACTTGGTGAGCCTATCCATTAACCAAATAAGATCAAATTTCTTAAGTATATCAGACATAACTACAACTAAGTTCATAGATACAAAATTTTACTTACAAATTAGGACGTCTAAAGGTTGTAAAAAATCTTAAAGACTTATAGTGTTCTACCTTAGAATTCTGGCATACCACACACGAGTACAAAAATTTCTCTACTCCTCATTTCACCTTAGACCGCCACGCTTTCACTGCGCCACTTTGATACATCTTAGTAGCTCTTTAAGTCCTTCCTCTAAGATCATCTTTCTTAATTCGAGATTACTAAGCACAAAGATTTTATCCTTGAATCCTAAAACACCATCAACTTCCATTCGTAAAGAGCTATCTATACCCCTATTAATCTTTTCCACTTGGTTCACTAAGAAAGGATCTAAATCTTGGGTCCTCTAATCTCATCCATTAGTTCTTTCAACATACTCAATACAATGTTCTTAAGGGTGAGTTCACACGTCATGCTTAAGTCTCTAATCTCCTCAATCAAATCCAATCCTTACATCAAAAATGATAGATGAATGATCTTCCTACTTAAGGCATTTGTCATCATATTAGGTTTAATTTTATAACCCTCTCCAAGGATTAGGCGCCTAAGTGTAAGTTCACTACGTACTCATACTCGGTCTTCAAGTCTTATCACTACATTTATACCCCAAGCAAACTCTTATCCACTACCTTGTCCTATAGCCTCATTCCTTGCCACCAAAATGAATCGACTACTTATGCTTCTTCAATACCATTCAACAATTCACTCGTTACTGAGTCATACATAGTTTCCCATTACCAGGAGTAATTTCATAAGTCAAATTTAAATTCCTAATTTAAGCCAAAAGATACATCTCTTTAACCATAAAGGAAGATAAATATAGAGGTTCCCTACTCAAAGCATCGACCACCACATTAGATTTACCCAGATAACAACTAAGACTAAAATCCTAGTCCTTAACAAATTTCAAACTATTTCTTCTGTTTCATATTCAACTCCTTTGGGTCAAACAAATATTTAAGACCCTTATGATTAATAAATACCTCAAGCTTAGAATCATACCAGTATGTCTCTGAAATCTTAAGTGTAGATATTACAACCTCTAACTCAAGGTTATGGTAAGGTAATTCCTTTCATGAATTTTCCATTACCTAGATGCCTAGAAACATAAACTACTACCTTTCCTTCTTGCATCAACAATCCACCCAAACCCGTCTTTGAAGCATCACTATATACCACATAAAAATTACTAGAGTCCAGTAATATTAACACTAACCAATTTTTCCTTAAGAGTTTGAAAACTACTTTCACACTTACTATTCCATAAAAGCAACTATCTCTTCCCAGTCAAATGTAATATTATCTTAGAAATTTCCTCAATAAATCTCTTATAATAATAAGTTAATCTTAAGAAAACTCATATCCACACTAACTGACTTTGGTATCTCCCACTTAAGAACAATTTCTACCATAGATAGATCTACATTATATCTCCACTAGAAATCATAGGACTTAGAAAATTCACTTCATACAATAAAAATTCATACTTAGATAACTTAGCATAAAGCTGTCTTGGATATATTTTCACTCTTCATTCCAATATAATGATATCACATCCTAAGATCAATCTCACTAAACACATAAACACCCACTAATTGATCCATAAGGTCATCTTTCCTCATATCAACATACATGCATATCAAATCATATTAGAATACCTACTTTAAACCTTCATATATATCATCCCTAAACATCACTACTAGAAGGATTGTATTCTAAGTCGGTTATTTTGTCATATCTACATCGATTTTAAAATTGACTTAGATAAGGCCGACGTAGATGAATGAACATATCTACGTCAGTTACGTAAAAATTAACTTAGATGTATTTATACCTATCCAAAAAAAAATGACAGAAAATTGGTTAAGGTGGTTTGGGCATGAGAAAAGGACACTAGAAGCACATGTAAGAAAAGAGACTGGATTGTATGACATATACATACTAATTTGTGGAAAAGAGTCGAGATTTTCCTAGATGTTTCATCTGTTACTGTAGTGCTGGCTATGTATCTTGCAAGTTTGAAGAAAAATTATTGGTTTAGTGCATCAGTAAGGTATATTTAGATTTTAACGTTGTAAACAAATATATAAATTGATCTTTTTTTTTATTTGTGTATATTATTTTTATCCAATTTCTACGTGCAACTGCCTTCTTCCAGTTTCTATAACATAACTAATTACCACTAGTTATTTTCTACACATAACTGTCATCCCGAGTTTTTAATACAGAACTGATTTCTAAAACAGTTATATTCTACACCTAACTGTCATGACTGCCCCTAACTCTCAGTTTCTATCAGAACTTCTAATCCTTTGAAATTTGTTGCACTGTTCATACAATCATTGATAGTCTTTGTTTTTTATTTTATCAAGTAACTAACTTCTGTTCTTAATTGGCATCTGAGTATTTGTTTGATTATTGATTCTATTTCATAAATAATGAAGATTTTTCCAAGTATATGTTCTGGTTCCTCATATTTATTGCTTGTACATTTTTCAATACTATTTTTCCTTTTTATGATGAATTACACTGTGAGAGAAGGTAAAATTCCTTGCATGTATAAAGAAGAATGCTCTCTGTTTTATCACAAGCAAGTCGCATAGGATATTTGAAAAATTCTCTTCTATAAGATCCAAGCTAACAGATATTTTGTGCTATTCTATGCATTGCTAGTGATTGCGAAACATTAGCCACTCATACAATGCAGTGATGTATTGAGTTTGTTTCAAGAATGATAGTATGGTGTATATGCATGGACATAAACTCTAAAATGTGAGAAGACAATTCAATTAAAAGAGAATATTTAAGAGTTTGATTGTCTCCTTAAACCATCTACCTTCATGTTTCTTGGTCGTTTGGTTGTTTCATTTCTTCTTTTAGAGTTTTTATTTTGATGAATAACACACTTCATTGAAGAAGATTTGTGGTATTTATCTTATTAATGTACAGATAGATTGTAGGGGCTGTACTGATTTAGGGTTTTAAAAATATATTAAAGTATTTCTTATTCTTCAAATTCTTTTGGTACAACTATGGTATCTTTAGGAAATATACATAAAAACTCCTCTAATCTGGAGGGGAGCCCAATTATACCAGTTCCTTAAAAAGGATGCATTAAATCTTCGATCAATGCATCGTTCCGAATCCACTAAATATTTTGGTTTCCATTTCTTAGTTACTATAATATTTTAACCTTTCCATTTTCATTTGTATAATTAAAGATCTAGTCGGTTTCAAGGCCAAAATCATAAAGTATCTCTCTTGAAATTTAGGTTTAGGGTGTAACTAAACCCCATAATACCAGCTTGAGTTAATGGTTCAACTCAACCTCATAAGGATTACATTGTTTAGATATTTATTTAGTCAATGTGGGATCTCGACAATATCCAAAAGACCACAAGTGGTGCAATCAGATTAGTTAAAGTGCCTACCTAGTTTAGATGTACAGGACAATACAAATCAAATTAAAACAAAGAAAATAAGCTCAATTTCAAAGTGACAACATCGAAGAAATTTCATAAGGCATCAGAGCAATATAAATGAGAAGTTTCCCAAAGAATATTATCAATTTGACAGCACTCATAACATAATCAATAAACCAACTACCTTAGACACCAAGAAGAGTACTTTAAAAAGCAAGAGAAGTGGAGAGTGAAAAAGAACCTGAATAGCTTCCTTTGAAAAATAACGACCATCATCGGATACAACTAGCGTTGCACCTACAAGAATAAAAGAAAAGGTTCACACAATCCCACGATATAATGGAACAAGAAAGGAAAACAATTTCTGAAAATATATGATCCATATCTTTTTTTATTATGAGAACAAAAAAAAAACATGTTGGTTTCTGGCACAGTAAAACTGGTAATATTTGGCTACCGTGAGTTTGAAGCAAAGTAAGACATGAAGAACTCCTACCTCTAACTTTATCCTCAGTTAATGCATGAACAAAGTTATGAAGGTAATGAGGTTGCACAAATACTTTCACCTAAAAAGATCCAGCCGACGAACTATTAATCGTCCTGTTTGAAACACCTCCGGCCACTGTCCTGAGAAGTCACACTCTGCAAGACGAAACGCAAGGTTCTCTTTGCAGTGGCTAAGGTTCTCCATTGTTTCTTTAGTCTTGGAGGGCCGTGGTTGAGAGGTTGCACGCAAGGATGAGAGAGAACACGACGGCTGCACAAAGATTGAGAGAATTGGTGCAGGGAGGGTTTGGGCAGAATCGTTGAGGCAAGCGCAATCGAGCTTGAGAGCGGTGAGGTAGGGATTGGGGTGGAGGAAGTGAGCAGAAGGGGCAACATCCTGCGAGAGAAAGAGAAAGAGAAAAGGAGAGTTAGTCAGTGAGTTAGGGAAATAGAGAATAGAGGGTTAAGGGCAGTTATAGTTACGATAAGGTGGAAAGAGGGGAGGAAGGAGAGGATGTGGCGGGCGTAGGAGCGGAGGGCGGAGGAGGTGGAGGATAGAGAGAATGTGGCTGGGAGACTGAAGGGCGTGCATGAATTGAGAGAGAACGCGCGGGGTTATTTTTGGGTCTCCATCTAAGTCAATTTTACATAAAAACTGATGTAGATTACTTAACATCTAAGTCGATTTTACTATAAACTGTCATAGATATATTTGTGTAGGCTATTCTACAACGGGTATTGTCTAAACCGTCATAGATTACATTCCTTTTATTTACAAAAATGCCACCACGTCTTATTTTACATCATTTTTTATTCAACCTTCTTAGATTGAGCGACTTAGATTAATCTATTTGTAGTAGTGCATGTATGAATCAATCACCGTTTACACTATATATCATGTACATGAACAACCTTTACCACATAGCATCATTGACCCTTTAAGAAACTTTTGATCCACGAGACAACACCTCAAAACATCATAACAAAATCAGATTTTTTCCTTGCATTGCTTAATAACTCACAAACATCATGATAGTATATATATCCCTTCAACAACTATCAAAGAAAATGATATACAGAGAGTTATACTCATCCAAATGATCTCAAAACTATCACCAAAAGAAAGCTAAGAGAATAAGCTACCACTCTTATGAAGACTTGAAATTCTAGAATGATCATATACTTAGCTAAAAATTTCAAAAACTGTAATAAATATATAATCAGCGCTAATAGCTAGACCTTTGCTCACTAAAATATTCATAACGGAAGTTCTAGATCTCCACTGTACCTGATTTTGGTGCCCTTAGAAAGATAACATCCAAGACTACAACTTTTATGAAGATCATAAAATCCAATTCTGTTCAATATAATACTTGTACTGGCGCAACAAAACTGCAGCTAAAACGTTCCCTGCACTGATCAGCAAAAGAGCACACCAAAGTCTAAGGCCACAAAAATACCTTAAAATACTTCCAAACCATTATTTAAGCTTCTTCTTACAATCCTAAACCAAAATAACTTACATATTTAGCACAGAGAACTTAGAAACTAAAATAAAATCCTCATACAACCTAACCCATAAAAAAAATCAACATGTAAGCATCAAAACTCAAGAAATCATATAAAAAAATTTAAAAGTAGTAGAGGAAATATAAATTAATTCCAGTAAAGGTGGCAGTGCATCCTAGTTAGGAATAATTTATAACTTCCAAATTATGTAATAAAAAAAATAACAAAGATGCACACTTTGGCCTTTCATCAAGAACATTAAAAACTCTAATTCTCGTCATACAACCTCCTTAGATTCAATCGTTGCAACTATAGACTTCATCTACCAAACAAGCACCGTAAACTCATAACTCACGGCCGATTGGATCAACCTACTCTGATACCACTAAATGTAACGCCCGATTTATAACTCCCAATATTATACGTGTGTATATATATATATATATATATATATATCTATATATATATATATATATATATATTGATGGAGGACCATCCATGGAGCTTCATGTGAGACCCATCACTAAGCCAATGGCTAAGAGAGTGGAAGACGATAGGGAAGTCAAAACCTTAGAAGACATGCTTCTCAAGATTAAAATACACTAATCACTCTCCTAAGCTTTGATAGCCTAGAATTTATCTTTATGCCTATTTTGCCCTTGTCTTTGATTTTCCATTTTAAACCATGTATTTTGAGGTATCTTAGACATAGGATCTATTTTACTTGTATTTCCAATTTTACCCTTGTATTTTGGGGTATTTTATTCATAGGATTTATTTTCTTTTATATTTCCCATTTTACCCTTGTATTATGGGGTGCTTTAGATCATAGGTTTTTATTTTTGGGCTAAGGTATTTGATTAGGGTGGGAACAAAACCTAGACATATTTTTTGTGGCTCTTGGACCTATTTTTGGTGTTAGAAAGGCTTAGGCTCAAGTGGAGGGCAAAGGTTGCATGGTCTTATCATGCACCTAGATGTAGCTTAACTAATCCCAAAGATTCCATCCTTGGCCACCAAGTTGCATCTAGGGTTCATTTACATTTCATTTGGTGTGCATTTGGCTTGTGAATTTCGTCCATGCACTCTCCAAATGCAACCCTAGATGCCTCCCACTCCTATAAATACCCTAGGCTATGCATCATGTAAATACTTTGGATTATATGAATTTGAGTGAACATTTTGCCTCAAATCCTCTCCTTAGTCACTAGGTCAATTCGGCCTACCTCTCTTATCTCCTCCTTAGAGTGAGTTCAGGGATACCTTGAATGGCCTTCACCTCCACTTAGTGAAGAGAGCCAACTAGAACACCCAAAACACCATCCTCCCTTCATTTTCATATTCGCCCAAGCCATCACCATCTATGCCCACCTTCCTTTTTTGCCTAACCCTTGAAGGAAATCCACCCACTAAGGTCACCCTTGAAGACAAATTTTTTTTTCCTAATTGTTTCTTTCTTGTGAATTTTTGGCCTTTTGTATTTTGGGCTTTGCTTTCTTTTATCTTGGTTTGTAATTGGCCATTTTCAAACCTCTCCATTTTGGTTTTAGTTCGTGTAGTTGAAGGTGATTTGAAAACCTTCACCTAGGACTTCGACTAGTATATGCTTTAAGTGTTTTTCTTTTGCATGTTTTAAAGTTTTTAGTAGTATAATTGCTTATGACTTTATTTTTGTCTCAATTTCCGTTTAGAAGGCTTGCTTTTGCCTACTAGGGGGAACGTTCACACACACACTTTATTTTTGTGCCAAATTGTTTTGTGAGAAAAGAAGAAAAGACTTAGTCATTTTTACTTGATAAGACTTGGTTATTAAGTGATTCCTAGTAGTCCACCTCCCTTTGATAGTTCACTTTGTACACTTAGGCCTTTTTCTACCTATCTTGCACCTTGAAAACCATTTGTGAAAACCTTTTTATTGTAACGACCCACCCTAGGTCGTCACATTAATAACCAGCCAAAATAAAATAATATAAAATAAAGAAAATAGAGCAAAAGCCAGCTACGCTAGAGTGTAAAAATTGTTTCATAATATCAAACATAATTATATCAGAGTCATTCTTAGTAAAATTATACAGTAATCCAATAGTAACATCATGAAATATAAGTTAGACACCCTAGGTGCTGGTCAAGCTCTACGTCTAGCCACTTCTCAAAGCAGCTACCCCAAAAGACTCCTTGCTATCCCAAGGCCTCACACCTGATCTGCTCCCCCACATAGTGAGATCATCACAGTCCAAACCACATGGAAACATAAGGGTTAGCACATATAAAACCAACCATAGTATATCATAATAAAATATCATTAAACAGATATTTATCCACATTATTTATCCATGCCAAAAAGTCATTTCCATTCTAAATTTAAACCAATATATTGTATACACATCCATGTCAATGCATACATATTTTATGATAATAAGAAAATCCATAACCAACGTATACAATCCATACCATATGTATACATATTCCACATCCAAAACAAAGTCACACCACTGTATAATCCATGATGTAACCAACACATCCAAACCAAATGTTGGCCTCGACACCATCCAAACCAAGTGTCAAATACGGTGAAACAGGTGATCAACCCATGTCCCACTCCGAACCTCTCATGGAAAATATACAGTTGGATTGCGTCGTCACGTAACCCTGGTGATCATGGCCACTTCATCCATCGGTATGACTCGGCCTTGCCCCCATACCGGTAGCAAATAGAATACTTAAAGGAGTACTTCAGAATCCACCTAACATCTGAAGTGGTTTATTATACAACCTTTGAAAAAGTTCCATATTGGAATCCTCACCATGGGATTCCCAATTTTTATATTTTCCAAAGATTATATCCTGATCTCACCAAGAGATCTAATCCATACCATAACCTTACTCGTTTAAGTCCTATTTACTTTTCCAAACCACATACACACAGCATATTCCATAATTAAACATAATCATAACCATGCCAATTTGTCAATATAATAATAATATAAATAATTAAATATCCAAAACAACCATCAATTGATCCAAATTATACTATATGAAATGAAAATCTCCACATAAAATAGCATATTAAAATTATACTATTCCTATCATGCTCATATATACTAGATTAATTTTATAAGCACTACCCTTACTTGTATAAACCTGAACTGAAACTCGGGCAGAACCTCCTCCTCTCTCTTGCTTAAACAAGAACCGAAACTCGGGCAGAACCTCCACCTCTCTCCTTAAACAAGGACCGAAACTCGGGCAGAATCTCCTCTTCTCCCTCCTCTTTTCTCTCCCCTAGCAGAACCTCCTCTACTGGATTCCTCTTTCTCTCTCCTCTTTTCTTTTCTTTCTCTCTCTCTCTCCCTTCTCTTTCTCTCTCTCTCTCTTCTCTTTCTCTCTCTCTAAGATTTTCACTTCCCTCAGTATATTTTTTTTCACCCCCCTAGCCCCTATTTATAGGCATTCTGGGGCACCCGGAACGGCCGTACTGAATTCGGAACGGCCCGTTTCGAATCCTTTAAATGTACGCAAATTTTTGAACTGGAACGGCCGTTCTAAAATCGGAACGGCCCGTTCCCAAAAAGCAGAACGGCCCGTTCCAGAATCGGAACGGCCCGTTCCGAGACTCATCCAGAACGGCCCGTTCTCCCTCCGGAACAGCCCGTTCTCCCTCCAGAACAGCTCGTTCCAAAACCAGAACGACCTGTTCTCCTTTTGGAACGGCCTGTTCTGGGCCCGTTCTCACTAAAAAATTTTAGTATAATTTTTAAGCTTGGAACGGCCCGTTTTGCTTTTGGAACGGCCCGTTCCAAGTTACCAAAACACCCCTTAAATTTTTTTGAAAATTGCGAAAATGCCATCAGTAATAAAATTACAAGAATACCCCTATACCTTTATAAAATTTACGAAAATGCCATTGATAATTAATAATAAAAAAATGGGTATTACAATAACATTCTAGGCCATAGGCTTATTGGGCCTAGTTTTGGGCTTCATGGTCCTTTGGGCTTTTGGTACCCAATATTGGGCTCATTTTCATTCTTGTAATTTTTCCTTTCCATTGTATTTGTTTGGCCATTGTATTTGGGCCATTAGAATAGGAATTTATAAGGATTAAGTATTAAAGCATGAATCATAGAATGTTAATTACATTTAGGAGTAATTAGAGTTTCATTTGAGTCACATGTTTTGTGCCAAAGGTGGCTGCACATGTGTACACTCAAATGAACCCTAAATTACCTCTAAATGCAATTAGGATTCTAGAAGGGAGGGATGCATATGGCATAGGTTAAGTGGACGTCCAATTTGAATTCAAATTCAATTTTGAATTCAAATTTGGTGCCACTTTTGAGTGCACATGGGTTGGGTCCAAAAACTCCTTTGATCCGTGTCGCCACCGGCCCGAAACGGGCTTTTGGCATTCGCGAAGGATGGTTGGACTCTTTTATTTGTTTAAAAATATGGATTGCTAGAATGACTTATTCTCAAACTGAGACCTTGTCAAACGAGCAATTTTATTAAAAGGCTCACCAATCCATGTTAATCCCAAGCGGGACCCTCCATGGATTAGCGGTTTTCATAAAAAGGAAGGGTTCATGGAGTCGCCACCAATGTTTTACTCAAAACATTGGAAAAAGAAGTTTAAGGCAATCGATTCAAAAATCGACTTCGGCCATGACAACCAGAGTCGGGTAAGGGAGTCGGTTACGCGTGGGGAAGGTGTTAGCACCCCACAGCGCCCCTTTCGGGTTCCCTATGACAGATTACTTCTAAAAATAATAGTGCGAAATTACTAAATTACCCCTATTTATTCTAAACAATTATAACTTAACTATCTACATGATGACAGTTAAATATACACACAGAAAGCAGTAAAAGGAAGGTCTTAAGAAGAAACCTTTGAAGCGTGCTTTTATATTCAAGTAAAACTGGGAAGCTTTTTGGCGTTCCCTCGCTCTACAAGCCCGCTCGCTCCCTCCTAGAAAATTTTAACTATGGAAATCCGGAGGATTTCCCTTCGACTCAGTTCGAGACTCAAGCAAAAAGCTCAGAACTCGAGAACTTTGTCGGATCAACTCTCCGAGTGATTTCTAGGTAGAACACTGCTCAAAAAAACCCAGAATACTCAAGAAGAGGGTTAAAACTCAGTGTGAAAGTCCCGAATGACGTCCCATTGACGTCATATTTATAGGGATGAGGCTCAATACGGTCTCTGGGGGTCAATACGGTCCGTATTGAAGTTTTGAACTACAATACGGCCGTATTGAATTCAATACGGCCGTATTGAAGTTCAAAAAACCTCAATACGGCCGTATTGAAGTTCAGTGCAGCCGTATTGAAGTTCAGTGCAGCCGTATTGAATTCAATGCAGCCGTATTGAAGTTCAGTGCAGCCGTATTAAATTCAATGCAGCCGTATTGAAGTTCAGAAACTTCAATACGGCCGTATTGAGTTCAGTGCGGCCGTATTGTAGTTCAAAATGTGCAGTACGGCCGTACTGAACTCCAAGGAGGCCGTATTGAGCTCCAAACCTCCCACTTTCTTATTTTTGGCTACTCTAAGACCTCTAAACCTACAGATAGTCATCCTATGGTCTTCTGGGAGTCCTTCTGGCTGACTTTCCTTCAATCTTTGAGAGTCTTCGAGTCTTATTTCCGACCCGGACAATTTTAGGGGTCTACAGCTGCCCCCCCTTTACTTAGTCAAACGGCCTTTTAGTGTACCGGTTGATAAGTAAAGGAGTTGACCCAATTGTCCGGGGAATAAGGCCATCCTTCCGACTTGTAGCGTCTTCCGGTGAAAAATTGTTGAGTAGCCTCTCCAGGTTGTTTGCATACCTCGGCGCTTCTGACAACCTCGGTAGCTAAGTTTACCCTCTCCAGGGTCAACTTCACTCGATGCCCGAGCTGGAAGTTGTGAGTATCGCCTCTCCAGGCTTAGCTTCGCTTGCCGCCCAAGCTGGAAGCTGTGAGTACCGCCTCTCCAGGCTCTGCTTCGGTGCTTCTGACATCCTAGGCAGTTGAGTTTGCCCTCTCCAGGGTTAGCTTCGCTTGCCGCCCAAGCTGGAAGCTGTGAGTACCGCCTCTCCAGGCTCAACTTCACTCGACGCCCGAGCTGGAAGTTGTGAGTACCGCCTCTCCAGGCTTTGCTTCGCTCGCCGCCCGAGCTGGAAGCTGCATACCTCCGTGCTTCTGAACACTTTGGTAGCGTGAGTACCGCCTCTCCAGGCTTGTGCATACCTCGGTGCTCTGGACATCTGGGTAGCGTGAGTTTGCCCTCTCCAGGGTCTGCGGTTTGCCCTCCCCAGGGTCTGCGTACCTCCGTGCTTCTGATCACTTTGGTAGCGTGAGTTTGCCCTCTCAAGGGTCTGCGGTTTGCCCTCCCCAGGGTCTGCGTACCTCCGTGCTTCTGATCACTTTGGTAGCGTGAGTTTGCCCTCTCCAGGGTCTGCGGTTTGCCCTCCCCAAGGTCTGCGTACCTCCGTGCTTCTGATCACTTTGGTAGCGTGAGTTTGCCCTCTCCAGGGTCTGCGGTTTGCCCTCCCCAGGGTCTGCCTCCGTGTTCTTGACGACATTGGCAATGTGAGTTTGCCCTCTCCAGGGATCTGAGATGGTTTTTGTCTCCACAGTCCACTATGCTGCTTCAACGTTTTTTCTGATTTTGTGCCACTGGGGGCTGGATAACGCAGGGATCCGTCTAGGGGATGTGCAGTCATTCATAGGTTCTTGTGCCCCAACTTGCATTTGCATAGTTGGTACCCATGGGGAATTTCTGACTCCTTGGGGTGTAGACACAGATGCTCTTCTTGAATTGAGCGATGCCTTATGTTTGGCTGACGTCCTTTTGACGGTGGTGGAGTATCCCAGTTATCCTTATTCGGGTGACTCTTTTTTGATTTTTTTGATTTTTGTTGCCTCTGTGTAGGCTGTTATCCGCTGGGGGATTTTGTCGTTGATTGTGATTAGCCTCTTCTATTAGGCAGATCATCTTGACGCTTGATGTTTGGCCAAGAGCCGGATTCCACTTGGGGAATGATTATTGATCTTTTGATTTTTTCCTTTTTGTAGGAATGCCTCTTGAGTAGGCGACTGGGGATTTGGGGATCTTATGTATCCCAGAGTATTATTTAGGAAGCCTCTACAGGCTTAGACTCACTCAACGCCTGAGTTGGAGAGCTATCTTCCACTGAGGAAGTTTTAAGTCCTTTGACTAGATATACTGCTTGGGCGATCGTGCTTCCATTGGGAATTTTGTCGATCTTGCTTTGATAGCTCTCGCTGGGGATTTGTTCCGTGAGCTTGAGTTGGGGTTTCTCTGGGGAGTATTATTTCTGCGAGCCTCTCCAGGCTCAGTTATTCTGTGGGAGTATTATTTCGGCAAGCCTCTCCAGGCTCAATTATTCTGTATGATGAATTGGTTTTTTTGTTCAGCCCGAGAATGCGAGCTGAGACGTCTTTTGGAGAGTATTATTTCGGCAAGCCTCTCCAGGCTTAATTATTCTGTGGGAGTATTATTTCAGCAAGCCTCTCCAGGCTCAATTATTTTGTGAGAGTACTATTTTGGCAAGCCTCTCCAAGCTCAAGTATTCTGTATGGTGAGAGAGTATTGTTTCGGCGAGCCTCTCCAGGCTCAGTTATTCTGAGAGTATTATTTCGGCAAGCCTCTCCAGGCTCAGTTATTCTGTATAATTTGTTGGATTTTCTGTATTTTGCCTTTTTGTTGATTTTGGCTTTTTCTGTGTTTTTGCCTTTTTTGATTCTGGCTTTTTTCTGTATTTTGCCTTTTTTTGTTGTACAGAAATAAAAGTGTTAAAAGATTTAGACTCAAAGAGTGAAAAATTTCATTCATTAATAAACATGAAATTTTGTACAAGGGAAATGATGGGACGCAACCCATTCAAACAAATACATAAAAAATAGGAAAAAGAAAGCCGGTCTTCATTCTTCTGCCGGCGGGTCCTGTGGAGGAGCGGGGAACTGGCGGTGCATCCAGACCGAGAGGTTGTCGAACCCCTGCACCAAAGTGTCCAGTCGAGTATCGGTGCTCTGCTGCCATGCGCCGATACTGTGCTGAAAAGCATCGAATTGAGTATCGATGCTTTGCTGTAAAGCGTCAAAGCGGGCATCAAAGTAGGCCCTATCCGACTGTGAGGTGCCGGCCTCTGGCTGTGGGCTGCCGTCGCCCTGAAGATCAACGTCATTGAAGAGCTCGGCGAAGGCGTCGGGGCCGTCCGCTCGTACATACCTCCCTCCTGACCTCGCTATGATCTTCATACTGATCAAGGTGGAGGCATTAATTGGCTTCGGTGCCAATGGCCCTAGCTCTACGCCGTCTGGGCATCCCCAAGTCTCCGCAAGCCGTGAGAGGAGTGGGGCAACCAGGATGTATCCCTGCCTAGATCCTCCTTCTCGTGCCCCCAAGTTCTTAACGTGCTCGAGGAAGAAGTATCCGGGGTTGGCCCTCCGGCTGGTGGCCATGCAGTATAATGCTAATAAATCCGGCCGTGTCACCGACTCGGGGCTCTTCCACCTGCCATGGATGGTGCTGGTGAGGATCTTGTGACAGATCCGAAGAGCGGTCGGGAGCCGGGTGCCCTTCACCCCGGCATGATAGTCTTCGTGGCCTGTGATCGCTCTCCACATGTCGACCGGGGTCCACTGATCAGGCCACTCGCATATAGCATCTCGATATACGAGCTGATCAGTCCTGCTGAAAAATCCTGCCTGGACGTTGAACTCGTCCAACGTCAGTGAGCGGTACCCCTGGTTTATCCAGAAGTCAACTGAGCAGACAGCCTCCCCAAAACTGTTTGTCGACTCAGTAACGCCGACAGTGGCCAGAAACTCCTTTGTCGCCGTCAAGTACAGGTGAGAAGGGGGATCAAGGAGGAATCCCCATCCTATACTGTCGAAGTAGCCTCGGACTTCATCCTCCAAGCCCACTGTACGGAGAATATCGAAGTCGAGCGCCCTCGACGGCTCGAAGGTGAATGACTCTATGAGCTGCAGCCGTTCCTGATGTCTGTCTGTCATCTCACGTCGAGCTGGGGCCCTCTGCCTCTTTCTAGATGATTCTGCCATTTCTGAGGTTTCTTCTTGGGGTTCACTCACAAGCAGGATGCAGAGGAATGAAGATTGGAATGCAAAAATGAGAAGGAAAACGCTTATTTATAGACAAATTTTCACCAATACGTCCCGTATTGATTCAATACGGCCGTATTGGTGTAGCCGTTATTGGGCAATTTTGGCAACCAATACGGCCCGTATTGAATTCAATACGGGCGTATTGGAGGTCAATACGGGCGTATTGGATTTAATACACCCGTATTGAAGCTGAAAGGTTGCTTCAACGGTCGTCTTAATACGGCCGTATTGAATTCAATACGGGCATATTAATTTTTTTTTTTTTTTAAAGATAAACAGAGAATAAGTGATCTTCTAGTACACCTATCATCTGTGTGCATGTATGCAGTATGATGCACCTAATTCTATTTGATTCATTTTTCAAAAGAATTAACCGATGTGTTTTTTGCTTGGATTTTGCCATTCCTCCAGACGGACTGTGCGCTGCCGACTTTTATGACCGAGGAATGACGCATATTTGTTTTTTGTGTCATCAACCCAATGATCTTTCCCTTCCTTTAAAAGATGTGTCAACCCTCCTATTGACCACTATATCTCCATGTTTCCACTAGATTATTAAAAAAAAAAATCGCTGGGACAAGAGAGAAAAGAAGGAAAGGATATATTTTCAAAAGTTTGTGTTTTAGAAGGGATTATTTATTTTTTGAAAAATGGATTTTGTAAGAATGGCTTGGCCAATGGTAGGCTTAAGTGTTTAGGCTTGTTTGATTAAACACTTATGAAGTTAAGCACGTCTTGGTTATTAACATTTGTGATTTGATAACTTGGATAGCTTTTCTTGAGCCCCTTTGTTGAATTCAGTTGGTGGTACCATCATGGATTTATTCTGTTTTTCGATTGCCCTAACTTTTGCCTAAAACACCCATTTGTGGAGTTTTAGCGGGCTTTTGTTTTTGTTCATTATTTTGTAACCCTAATTTTTGCCTAGGTCACCCTTTTGTGGGATTCCTAGCGGGTCTTTTGCTCTTATTTTTGCGCAGTCCCCTTTTTTGGGTTTCCTGCCGAGCCTTTTGTTTTTTAGGATCTTTGTCCTGAATGGATTTCTTTTTATCCATGACGGCACTTATTGAGGCCAAGGAAAGGTGCTCCAAGTTGTCACACACTTCCACATAAAAAAGGTGCGGGTTTATTTTTATTAAGACGATTTTAACCTCATTTATGTTTATTCAAACAGGGTTAAATAATGTGGTCTAGAATTTTATTGTAAGCAAGAAAAGAAGCAACAAGAAATAATGAAGAATGATTTTATTATAATCATAGTGGAAACATGTGCCCTATCGAGGCTCGGGGGTCGGGCTGTCCCCGAGGAGTAATCTCTAATAGTCATCAGGTCTATACATCCCTATTGGAAGGAGAAGAACACTTGATGACGACGACCGACCTTGACGTTTGTGAACCGGCCTTCCTAAAGATCTGGCTTAAAGAACGTTGAGAAGGATCTTGATTCCTCTTCGTTCTTTGATCTTTAACAGGGTTGTATCCTAACCCTTGTTTCCCCGGATTATCCTTGATGATGGGTAGCTCCGGAATTCCTTGGGAATCCTTGCCAAGTCCTTGTCCCGGCAAGTATCCATTCTTGGTGAGCATATGGGCTACCTTCTTCATTTCTCGAGGAAATGTCTCAACATTGGCGATCTCCAATGCTTGGAAGGCGGTTTCTAAAGCTTCCTCTGCTGCATCCACATAAGGTATGTTGGATGGCTTGCTGATGAGTATGTCATCTTCAGCTTGTACGGTCACCAGTTTGTCACCCACTATGAACTTGACTTTCTGGTGGAGCGTAGAGGGTACAACTTTCGCATCATGAATCCAAGGTCGGCCGAGGAGACAGCTGTATGCAGGAGTGATATCCATTACTTGGAATTCGACATTAAAGATAGTGGGCCCAATTTGGATTGGAAGACTGATTTCTCCCACCACTTCTCTTTTAGAGCCGTCGAAAGCTCGAACGATCATGTTGCTCGGGCGCATTTGGACTCCCTTGATTGTCATTTGGTCGAACGTTCTCTTTGGCATTACGTTCAGGGAAGATCCATTATCCACCAAGACCTTTGCGATGTGATACTCCTTGCACTTTACAGAGATGTGCAAGGGCTTGTTGTGGTTTGGTCCCTCAGCGGGGATCTCTTCATCGGTGAAAGAGAGGTGATCATTAGCCGTGATGTGACTAACAATCCCCTCAAATTTGTCTTGGGAGATAGTATGCGACACATATGCCTCGTTCAAGACTTTCAACAGAGCTTGCCGATGCGGTTCGGAGCTTAGGATCAACGACAACAAAGTGATCTTTGCTGGTGTTTTGTGAAGTTGATCCACAATGGAATACTCGCTTTGTTTGATGATTTTTAACAGCTCATCAGTCTCCTCCTCGGATTCTCTATCTTCCTCGGTTTTCTCCTTTTCTTTTCCTTTATTCTTGGGAGCTTTGTCGTGCAGATCTTCGGGAGTGTAGATCCTTCCACTCCTAGTCATGCCCCCAAGTCCAGCGATGTTGGAGATATCGCTGTCGGCAGAAGAATGGATGTCGTATATCCACGGCACAGCCTTATTTGATTCGTAGGGGAAAGGCCTTGGAGCGATGATCCTTAACGGTGTCGGACCTTTCCCTTTGTCTGTCTTGATTACCAACAACGGAGTCGCCGTGTGCTTGCTTGGTGCAGTTGTTGGTTTGCATTTAATTACCAATGGCGTGCGATCCATTCTGAACATACGCATCGATTAATTCTTTCTTTTTATTAATATTTATTATTAAATTACCGGGAGAGATAAATGCAAATGAATGACTAATGAGATGCAAAGGCAATAAATCTCAAAAATACAATTTTTATTAATTGAAGAAAGTGTACAACTTTTATACAATGCTTTGAAGCAACTTTTTACAAAAAGAGAAAAGCCGGTAAAAACCCACAGGCGGGTTCATATGTCTTTGCCATTCATCTTCGGCTTCCTCCACATGGCGGCCCATTGCTTCAATCTGAGTATGGACCGCTTGGCTCATATCATCACTAATTTTCTGAGCATCTTTCGCTTTTTGTATATGATAGTTGATCATGGCCTGCAGCTCATTAAGCTCATCCTCGGCCCGATCCTTCTCCTCTTGGAGTTTGGCCATTTGTGCCAATCCTTCCCTTTCCTTTTTGCGGAAGTCGGAAAGGTTTGCGGCTTGTCGTTGAACAACTTCCCGCCATTGTTGCGCATCGGATCGAGTCAAAAGCAGATCGTCTTGCATATCCTTGATCAACTGTGCCTGCTTTGAATACTCGGCCTCAAGGTGTGCTATCTTCATGTTGACTTCTTGGAGTTGACTACTCGGTTCAACCTTTGGCATTTTGGGTGCCCGAGTAGCCTCCTCATTGAGGTTAGCACACTCATCCTTGAGCCGCTCTATCTCGTGGTCTTTCTTCTTGCATTGCCTTTGAAGACCATCAATAGTGAAACTGGATTCTTCATTTTTCTCTTCAAGAATTCTCATCTGAGCTCCCATGATTTCCAGTTTCTTGGTCAAGGCGTCGACTTGCTCTTGCAACACCTTCCTTGTTGCTGTGGTTGCACAAGAAGTGGATGGTTGAGGCACCCCCCTCTCGCTCCTCCATTTCTCATAATCGATGGAGACGGATACCCGAGGCTTTCCAAGCTCGAGATCTCCCTCATAGGTTGGTCTCTCCCACGCTCTCATGACAGCGTGCATGTCCTTCTGATGCTCGGAATCGAAGGAGAAACACAACCCTCCAAGCTCCTCTATAGTAGGAATGGTCTGAGTCCTCATCAGTTGCCTCATAATCAATCTAGGTGAGTAGGCTATACAACCTCTGAGGCCCATCAATGGTATGCTTGGATAACTGCCGCATCTCATCAATACATGGCTTGGACGGAACCAAGGGCAAACCCACGTGAAGTGCTCGATACTCCACTGTTCCATCTCTTCCTTCCACTCAGAAGCATATCGGCGGCGTACGGGAATTTTCGAAAAACTCCTCAAAGGGTCGGGCAAGGTCCCCATATGACTAGAGGCATAGAAATGAGTGATGCTCCACACATACAGCAAGAAGGTGCAGCATCGGATAATTTTTCCTTGCTTCTGTTGAGACAGATGAACAGAGAGCAAGGTGTCGGCGAGAATAGCAGGCACGGGACTCTTCATGTGTACGTCCCAAGCGAAGAAAGCGTCCATCGCAGCATGGTCCACTGTGTTAGCGTGAAAGGGAAATAGGATCATCCCAAACACAGCTAACGCTAGAGTCTTGTTGAAAGCTAACCAATCTCCCTCACCAGCCAAGGAAGAAAGGTGGTCCTCAATCATAGCAAGCTTCCAACCTTTAATACTGCCGTTCCCCACTAAGGCAGCTGATCGTGATGGTAATTTGACCTGAGTGGCAACTCTCTCCACGGCCACATGGTTGTCATGAAAGATATAGACCCCGGCTGATTTGGGCCATCGTAGCATGAGCTCGTACTCCTCGAGAGTAGGAACTAGGTCAAACTGGGGGAACTTGAAGCAGTGCAAATCGAGACTCCAGAAGTGAACCAGTGCTCTCAGAAATGCTGGATCCACACAGATCTTCATCAAGTCGAGGACTCGTCCATATGATTTCTCAAACTTGACGCGAGCCTCTCTTGGCATCAAAGTACAGAGGTGATCCAACCTCTCAGCACGGTATAACAAGAAGTCTACTTTCTTCAACTGCCCATGCATCTCCTTAGACCTCTCCATATTCTACAATACAATGCATGATATGAGATGATGGAGATGAATATGCATGCATAGTGTTTATTCAACTAAGCATTATCATGTTTTGGGATTTTCCTAAGATGATGCATGATATTACTTGGTTTGGATAAATACATATTTTTTCTTTTGGATATTTTGTATCTTTTTTGTATTTTTTGGGTGACAAGGGAAACTACCTATATGAATGCAATGAAGGTAGATGTTAACACCATGTACTAGAAGATCTTTATTTCTATTTATTCTTTTTATTTAAAAAAGGAATGTTGTATGTTTAAAAGGTGCAATGTATGCTCATACAATGTCACATAAAAATGCACAAACAATTCACTCATCCACGAACAGTCACGAGCGAATCACGAGGTAGGGGTATCCTGCAGAAAAGTGCATATTCAAGGAGGTTCTAACTGTTCTCACCGGTCTGAGGCCCCCAAGGTGCCCCCATTATAGGGACCCAATTCCTCTCGTCGTAAGCCGATGGAAAGCTCCAACGCACTGTCGGACTCGAGTTCATGGTTATCACCTTGAGTGATGCTTTCCGACAACGGTCTACGGGCACCTATAGACCCATTCTACAACCGGCCGTACTAACATCCACTCCCTATGGCTTACCACTCATGCCCCCGGGTATAGAGGGAACTGTTGTGTGCAAAGGTTTGTGTGCAATTTTTATTTCAAACAATTGCAAAAATTTAAACATACAACAGTTATTAAAGCCAAATAAATAAAGCATGTTATCATACAAGTGAGGGGTAATAAAGTAATTTTAACTATTATTAAAAATAATCTGTCACTAAATGGGACTCACTCTCGAGGCTTCCCCAGTGGAGTCGCCATCTGTCGCCACCGGCCCGAAACGGGCTTTCGGCATTCGCGAAGGATGGTTGGACTCTTTTATTTGTTTAAAAATATGGATTGCTAGAATGACTTATTCTCAAACTGAGACCTTGTCAAACGAGCAATTTTATTAAAAGGCTCACCAATCCATGTTAATCCCAAGCGGGACCCTCCATGGATTAGCGGTTTTCATAAAAAGGAAGGGTTCATGGAGTCGCCACCAATGTTTTACTCAAAACATTGGAAAAAGAAGTTTAAGGCAATCGATTCAAAAATCGACTTCGGCCATGACAACCAGAGTCGGGTAAGGGAGTCGGTTACGCGTGGGGAAGGTGTTAGCACCCCACAGCGCCCCTTTCGGGTTCCCTATGACAGATTACTTCTAAAAATAATAGTGCGAAATTACTAAATTACCCCTATTTATTCTAAACAATTATAACTTAACTATCTACATGATGACAGTTAAATATACACACAGAAAGCAGTAAAAGGAAGGTCTTAAGAAGAAACCTTTGAAGCGTGCTTTTATATTCAAGTAAAACTGGGAAGCTTTTTGGCGTTCCCTCGCTCTACAAGCCCGCTCGCTCCCTCCTAGAAAATTTTAACTATGGAAATCCGGAGGATTTCCCTTCGACTCAGTTCGAGACTCAAGCAAAAAGCTCAGAACTCGAGAACTTTGTCGGATCAACTCTCCGAGTGATTTCTAGGTAGAGCACTGCTCAAAAAAACCCAGAATACTCAAGAAGAGGGTTAAAACTCAGTGTGAAAGTCCCGAATGACGTCCCATTGACGTCATATTTATAGGGATGAGGCTCAATACGGTCTCTGGGGGTCAATACGGTCCGTATTGAAGTTTTGAACTACAATACGGCCGTATTGAATTCAATACGGCCGTATTGAAGTTCAAAAAACCTCAATACGGCCGTATTGAAGTTCAGTGCAGCCGTATTGAAGTTCAGTGCAGCCGTATTGAATTCAATGCAGCCGTATTGAAGTTCAGTGCAGCCGTATTAAATTCAATGCAGCCGTATTGAAGTTCAGAAACTTCAATACGGCCGTATTGAGTTCAGTGCGGCCGTATTGTAGTTCAAAATGTGCAGTACGGCCGTACTGAACTCCAAGGAGGCCGTATTGAGCTCCAAACCTCCCACTTTCTTATTTTTGGCTACTCTAAGACCTCTAAACCTACAGATAGTCATCCTATGGTCTTCTGGGAGTCCTTCTGGCTGACTTTCCTTCAATCTTTGAGAGTCTTCGAGTCTTATTTCCGACCCGGACAATTTTAGGGGTCTACAATCCGTGGCTTTAAATGCTTCAAACCTTTACTCTTGTAAACACTTTTGATGAATGAGAATTTCTGAATTTTACTTCAGCCCAAATTCTCTCAAAGGTCACCGAAATCTCACCTTCCCTAATTCTAGGAAAACCTCCATTCCTAAACTTGAAAGTGAGCTTTCTTTTGGTTCTTGACCTTGGATGCTTCCATCCATAGCTTAGGGATCTTATCCTACCGAACCACTCTTCTTCTTTGATCATCTATTTGGTGGAAGCCTCAAGGAAAAGATCATTGTTTCCGGAGAAGATCAAAAGAAGCAAGAATCCATCCATTGCTTCACCTAACTCCATCACAATCCAAAATAATATCAGAACTTGTATCAAAGAATTTGATACCAAATTAACACAATTGTATTTCAACATACAATACATCAGCCACATTGTCATAAGTATAAATTCTAATGCACCAGCAAATGTGCATTAGTTCAATCAAAAATGCATACCAATGCACAAAATAAACCAATATGGAAACATCAAAATTCAAACCAAAGTAACCAAACACAATATAACCACAATTAAATTCAAATTGTACCAGAATTAAAATTGTTCAAACCAAGATAAAACCAAATTCAAATGTTCAGAAATTAAAATCATTACAACCAAATTGAAATTTTTGAACTAGAAGTTTTAAAACTAAAACTAGAACTAGAACTCCTAAACGCATCACTCCGAATCCTCTTGCATTCCAAGTTGAGCCTTAATCCTAGCAATCTCATGATCAAGGTTATCAAACCGATCAAGAATGCCAGAATAATATGACTCATGCTTCCTTGACATTTCCATCACAACATCAAGCTTATTGATCATAATCTATTCAAACAGAGAAAACGCTTTAGGTTCTGATTCTTTCTCTTGCACTGGTTTAGGCTCCACTTGTGGTGGCAGTTCCTCATCATGAGATGGAACTCTATCTTTTTCTGTTACCGGTTTCGGTGTTGGAGGAACATCACCTTTGAACACCCATTTATCTTCTTGCTTTAGCATCCCCATATGATGTAAAGAAGATTTTTCAATCTTGTTTGAGACATGAAGAATTATCTTTTTCTCCCCTTTAAGATCCACACCAGCTTTCTTAAAAGTTCTAGAAAACAATAAAGCATAGGGTATTGGACCATCCTCCTTTCTCCTAGCCTTCCAGATATAATCATTCACAACTAAAACCCAGTCTATTTTAACCTTTTTCTTAATGACATGCATAAGCAAAATATCATCTCTAGACATTTGAGCATGGTTATGAAGCCTAGGTTTAAGCATCCAAGCTATTATAAAAGAAATCAACCTATAGTATTTCTTCATACCTCCAGCCAGAAATTTGTTGTAATTTGTGGTCTTCGGGTTCCTTTGACAATCCCGAAAGGCTTTCAGCTCTTCAAAGTCACCAAAATTGAAGGGTTGGGGCTTCACACTTCCTGTTCCACTAAGCCCAACTAATGGCATCCTAGCTTGCATGAACTTGAGATGATCAACAAAGAATAGGACGCCTTCTCCAAGGATCAAGTTATTCAAAGGTGGCACAAGGTTTTAGGGCGGATGATGATGGAATGGACGAAAATGGAGGTTGGGTAGAAGGTGTTTGAGGAAATGCTTGAGAAGGGTACTCTAGGGTTGGCTCACTTAATGATGATGAAGGCCACTTCTAGGGTTGTTTCTCTCAAGGTGGAGATGAGAGGGAGGTGGCCGAATTAGCCAAGGGTGACTAAGGAAAGATATAAAGGCATAAAAGGCTCTCTTTATATTCAATATCCAAAGTATTTACAAGGTGTGGTGCCTAGGGTATTTATAGGAGTGGGAGGCATCTAGGGTTGCATTTAGGGTGCCAAATGCACACCAAATGAAACCCAAATTAACCCTAGATGCAACTTGGTAGCCAAGGATGGAATCTTTGGGTTTAGTTAGGCTATATCTAGGTGCATGATAAGACCATGCAACCTTTGCCCTCCACTTGGGCCTAAGCCTTTCTAATAACACCAAAAATAGGTCCAATAGCCACAAAAATATGTCTAGGTTTTTGTTCCCACCCTAATCAAATACCTTAGCCCAAAAATAAAATCCTATGATCTAAAGCACCCCATAATACAAGGGTAAAATGGAAAATACAAAAGAAAATAAATCTTATGACTAAGATACCCCAAAATACAAGGGTAAAATTGGAAATATAAGTAAAATAAATTCTAAGACTAAAATACCCCAAAATACAAGGGTAAAATAGGAAATCAAATACAAGGACAAAATAGGAATAAATGTTATGCTAAGAAAATCTTAGGAGCTAAGGCCCAAAAGTGGGCTCACTCCTCCTATGGTTTTTTTTTCAACACTAACCCATTCCTTTTGCCTCCTTCAATACATCACCTCTTGGACTTCTTGGCCTTAGTGTTATTCCATCACCAGCCACTTCTTTCAAAGTTGGTCCATCAAGCTTTATGAGCTTTCCTTTCACCACTAATTGCATTATTCCCTCATTGCTTGAGGTAAAACACAAGAACAGCCTAATAAGCTCCGGGTAATACAGACCTTCCAACTCCAAGAACTTCCCAAGCTCTTGATGCTCTAAGAGAGGAGGAAAACTAAAACCCTCACTCTTGAACCACTCCAACTTCAAAGTCTTTGGTGGAATGATTCTCCTAACCGTATACCACTCAAAGTAGTAGTCTTGGGTCTCTTTGTCAGCAAACCATTTGAAGATTAGTTGCTCAGCTCCTGTGGGCAGAGGTCTTTTGCTCCCCTTGACTTCAAGCTTCTTGATTCTCTTAGAAGATGAGGCCATTTTGTGATTAAAGACAGGTTCTTGGTTAGAGAAGAGAAAATGAAGAAGAATGTGAGATAGAAGGTTTAGGGTTTGTGTGTGAGAGTTGAGAAAATGTGTGGGTTATTTGTAGAATAAGAGGGTTAAGTGATATTAAAGCCCTAGGCACTAGATTGGGTAGAAGAAAGGTGCCACGTATAAAGGAAAGTGGGAGGTTGTGAGTTGGTGCAAATAAAACCATTCAAAAATTGTCTAGAAAACCAAGGGTCGCGTAAATAATCGATTATCTATACAAATAATTAATTATTTGTATTAGTCAAATCAACTTAAAAATCTTGTCTACACTAAATAATCGATTATTTTTGGAATAATCAATTATTCCAGAGACTCATGTCTCATTTGCGCTTCCAGATAATCGATTATTTCCAGAATAATCGATTATTCCAAAGGCTTATTCTTTCAATCCTACCCAGATAATCAATTATGTGCCAAATAACCGATTATTCTAGAGACTTCTGGAATTCTACTTCTTCCCAGATAATCGATTATTTTCAGAATAATCGATTATTTGCCTAGTGTTACTTACAATAATCGATTAAATTTTACAATAATCGATTATTTTAGAGAAGTTTTGTTTCTCTTACTTTAAACCTTTTAAACCATTCCTGATCCATTTCAATTCTTAAACCACTCTTTTATACACCATATTTCAATGTTATATACACACATCAATCAAGTTTTATTCAAACAATTACACTCAAGTGCACATTCACAATCAATTCAAACAAGACTCATTGATAATTCCAAGTTCAATTCTTAATTGATTAAATCTTTCTTTTGGTAGAGGTTTTGTAAATATATTAGCTAATTGTTTATTTTTTTTAACAAACTCTACTACACAATCATTCTTTTGAACATGATCTCTTAAAAAATGATGTCTTATTTCTATATGTTTTGTCTTAGAGTGTAAAATTGGATTTTTGGTTAGATTGATTGCACTTGTGTTATCACATCTTAAAGGAATTTTGTTCAACTTAGTTCCATAATCTTTTAGTTGTTGTTTCATCTAGAGGATTTGTGCACAACAACTTCCAGCGGCTATATATTTAGCCTCAGCTGTACTTAAAGCAACACATACTTGCTTTTTTCTATGCCATGAGACAAGTGCACTTCTAAGTAGGTGACAAGTACCACTTGTGCTCTTCCTATCAAGTCTACACCCAGCATAGTCTGAATCCAAATAACCTATCAAACTTAGTGACACTCCTTTTGGATACCATAAACCTACATTTGTTGTTCCTCTTAGATATTTAAGAGTTCTTTTAATAGATTTCATGTAAGACTCTTTTGGATTTACCTGAAATCTTGCACACAAGCACACAATAAACATTATATCAGGTCTACTAGCTATCAAATATAAAAGTGATCCAATGATACGTCTATATTTTGAGTTGTCAACAACTATCCCTTTCTCATCCAAGTCAAGATTGCATGAGTTTGATATTGGTGTTGCAGCCTCCTTACACCCTTCCATACCAACCTTTTTTAATAGTTCATTGCAATATTTACTTTGACTTATAAAGATTCCATCACTCATTTGTTTGATTTGCAACCCCAAGAAGAATGTAAGCTCTCCCATCATGGACATCTCAAATTCACCTTGTATGGTCTTAGCAAATTCTTTGCATAGAGAGATTAATAGATCCAAAAATAATGTCATCCACATTGATTTGAACATACATTATATCATTTTTAATTTTTTTCATAAATAATGTATTATCTACTTTACCTCTAACATAGTCATTCTCAATAAAAAATTTGCTCAGCCTATCATACCATGATCTTGGAGCTTGTTTCAAGCCATAGAGTGCCTTTTTAATTTTGTACACATTATTAGGATACTTAAAATCAACGAAACCAGGTGTTTCTCCACATACACTTCTTCTTGTAATAAACCATTTAGAAAAGAACTTTTCACATCCATTTGGTAAAGCTTGAAATTTATTATTGAAGCATAAGCAATAAGTAATCTAATGGCTTCTATCCTTGCTACAGGGGCAAAAGTTTCATCATAATCAATTCCCTCTTCTTGATTATACCCCTTAGCCACTAACCTTGTCTTATTTCTTATAATAATTCCAGATTCATCAAGCTTATTCCTAAAAACCCATTTAGTTCCAATAATTGGATAATCACTTGGTAATGGCACTAAATCCCAAACTTCATTCCTTTCAAATTGGTTTAATTCCTTTTGCATATCCATTAACCAATGTTCATCATGTAGTGCTTTATCTATTGTTTTGGGTTCAACTTGTGAAACAAAAACCATAGTGTTACAAATATTCTTGATGCATCTTCTAGTTGACACTCCTTTACCAATGTTTCCAATTATATTATCAATTGATAAGTCCTTAGAAGTCTTCCATTCCTTAGGAAATTGTTCACTTGATTTTTCAATGGTTTCAATTGATTCACTCTCTTTAGGCATTTCATTTTGATTATTTTCTAAGGGAGGTTGATCAAGCAAATCAGTCAAGTCCTCTATTTCAATTTGCTTTGTTTCTTGCTTGTTGGTCTCATCAAACACAACATGTACTGATTCTTCAACTACTAGAGTTCTCTTGTTATATACTCTATATGCTTTGCTATTTGTAGAATAACCCAAGAAAATTGCTTCATCAACTTTAGCATCAAATTTACCAAGTTGTTCCTTACCATTATTCAACACAAAACATTTGCAACCAAATACTCTAAAATATGAGATATTGGGTTTTCTTCCATTATAAATCTCATAAGGTGTTCTTTTTAGAATAAGCCTAATTAGAACCTTATTTAACACATGACATGCTGTGTTAATTACATCAGCCCAAAAGTATTTAGGTAGTTTAGTCTCATTCAACATAGTCCTAGCTAATTCCTCAATAGACCTATTTTTCCTTTCCACAACCCCATTTTGTTAAGGTGTCCTAGGTGCTGAAAAAATATGATTAATGCCATGTTCTTCACAGAATTTTTAGAACAAAACATTTTGGAATTCACCTCCATGATCACTTCTAATTGAGGTGATATTTATATTTTTCTCATTTTGAACAAGCTTAGCAAATTTCTTAAAAGCACTGAAAGCTTCACTTTTATTTGCAAGAAACATAACCCAAGTGAATCTTGAGTAATCATCTACCATAACCAACCCATAGTAATTCCCTCCTAGACTCATGGTTCTTGAAGGACCAAACAAATCCATGTGAATTAATTTTAAAAGTCTAGAAGTTGAAATCTAATTTTTGCTCTTAAAGCTAGCCTTCATTTGCTTGCCTTTTTGACAAGCATCACATAGTTTATCCTTGTTGAACTTGAGTTTAGGTAATCCAATTACTAACTCCTTTCTACTAAGTTTGTTTAAGTGATCCATGTGTGTATGTGCAGCTCTTCTATGCCAAAGCCAAATATTGTCTTCTTTGGTTATCAAACTTGGTGTTAGAAATTGTAATTGAATGTTCTAAGTCTAGCATGTAAATGTTGTCAATTCTTTTTTCAATGAATCTAATTTCTTTTGTCAATCTATCACAGATTAAACAACAAGTGTTATCAAATTCAATTTTAAGTCCTTTGTCACTAAGTTGGCTTATACTAAGCAATTTATGTTTCAGCCCTTCAACAAGCAATACATTTTCAATCAATGTTAAGGAGGTAGAGTTACTAATGTTTCCATGGCCAAGAATCTTCCCTTTGTTGTTGACACCATATGTAACAAATCCTTCATTCTTTAATTTCATACTTGAGAATTTTAAAGGATCTCCAGTCATATGCCTTGAGCATCTACTATCAAGATACCATAGTAAGCTTTTGGCTCTCAAGCATTCCTACAACAAAATCTGAAAATTGATTTAGGTACCCATGTGAAGGGTCCTTGATGGTTAGTTCTCAACCTTTGGCTCTTTTTAATCCAAATCATTTCTCCATTTGGAACACCATATTTCTTAGAATAGCAATTTCTTATTGTATGTCCTTTCTTACAACAATAAAAGCAAGTAGTTTGTTTAATGAAATTGCCTTTGAAATTTCTAAAAGATTGTTTTCTATCAAAAACTCTTTCCTTTGATTTTAATGGCATGTTCATGCTTTGATTAAAACCAAGTCAACTTCTATCAAAAGCATGTCTTTGCTTTCCCAAAATGATATTCAAATTTGCATTTCCATTTGTGAATTTTGCAAGTGAGTTTTTCAAATCAGCATTTTCTTTTTCCAAAACCTTGCAACTTTCATAATCAACTTTTGAAGAAGGGGAGGTTTCACAATAAGCTTCATTGAAGTTTAAAATTGTTTGAAGATTTTCATGTTCATTTTTCAAATTTTCAAGCTCTTGTTCAACTCTAATTAAAACATTTTATACCATGAAAACTTGCTTTAAGCTTTGAATTTAAAGCATCTAATTTCATAGCCTCTTTATGAATTTGAATGGAAGCTTCTTGAAGTTGATCATAATCCATATTAGATTCAAGATCAGAATCACTTACTATTGTGTCTTGATCAGCTCTAGCCATCAAACATAAGTTGTTTTCCTTAAATTTAGATTCATCACATGTTTTGCTTGAGTCATTGTCTTCCCAAGCTATGTAGGCTCTTTTTCCTTTATAGTTTTTCTTCCCTTTCTTTTCCTCTTGTTGCTTCTTTAGAAGGTTGGGGCATTCAGCTTTTATGTGGCCTGGTTTTCCACATTCAAAACAATTGTAAGAGGATGTGCTTCCTTCCTCGTTCTTGTTGGCTGTCTTGTTGAACTTGTAGGGGGAACTCCTCTTCTTTCTTAGGAATTTTCTGAACTTCTTCACCAGCAAGTTAAAGTTCTCTGAATCAGAATCTTCGGAGCTTGAGTCTTCACATATTTTTTTGCCTTTGACTGATTTTAAGGCTTTTAGAGACACTCATTTTCCCTTTTTGTCTTGTTGTTCATTTTCCTAAAAAATGTGCAGCTTTTGCTCATGCTCTCTTAGCTTTCCAAAGAGAGTTGCAAGAGTCAATGAAGTTAAGCCCTTTGATTCTTCTATTGTAGTAACCTTTGCTTGCCAAGATCTATGCAAGCATTGTAGCACTTTAAAATTTAGTTCTTCTTCTTCAAATTTCCTGCCAAGATCAACAAGGAGATTTATCAAGTGTGTAAACCTTTTTTGAAAATCAGAAATTGATTCACCATGATTCATTCTCAACAATTCATATTCTCTTATAAGAGTATGCTTTCTAGATCTTTTTACATCACTTGTTACTTCATGAGTGTAGACACCCAATTTCGTCCGGGGGGCATACAAACAAGATAGGACATCATAGGGCCCAAAAACCCAAATTAACTTTTTTTAGTGGCCCGGAACGGGCCGTTCCAAAATCAGAACGGGCCGTTCCCAAGTCTGAAACGGGCCGTTCTCGAATTGGAACGGGCCGTTCCAAGGCTTCTCAATGGCCTAAAAATTGTTATCTGGAACGGGCCGTTCTAGACCAGAACGGGCCGTTCCAAACCAAACAAATGGCCTAAAATCTGTACCCCGGAACGGGCCGTTCTGAAATCAGAACGGGCCGTTCTAGGGTACGAAAATGGTACATAACGTTCGGATTCGAAACGGGCCGTTTCGAATCTAGAACGGGCCGTTCCGGCCCACATCTGATGCCTATAAATAGAGATCTCAGGCATAGTTCTCAGGGCGGCCAGAGAAATTTCGAATAAGACTCCTTTGAGCATGAAAATTCTCTATTTCTCTCCCTTCTATTATATTTCTTGAGATTTGTGTCGCATCTCTATATTCTCTCTGCCTCCTATTGTATTTCTTGAGATCTGTGAGGTATACTATAGTGCGAAAGGTTGCCACAAAGCACCTAAATCTCCATATTTGAAGATCAATAAAGCTCGTTCAAGAGGTATTTTAAATAATCTTCTTCTATATCTTTTATTTATCATCTTTATTTTTATCTTTTATTTATAACAAATGCAATCATGTAGATATTTAAGGGTTATTCGTATAATTTAATTTTTCATTATGTAAATAAATATTAATAAAGGGGATTCAATATTTAATTTATTAATTCTTATCATGTTAACTTCATCATAGGGTACCGATTGAGGGCGTTGTAGGGGTGCTTAATACCTTCCCTACACGTAACCGACCCCCGAACCCAATTCTGGTTATCGAGGCCATTATTGGATCTTTAAAAACCTTTTCTTTTTCCAATGTTTTGAGTAAAATATTGGTGGCGACTCCATGAACTTATTTTCAAAACCATTGATTAAGGATTAGTCTGGCGTCCGGGCATTCCTTAATTGATGAGATTTTCAAAAGGATGTCTAAACCATTAGTCGCGAGATCATAAATTTTCGGGTTGCGACAGATGGCGACTCCACTGGGGAAGTTTAAAGAGGGTCGGGCCCATTTAATTGATGAAGTTAATAAAATAAAAATAATAATTTAAATATTTTTCCCTTTTACTTTATTTGTTTTATTTGTTTGGCTTTAATATCTGTTTGTTTGCTTATTTAAATTGTGCACTTGTTTGAAATAAAATTGTACACAAACCTTTGCACCCAACAGTTTCCCCTACACCAGGGGGCATGAGGGTATTAAACATAGGGAGTGGTTGACGTACGACCGGCCCAAGTTTGGCCTTGGAGCCTGCGAGCCTTGTCGGAAATCACACTCAAGGTGATAACCGGTTACTCTAGCCCGAAATACTGCGAAAGACCTTAGAGTTTGCCAGGTGACGGCGACAGAGATACTGGGTCCCTATAATGGGGGCACGTTGGGAGCCTTAAAGACCAGTGAGATTAGAACTGTCCCATACAACGTACTTTTCTTGATAGGGACCACAGAGCAAGGATTTGATCATGATCGTTCGTGGGTGTACGTTGATTGAGCATATGTGTGTGCATTTGTTTGTATTATTTTATTCTAATAAGATGGATTGGAATTTTATAATAAGCAAACAATAAAGATGATAATAATAAAAATAATAATAATAAAATTTTATACCCCTTTGTACATTCTTAGGTCAACATTCCATTAACATCATATAGGTAGTTTCCTTTTTGTAAAAAAAAAGAATCAATAAAAATCAATATAGGTAGTCTCATCTTTACCATGCATCATTCCCCTTTAGATAATAGAAACATGATAAAGATTAGGCAAAAAAAAATGACATGCATTCTAGATTAGCTCATTAATTTCATTCATTTTATTTTATTAGCTAAGGAGGATTAGGTTGTCGTATGTATAGAAAGTTAAGAAAAGTGAATGCTCTAATATACGACAGTATCTGCGTTATAAAAAAAACACAAATTAATTTTTTAAAAATACTGTGGTTGGGCCCTTGCTTTGATATTTTTGTTGAAGTAAGTCTTCTTAGAATCTAATATAGATTCTCACTTAATACTGTTGAAATCTATTTGAGCATTCACAAATAAACAAATCAATGAGACTGATATTTATTATTCTCAACTTTCTCTACATTCTGCATTACATTCATTTAGAACATATTCCTTCTTGTAAAAGAATAAATGAGAATAAAAAGGGACATTAACATATGTGCGTTAATCGGAAGTAATGGAAACAAGCCATGCATAAAGAGTTGAGGGTAAAGAATTCCACAATCATTAAGACGCCAACTCTTACCCTAAGAGGATAAAGCCGTGTCGTGCAACCGTGAAAATGGATGGAGCCACACTCTTAACGAGTTGCAAGCTAATAAAGAGAACCTGAGGATGACGAATCTCTCAAACACTAAGGCAAAATGATTACAACTTTCTCAAAAGGTGATTTCAACAAGAGAGAAGCATTGCTTGTTAAGAAGCTGCTAGAATGAAAAACCGCAAAGGGCATTCTAGGAAAAAAAAAATCAATGTGTGTTCGAGCTGAAAATCGAGAGACAACTTGAATGTTCCTCTTCAGATTTCATAGAAAGCTCTATCATCGCTTCTACCCATTCCTACATCTCAGGAAAGATACGGGTTGAGAAAACCTTCATGAGAGAAGAAACCAAAGGACCTCCCTCTACACGATATCTTCTGAAGTACCACATCCAAGCAAGTGTGGGACTAGCCCTATAGTCTGACAACCTAGGCCTCTCTAAGGGGCAACCTCCCTCTACTTCTCTGTGTATGAATCACGAACTCGGGGCATGCCCGGGCCCTTGAGCTACATTAAAGGGGCACGTGTAGATTGAAAAATCCATTTTTATGCCATACACTTTTCTACTTCATTTCTCTTTTCCCTTTTATCTACTCTAAGCCTTGTCGACAAACCATAAATGAATAAGTACATTTGAAATAAGGACCTTATTAGAAACAATGGCTTTATACACCAAAAAAAAAACATAAAGATCAATCAAACTTGGCATGACTTGTGGATAAAAGCCTAAATGAAATCAGTGCAAGGGACATCCCGCTTTAATGGAGTAATGAAAAATGATCACAAATGCTGCAAAGACAAAGGCCTGGCAGGAAACCCAATAAGGGGGCTGCGCAAAAGTTAGGGCAAGATCTGCTAGGCAACCCACAATTAAAAAGGGTAGCTTAGACAAAAGTAAGGATCAAAAGAAAATGTCCGCTAGGGAACACATCTCAAGTAACCTAGGCAAAAGTTAGGACAAAGCAGCATCCCGAGCTGAAAACCGAAAGGCGGCTCGAGAAGATCATTTAATCAATATGCAATCCCAAGTCATCGCTTAACTCTGAAGGAAATAATAAGCTAACGCGGAAAATGATTTCCTCACTTTGAATGTGCTTTTTCATCAGCCTAAACCACTAGCCTACCTCGGCCAGCCATTCTTCTATAAACCATTTTTGAAAAAATCCTTTCTACCAAAACTTTTACAAAAAATATATATATATCCTCTTCCTTTCTTTCCTCTTGACCTATATGGAATTAAGATAAATTTGAAAGATACACGGAGTATGCACAGTGAACACTCACAAGGAAAAGATGGAGGCGTCCTAGAACAGAGTCTAGGTACACTTGATATAAGGGCTAACATATCACATCCAGTACAAGCGAGAGCGTTGAACTACACAAACCTCAGGTTCAAGAAGCAACACTGAATTCGACAGGGCTTGTCGCAACCCGAAAATTTTCGATCTTACGACTAATGGTTTAAACATCCTTTTAAAGATCTCATCAATTAAGGAATGCCCGGACACCAGACTAATCCTTAATCAATGGTTTTGAAAATAGGTTCTATGGAGTCGCCACCAATGTTTTACTCAAAACATTGGAAAAAGAAAAGATTTTTGAAAGATCCAATAATGGCCTTGATAACCAGAATTGGGCTCGGGGGTCGGTTACGTGTAAGGAAGGTATTAAGCACCCTTACAACGCCCTAAATCGGTACCCTATGATGAAGTTAATGCGATAAGAAATAATAAATTAAATATTATATCCCCTTTTATTGATGATTATTTACATGATTTGAAATTTAAATTAAATAATTGACTCTAAAATATCTACATGATTGCTCTTATTATAAACAATATTTATCAAATATAAGAAATAAAATAGGGAGAAGAAAATTGATAAAAATACCTCTTGAACGAGCTCTATTAATCTTCAAAGATGGAGATTTGGGTGCTTTTTGGCAACCCTTCACACTACAATGCCTCACAAAAATCTCAAGAAATACAAAAAGAGAGGGGAAGAGAGAAAAAGAGAGAAATTTCGAGCTATAAGAAGTCTGGACGAAATTTCAGAGTCTGGAGAAATGAGCCCCAGCTGTCTATTTATAGACTTCAGAAAGGGTCCAGAACGGCCCGTTCCAAAATCGGAACGGCCCGTTCTGGATCTGGCCGTTGAGTGTAAAATTCGTATACTGGAACGTCCCGTTCCAAAATCGGAACGGCCCGTTCCAGTAGTGAGAATAACACGTGATTACTTAGACCGAAACAGCCTTGGAACGGCCCGTTCCAGATTTAGGAACGCCCCGTTCCATTTTAGGAACGACCCGTTCCAGCCCCGTTCCAGTTAAGCTTTTACCCCCTTTTTTAAGACCTTGGAACGTCCCGTTCCAAATTGGGAACGGCCCGTTCCGATTTTGGAACAGCCCATTCCGATTTTGGAACGACCCTTTCCAGTCTTCTAAAATCAGCTTGTTTTGGGCTTCTAGGCCCTCTAAAGTTCTGTCCCGTTGTTTGCATGCTCCCCGGACTAAATTGGGTGTCTACAGCTGCCCCTCTTTACTTGTCCTTTGGAATAGTAACGTGTTGCTTTTCCAAAGGCAAGTAAAGACGTAGCCATTTCGTCCGGGTCTTCTCTTCGTCTCTTTGGTGTTGGTGCTTCTACGTTGCTTCTCTTGGATAGATGTATTTGCTCGTATCATCACCCTTTAGAACAGTTGCATACTCTTGGGTAACAAGGCTGACAAACTGTAAACTTGATCTTCAGTCTTCGAGTAGAAGCTCCATTGTTTCTCTTGTGATAGTGAGGTGAAAATTTGGATCTTTACTCTTGTTTGGACAATAGATACCTTCACGTTGTTTCCTTCGGGTAGACGGTGTTCCTTATATCCTTGTCCCATGGAGCAATTGAGTGTTGGATTGTATGCTCTATTAGGTGTCAGGGATGGTGAACCGAAACATCTAGGCTTCAAGATCCATGTGAATGCCCCATGTCGCTTCCTGTGTCTTGAATCTTCTCCTTTAATTCAGCAGTGTAGATGCCCCCACACCATTTCTTTCGGGTAGATGGTGTTTTCCCGTATCCTTGTCCCTAAGAGCAACTGAGTGTTGGTTTATATGCTCCGTCGGGTGATAAGGATGGTAAACCGAAACATCTAGGCTTTTGGTCTTGATGTAGATGCTTCCTACTGCTTCTGCTTGTCTCATGGTAGTGTGTTTCTTTATTTGTGACTTGTTCAAGAGGGAGTATATTATGAGCTCAGCCTCTCCAGGCTGGACTGATATTTAGGGCTTCAGCCGGCCCACTACTAGTTTTGGGGTCTAGCAACCCTTACCGATCTTGTACTAGTTTTAGGGATCTAGCAACCCTTACTGATCTTGTACTAGTTTTGGGGATCTAGCAACCCTTACTGATCTTGTACTAGTTTTGAGGATCTAGCAACCTTTTTCGATCTTGTACTAGTTTTGAGGATCTAGCAACCTTTTCTGATCTTGTACTAGTTTTGGGGATCTAGCAACCCTTACCGATCTTGTACTAGTTTTGGGGATCTAGCAACCCTTACTGATCTTGTACTAGTTTTAGGGATCTAGCAACCCTTACTGATCTTGTACTTGATGTCTTCTTGTTGGTGTTGTGGGATGAAAGATTGCCCCTAAGTGAATGGGCAGGAGATGTTGGATGACAGGGATTCTAGTGTTGCCCCTGCCATGTGAGTATTATGATGCCTCTCCAGGCGTAATGCTGAGTCCTTTTGATGATTGATTATTTGATTGTTGGTGGACGGTTGTGGAATGAAAGACTGCCCTAGGTGGATGGGCAGGAAATGTTTGTTGTTGTTCTTGTCCAGGTAAGTATTGTGATGCCTCTCCAGGCGCTGCTTGTGATAGATTTTCTGAAATTCATTTTTGTTTAGCTTCGGCTCTTTCATGTTTGAAGCTTGCCTTTTTCTGCTATTTTTTCTAAATGCTTCGGCTTTTTCCAACGTGTATGAAGCTTGCCTTTTTCTATTTTTATCTTTTGTTGTCATCATTGGTGGAGGGATCACATGATGATGTTATTTGTTGAATCTTTATTGATGAGTATTATTTTGGAAGCCCTAAAACTAACTTTGGTAGGAAAACATTCCTGGTCTTGGCATTTTCATGAATCTTCCATCATTCGGTTGAGGAATAGGGCGCGATGGCCTCTTCATGCTTATGGGTCTGCTTATTTGGTTGATTCTATTCCACTATTGATATGTCTTTGCTTAGTGGGCACATAGAATCACTTGGGGTTGCTGTTTGCCCCTGCTTGGCTCATGGTTGGCTATTTAGCTTGGGCTTCGTCCTGATAACTCCTTCTGACTCATAGCAAGTAGAATGCATGGATGCATGGATGCAATGAAAATGCAAGACATGAATGATTCTTTTATTTATTCCATTTTTTTTGTGTAACGCCCTTCCATATGCCCCTACCTCATATGCATGCGATGCAATTTATGCTCATGTGTTTGTTCTTAAAAAATGCAATTCTTTTTTTTATGTCAAGAAATTAACCTGTACGTGTTAAGGTTAATGATGACGATCCCTTTTTATCCATGTCATTTTTGATCACTGTCGGGATATGTTCTTTTGAGCCCAAGCTTCAGTGGCTCCTTGACTATCCAGTCGATGTGTGGTCAAGCGTCTCTAACCTCTGTTTGAGGACATCTTAGTCTTCCCTCTGTGAGTATTCACTGTGCATTTTCCGTGTATCTTTTCGGTACCATTTTAATGCCATAAGGGTCAAGAGAAAAGAAGAAAAGGGATGTTTGCATTTTTTCAAAAGGTTGTTAGAAGGGGTTTTCTCAAAAGGGGATTTTAGAAGAATGGCTAGCCAAGGTAGGCTTTGGTGTTTAGGGTTATCAAACAAAATGTATTCGCTACAAGGAAGTTATCATTGTGTTTTAGCCTTTTTGGAAAGTGGAGTGATGACCTGGGGTTGTGCTTTGTTTAGATGATTCCCTGAGCCGCCTTTCGGTTTTCAACTCAGATTGCTGCTTTGATGTCCTAGCTTTTGCCTAGGTTACTTTTTTGGATTGTGGGTTGCCTAGTAGATCTTGACCTAACTTTTGCGCAGCCCCCTTAATGGGTTTCCTGCTGGGCTTTCATTTTTGCAGCGTTTGTGTGGGACGCTCTATTAAACCCTAGTCATGTTTGAATTCCTGATTGTTCCTTTGTTATCCTTTCCATGCTATTATTGAGTAAAATCTTTGTCGCAAATACATTTTGTTTGTTAAGGGTTGATGGATGAAGCCTAGAGTGGATATTTAGAGGGAGAAGAGAAATGAAAGAATGTTATGGCATTTAAAATAGTACCTCCAATTTACACGTTCCTCTTTAGCAAAGCTCGAAGGCCCGGGCATGCCCCGAGTTCGTGATTCATACACAGAGAGATTAACCGAGGTTGCCCCCTAGAGAGGCATGGTTGACGATTGGTTGAACTACGTTAGGAACACATTCCCACTTGCTTGAATGTGAGTGTTTTGACTTCGGAGTGAAACCTTTATGAATTCTTGCTTTTTGAAGGGAATACCCAAAAACCGCCTTTCGATTTTCAACTCAAGCAGACATTGCTTCTTCTTTTTTTATATATATCCCTAATTTTTGCATAGGACGTATCCTATCGGGATTTTGATTCTTTTTTCTTCACCCTAATTTTTGTCTAGGATGCCCTTTACGGGTTTTCATCCTAGCAGGTTTTTGTCATGCAATGCCTTTATTTTTCAATTGAGCTTTGTTGTAATTCCCTAGAAGCAAAGATTCATTCATTCTTATTCCTTATATCCCAACAGTTGTCATTTTCGCATGGGGAACTCTCGGTGTTTGAATCGTCAATTTGGGCGTGTCATGCCCCCCAGTCTTCTTGCACAATTACTGGTTTTTAAGTGCTTTCAATTTGATGTATCTAGTTTGCACTTGATTACCAGTGATCTCATTATTTGATTAACACGCACAAGTTAGGTTTCCCTTTTTATTCTTATTTATTATTTACAAGGAAGACATATTATCTATATGAGATGCAAAATAGAATGCAAAGATGATTGAGAAATTCAACAAATATCATTCTTATTGATTTGTTTGTCTAGAGAACATTCTTTATACAAGATCTTTCGGTGCACTTTGATGATGTTGTTGCAAGCTACAGAAGCTCACACTTGAATGATGTCCCTATAGACATGCTTGCTCGTTCGTTGATTTGCAATTAGTCTTCTTTTCTTCTCAGATTCTCTTCTTGCTATTCCCATCAGAAACAACCGTCAATAGGATCTTCGGCTTCACCACTATTTTGGTTATTGCCAAAAATTTTATCTTTATTGACGAGGTTGATGAGTCAGAGAAGAAAGATGTAGTTTGGAGTGATTTGATAACGAATTGAGGGTGTAAGGGAGTTTATTATCAAACTATGTTCTTTTGAAGCAAATGCTTTTTTTTCTTTTTTTTTTTTGCTTCAATTTCCCTTTTTTTTCGTGCCTCATTTTCGAAATTTCAAATAATCTCCTATTTGAATTGAGGAATGACATCTTTCTAAATCGGAAGAAGTCTGAGAAGATGTAGACTTTGCCTTCTGTTGAAAGGATGACGAGAGTCCAGAGTCTAGTAGGCCTCCTTAGTATGTGCACACGATTCTTGTACTTTAGAATGTTCTCCTTTCTCAAAAATCTTTACATACTATGTGTCTTCCATTTTCTAATGAATGTATATGCTAAACTAAAAGATGCATGATATTTGTTTTTTGCCTAAATTTTATCATTTTTTTTTACTAAAGAGAAATGATGCATGATTTTTGCTATATATTTATCTTTTTTTTTTTTGAAATAAACTATCCTATATGATGCTTTGAAGTTTGGGTATATAGAAGGGAGTTAAAATTTTATCATATTTTTTATTAATATTTAGTTGTTTGTAATTCTTATCCATTTGAAATAAATAAACACAAACAAATGCAACACACATATGCTCAAACAAATATACACCCGCGAACAATCACGTTTAAATTCTTGGTCTGTGGTCCCTGCAAGAAAAGTACATTGTATAGGATAGTTCTAATCTCACTGGTCTTAAGGCCCCTAAGGTGCCCCCTTTATAGGGACCCAGTATCTCTGTCGCCGTCACCTGGAAAACTCTAAGGTCTGTCTTAGTATTTCAGGCTAGAGTAACCGGTTATCACCTTGAGTGTGATTTCCGACAAGGCTCGCAGGCTCCAAGGCCAAACTTGGGCCGGTCGTACGTCAACCACTCCCTATGTTTATTACCCTCATGCCCCCGGGTGTAAGGAGAACTGTTGTGTGTAAAGGATTGTGTACAATTTTTATTTCAAACAAATGCTGAATTTAAACAGGCAAATAAATATTAAAGCCAAACAAATAAAGCAAACAAAGTAAAGGGGAAAATATTTAAATTATTATTTTTATTTTATTAACTTCATCAATTAAATGGGCCTGACCCTCTTTAAACGTCCCCAGTGAAGTCGCCATCTGTCGCAACCCGAAAATTTCCGATCTTGCAACTAATGGTTTAAACATCCTTTTAAAGATCTCATCAATTAAGGAATGTCCGGACACGAGACTAATCCTTAATCAATGGTTTTGAAAATAGGTTCTATGGAGTCGCCACCAATGTTTTACTCAAAACATTGGAAAAAGAAAAGATTTTTGAAAGATCCAATAATGGCCTTGATAACCAGAATTGGGCTCGGGGGTCGGTTACGTGTAAGGAAGGTATTAAGCACCCTTACAACGTCCTAAATCGGTACCCTGTGATGAAGTTAATGCGATAATAAATAATAAATTAAATATTATATCCCCTTTTATTGATGATTATTTACATGATTTGAAATTTAAATTAAACAATTGACTCTAAAATATCTACATGATTGCTCTTATTATAAACAATATTTATCAAATATAAGAAATAAAATAGGGAGAAGAAAATTGATAAAAATACCTCTTGAACGAGCTCTATTAATCTTCAAAGATGGAGATTTGGGTGCTTTTTGGCAACCCTTCACACTACAATGCCTCGCAAAAATCTCAAGAAATACAAAAAGAGAGGGGAAGAGAGAAAAAGAGAGAAATTTCGAGCTATAGGAAGTCTGGACGAAATTTCGGAGTCCGGAGAAATGAGCCCCAGCTGTCTATTTATAGACTTCAGAAAGGGTCCAGAACGGCCCGTTCTGGATCTGGCCGTTGAGTGTAAAATTCGTATACTGGAATGGCCCGTTCCAAAATCGTAACGGCCCGTTCCAGTAGTGAGAATAACACGTGATTACTTAGACCGAAACGGCCTTGGAACGGCCCGTTCCATTTTAGGAACGGCCCGTTCAAGCCCCGTTCCAGTTAAGCTTTTACCCCCTTTTTTAAGACCTTGGAACGGCCCGTTCCGATTTTGGAACGGCCCGTTCCAGTCTTCTAAAATCAGCTTGTTTTGGGCTTCTGGGCCCTCTAAAGTTCTGTCCCGTTGTTTGCATGCTCCCCGAACGAAATTGGGTGTCTACAAGGCTAAAGGCTAACAGTCCATGTCATTGATCAATGCGCATAGATTAATTTCTTGAAATTAAAAATAAATTTTCATTTTAAGCATTAGCATAGAAGCATCATTGCATAACATGCATATGGCACAAGCGTGCACAAAAGGGTATAAGTTCATTTAAAAAAAAATCCAATCCATTTCTGCTTTGCATTTTCTTTTGCATTCTTGCATTCTTTGTGTGTGTCTATCCATCACTTGTTGGAGGAATCAAGAGGCCGAAGCATTCATAAAAGCTCAACAATCAAACAAGAAAGCCTATAAGCATGAAGAGGCTATCGCGCCTTGCTCTTCACCAAATGAAGGATAATTCAAAAAATGTCAAGACCAGGAATGACTTCCTAACCAAAATCAGAAGTGGCTTCCAAAACAATACTCGTCAATAAAGATTCAGCAAATAACATCATCATGAGAATAGATCCCTCCACTAATTATGACAATAAAAAGCAAAAACAACATGATGAGGTTCCACTTGGAAATCCTCAAGAATTCCCTCAATGCTCCTCGGTTCCTTGGAAGATTGACAAGGAATGGAAACTCCAAGAAGCACCAATGTGACTCTAGCTTGCGTCTAGCTAAGTACGGAAGAAGGAAGAATTCCCTAGCTCTACAAGGAGAGGATCTCAAGTAGGGTAGAGTTAGGGAGAGTGACTTTCGGATAGACAATTTCTAGGGAAAGAAATCTCATCAATATATCATCCAAAAGTGTCATACAATCCGGCCATAAAGGAATTTATAATAGAAATTAGGTTAAGGGTTTAAGTTGGGTTCACCTAGAGTTAAGTAAAACCATGGTATGGTTAACTTAACTCTAGGCGCCAAAATTTGAATTCTAAATTCAAATTTTGGTGCCAACCGGCCACCCCCTCCATGTGCTCTCATTTGGCATGTAATTAGGAGGCCATTTGAGTTGCATTTCGGATCACACCATGTGCATGTGTTGCACATGGCCGAAATGCACACCAAATGTGCTTCTAATTACATGCTAATGTAGATTCACATGTAACCTAATTAACTCTAAATTCACATGACCTCTAATGAAAATCCTACACTACAAGGCCGAAAATACAAAGCCCAAAAGAAATACAAGGCACTAAGGCCCAATCCTATTCTAACCCTAATCTAATGGGCTTGGGCTAAAGCCCAACAAAATAAAGTGATGGGCCTTTCTTGGGCTTGGGCCCATTCTTCATGCATCCTTCTTGCCATGGCTCTAGTAGTTGGGCCCTTAGCCCATGGGCCTCCTCCATCATCCCCTCCCTCTTGAAGAGGATTTGACCTCAAATCCAGAGTGTCCGCCTCTTGGGTAGCTAGTCCTGTAAATAAAGAAAGATCAGAAACATTGAAACTAGAACTAACACCATACTCAGAAGGAAGATCGAGAACATAGGCATTGTTATTGATTTTCCTAAGGATTTGGAAGGGTCCATCTCCTCTAGGACTAAGCTTTGACTTTCTTTTGGAAGGAAACCTATCCTTCCTAAGGTGTAGCCAAACCCAGTCACCTTCCTGGAAGATAACTTCCTTCCTACCCTTATTATTGTATTTTTGGTATTTTTCTGTTTGGGATTGAATATGATCTCTAACCCTCTCATGTAATTTCTTGACATACTCAGCCCTAGATGTGCCTTCTTTATGAATAAAGGAAGCAACATCCGGAAGAGGTAATAAATCCAATGGAGTAAGAGGATTAAAGCCATAAACAATCTCAAAAGGAGACATGTTAGTGGTCTTGTGAACCACCCTATTGTAGGCAAACTCCACATGAGGAAGATAGTCATCCCATGACTTCTTATTGCCTTTGAGGATTGCCCTCAACATAGTCCCTAGAGACCTATTTACTACCTCAGTTTGCCCATCAGTTTGGGGATGACATGTGGTAGAAAATAGCAGTTTAGTTCCAAGCTTTGCCCAAAGAGTTTTCCAAAAATGGCTTAAGAACTTAAGAAATACTTGTCTTAGGTGATCCACATGATCACTTAGACTGTGGCTATAGATTAGAATATCATCAAAATAAACAACTACAAACTTACCAATGCAATCCCTAAGGGCATGATTCATCAACCTCATGAATGTGCTAGGTGCATTAGTAAGCCCAAAAGGCATTACTAACCATTCATATAATCCAAACTTAGTCTTAAAAGCGGTTTTCCACTCATCACCTTCTTTGATTCTAATTTGGTGATATCCACTCTTAAGATCTACCTTGGAAAATATGGAAGACCCATGCAATTCATCAAGCATGTCATCAAGCCTAGGAATTGGGTGCCTATATTTTATGGTGATGTTGTTGATGGCTCTACAGTCACAACACATCCTCCATTTTCCATCTTTTTTTGGCACCAAAATGACAGGTACAGCACAAGGACTTAGACTCTTTTGAATCCAGCCCTTCTCCAACAACTCTTGTACTTGCTTCTCTATCTCTTTGGTTTCTTGTGGATTAGTCCTATAAGCTGGTCTATTTGGAAGACTAGCCCCAGGCACAAGATCTATTTGATGCTCTATTCCCCTAAAAGGTGGAAGTCCAACTGGACCTTCTTTGGGAAATATATCATCAAATTCATCTAAAAGATTTTTCACCTCAAGAGGTAGAGTAGTTTCCAAAGAAGATGTGGCAGTGCAAGTTAATGTTCCTCTACACATGAGGATATGAGATGATGATTCAAGAAAAAGAGAAGTTTTGTGTAAAGGTTTTGATTGAAAACTCTCTTCTTGAACTATCTCTAGAGAGGGAACATTAATCTCTCTAGAATCCTCTTTTTCATCAATATTTAGAAGAAGTTTTTTTTTTTCAACTTTTTTTTGTTTTCCTTTTTCTTGCTCACGTTTGGCCTTCATTTGTACTTGATCTTCTATCACTTGTGAAGGTGATAAATGATGAAGCACAAACTTTTTACCCTTATGTGTGAAAGTTATTTTATTAGTTAGGCCATCATGATGAGTTTGTTTATCAAATTGCCATGGCCTACCTAATAAAATATGACAAGCCTCCATAGGAACTACATCACATTTAACTTTATCTTGATAGTTCCCTATAGAAAACTCTACTTCCACTTGTTGGTTGACCACCATATCCCCATCATCATTAAGCCAATGAAGTTGATAAGGTTTTGGGTGGGGTGTGGTAGTCAAACCCAACTTTTCAACCATCCTAGTGCTACAACAATTGCACCAAGAGCCACTATCCACTATGAGAGAACAAGCCTTGTTTGAAATGTTACATCTTGTATGAAAGATGTTCTCTCTTTGGGATTGTGTATCACTAGGTTGGTTGTTGAGGACCCTTCTCATCATAAGAAGTTCCCCATTATAAGGATAAGTGACCTCACATGTTTCTCCTTCACTTGCTTCTTCTTCATCCTCACTTGAAGATGAAGAAGTAGTAGCTTCATCTTGGCTACTATAAATGTCTTGGCCCCTTAAAATCATAACCTTCTTAGTAGGGCATTGAGAAGCAATATGGCCTCTCCCAAGACACTTAAAGCATTTTATGTCACTAGTCTTAGTGCTAGTGTGTGAAGTGTTTATGTTTTTCTCTTTTGCCTTTTCTTTGCCCTTGTCTAGGTTTTTGGAGGGAAAAGTGTTTTTCTTTTCAAAATCATTTTTCTTGTCTTCCCTCTTGTAGTCAACCTTAGAATAAGAGGATGAGTATGAGCTTTTAAATCCTTTTCTCAAATTTTGCTGTTCAACCTTGATGCAAAGTTGAACCAAATCATTTAAATCCCTATAAAGGAGAAGCTCCACTTTATCTCTTATTTCAAAAGTTAATCCACTTAAAAACCGAGCAATGGTAATGTTTTCTTCTTCCCTAATGCCAGCCCTCATTAAGTATAACTCCATCGTTTGTCTATACTCTTCCACGGTCATATTTTTTTGATGGAGTCTTTGGAGCTTATTGATAAGCTCCCTAGTATAGTAAGAGGGAATATGTCTCCTCCTCAAGGCACTCCTTAATTCATTCCAATATTGAATTGGAGGGTCATTATGGAGACGCCTATCTCTCACTAAAGAAGTCCACCAATACATGGCGTGACCTTGAAAACTTAGGGTGGCTAAGGAGACTTTTCTTTCTTCATTCACTTGATGACAAGTGAAAATTTGTTCCACCTTCATTTCCCAATCTAGGTACCCCTCAACATCATCTTTCCCATGAAAATAAGGGAGATCTACCCTAGATTCCCTTGGCTTGGGGGTCCTATGCACTCTTCTAGGAGGTGGTTGATAATGATCTCCTAAAGCAAGACTATCATCATTCATTGACTCTCCTAGAGTTGAACTATGGTGGGAGCTATGTCTACTTCGGTGCTTGTGGTGTAATTTTTCTTCTTTCTCCTTTAATATTCGAATCTCTTCCTCTAAAGTAGCAAGTTGAGCCTCTCTTTCAAGTTTTTCTTTAAGTTTTTGCTTGGCTTCTTGCTTCTTCCAAAGCTTAAGTGATCTTAATTCATGTGTTACTTTTGACAAGTCATTGTAATCACTTGAATTACTATCAGTTTGAGGAGTAGAAAACTCTTCCATTATAGGAGAAAGTAGCTTTTTGAGAAATGATTTTTGAAAATCAATTGTTTTTATGCAAGGTTAAGACTAAGTACTTAGAGGATTATGTATACAAATTGAACTTTGGAGGGAGGTGAGCTACTAAGAGCCACTTAAAAACCAAGCCTCTTCAAGTAAAAATTACTAATCCCCTTTGTAGTTAATCTCTACCAAATTCTTTTCAATGAAAATGATTTTTTTTTTGATGTTTTTGTGAACTATGATAAGCTAGACGTATGAAAGCAAGTAAAACAAGGATTAAGCAACAAAAAATTCAACTACCTAAACGTGTCCTAAGGCGAGAGCTTGAGAGATACCAAAGATCAATCAAGGACCACTCCCACCAAGTACTAACGAAAATTGTAAACTTAAGGAGAGATGGTTGTGTACCAAAGACACTCCCAAGACACTCCTTGTAAAGGCCAAATACAAAGTACTAACAATAAATAACAAGTGGCTGAAATGAAGTATTAAAAACAGCCACAAAGAATTAGTGATGGATTAGTGACCAAATTTTGCAACAAAAATTCAAATCGGTCACTAAAATCGGTCACTAATGCTTATACATTTTTTTTTTTTAAATTCAAATACAATCTTCAATTGAAACTCCAAGAATTCTCCACGGGAATGCTAGTCCAGCCACTTCAAATTTCCAGCCACAAGTGTTTGGTGTTTGATAGCCAAATCCGAAAGCCTCCTTTTCCCTTTCCTCCTCCTTTTCTTAGTCCTCTTTTGATGACCCTTGTAGAACTAGCTTCTAAGGAGATAAACTAGGTCAAGCATAGGTCACATTTGAGTTCCATGATGAATACAAACAACACAAGTATGGAAGAATTATAGGAAAGAAGATTAGAGTAGAAGAAGTGAATATAGATGACAAAAGACAAGATTAAACTAAGTCAAGGAAGAACAAACCTAAGAAAGGTTCTAGAGTAGATGCACAAAACCAAACACTCAAAATTAGGTGAGCTGAAAATTTCTTTTAATGAATCCAAAACAAGTAGAAACCGAGAAGAACAAATTGAGAAATTAAACTCCTTAATTTGGCTTTTGCTTTTCAAATTAGGTTTAGCATATTTTTTTTTTTTTTTAAATTCACTTTTGATTTTGAACTTTCTTTTCTTCTTTTTTTTTTTAAATCTTAGGAGTTGCCTTTTTCTTTAAAAGAACCTCACAAATTCTCGGTCACACCTTAAATGAAGCACCAAAACCGGATTCAAATTGAAATTCAAATGCCACACAAATTAGGTCAAAATGTAAGGAACATGTGACATGCTTTTGATGCTTGGTTGGTTTATGTAGCACATGCACGGTTTTGGCTCCAATTTTCAAATTCAAATTGCAATCCAAACACAATTTTCCAGCACACACTAATAAAACAAAATCAAACCTCACGGAATTAAAATTTTTGTGTAAGACATTTTTCAAAAAAATTTTGGAAGCCTAAAATTCTAAGAAAACTACTAATGATCTAGTAGTAGTTTATGAACTCAAAAATGAAACAAAATTCATGAGCTTATACCAAAGAAAAGAAATGGATCTCGGCCAAATCCAGAAAATTGTTTCAAGATGCAAATCAAAAAATTAAAAAGGATCAACAAGCATAGCTAAGATAGATGAACATATAAGAACTACACAAACCTACTAGACATGGATTTAAAAATAAAAGACTCAAGCATTTAATTGACCGAATAAGATGCAAAGAAGACTCAAACAAAATCAAAAGCTAATAGGCAGAAAATTCCTAATTGAACACAAGAAGAGATTAGCATGATTCATGAAAGCATATAACATAGGCGCATATGAATCATTCAAGCAATACAAACTAGATCCATCAAATTTTGAAACAAAAACTAGATCTAGGAAAGAATCAACTCAATTGTGACATGAACTCAAAAATTTAACAAGATGAAACTCAAGATGAACTCAAGAACAATTTGGAACCACGGATCAAAATTCAAGAAGATGAACTTATCTCTTGAAGACCGAAGCTCTGATACCACTTGATGAGGTTCCACTTGGAAATCCTCAAGAATTCCCTCAATGCTCCTCGGTTCCTTGGAAGATTGACAAGGAATGGAAACTCCAAGAAGCACCAATGTGACTCTAGCTTGCGTCTAGCTAAGTACGGAAGAAGGAAGAATTCCCTAGCTCTACAAGGAGAGGATCTCAAGTAGGGTAGAGTTAGGGAGAGTGACTTTCGAATAGACAATTTCTAGGGAAAGAAATCTCATCAATATATCATCCAAAAGTGTCATACAATCCGGCCATAAAGGAATTTATAATAGAAATTAGGTTAAGGGTTTAAGTTGGGTTCACCTAGAGTTAAGTAAAACCATGGTATGGTTAACTTAACTCTAGGCGCCAAAATTTGAATTCTAAATTCAAATTTTGGTGCCAACCGGCCACCCCCTCCATGTGCTCTCATTTGGCATGTAATTAGGAGGCCATTTGAGTTGCATTTCGGATCACACCATGTGCATGTGTTGCACATGGCCGAAATGCACACTAAATGTGCTTCTAATTACATGCTAATGTAGATTCACATGTAAACTAATTAACTCTAAATTCACATGACCTCTAATGAAAATCCTACACTACAAGGCCGAAAATACAAAGCCCAAAAGAAATACAAGGCACTAAGGCCTGTAGACCCCTAAAATTGTCCGGGTCGGAAATAAAGCTTGAAGACTCTTGAGGACTGAAGGAAAGTCAGCCAGAAGGACTCATGGAAGGCCCTAGGAGGATTCTCTGTAGGTCTAGAGGTCTTGTAATAGCTCAAAATAAGGAAGTGGAGGGAATGAAGCCCAATACGGCCTCCCAAAAGTTCAGTACGGCCGTATTGAACATTTTGAACTACAATACGGCCGCACTGAACTCAATACGGCCGTATTGAGGTTTCTTGAACTTCAATACGGCCGCACTGAACTCAATACGGCTGTATTGAGGTTTCTTGAACTTCAATACGGCCGCACTGAACTCAATACGGCCGTATTGTAGTTCAAAAACTCAATACGGGCCGTATTGACCCCCAGAGGCCGTATTGCGCCTCATCCCTATAAATATGACGTCAATTGGACGTCATTTGACACTTTCACACTGAGTTTTAACCCTCTTCTTGAGTATTCTGGGTTTTTTTGAGCAGTGCTCTGCCTAGAAATCACTCGGAGAGTTGATCCGACAAAGTTCTCGAGTTCTGAGCTTTTTGCTTGAGTCTCGAACTGAGTCGAAGGGAAATCCTCCGGATTTCCATAGTTAAAATTTTCTAGGAGGGAGCGAGCGGGCTTGTAGAGCGAGGGAACGCCAAAAAGCTTCCCAGTTTTACTTGAATATAAAAGCACGCTTCAAAGGTTTCTTCTTAAGACCTTCCTTTTACTGCTTTCTGTGTGTATATTTAACTGTCATCATGTAGATAGTTAAGTTATAATTGTTTAGAATAAATAGGGGTAATTTAGTAATTTCGCACTATTATTTTTAGAAATAATCTGTCATAGGGAACCCGAAAGGGGCGCTGTGGGGTGCTAACACCTTCCCCACGCGTAACCGACTCCCTTACCCGACTCTGGTTGTCATGGCCGAAGTCGATTTTTGAATCGATTGCCTTAAACTTCTTTTTCCAATGTTTTGAGTAAAACATTGGTGGCGACTCCATGAACCCTTCCTTTTTATGAAAACCGCTAATCCATGGAGGGTCCCGCTTGGGATTAACATGGATCGGTGAGCCTTTTAATAAAATTGCTCGTTTGACAAGATCTCAGTTTGAGAATAAGTCATTCTAGCAATCCATATTTTTAAACAAATAAAAGAGTCCAACCATCCTTCGCGAATGCCGAAAGCCCGTTTCGGGCCGGTGGCGACAGATGGCGACTCCACTAGGGAAGCCTCGAGAGTCAGTCCCATTTAGTGATGGATTATTTCAAAAATAATAGTTTAAAATTACTTCATTACCCCTCGCTTGTATGATAATATGTTTTATCTATTTGGCTTTAAATAACTGTTGTATGTTTAAATTCTCGCAATTGTTTGGAATACAAACTGTACACGAACCTTTGCACACAACAGTTCCCTCTATACCCGGGGGCATGAGTGGTAACTGGAGAGGCTGGCACAATAATACTCACAATGTCAGCAGGCGGCCTGGAGAGGCCGGCATAATAATACTCACAAGGTCAGCAGGCGGCCTAGAGAGGCTGGCACAATAATACTCACAATATCAGTAGGCGGCTTGGAGAGGCCGACACAACAATACTCAACATCAGCAGGTTGAAGAACCGGATCTCCACCTCACTATCACAAGAGAAACAATGGAGCTTCTACTCGAAGACTGAAGATCAGGTGTACAATTTGTCAACCTTGTTACCCAATAGAGTACGCAATCAATGCTCAACTGCTCTAAAGGGTGAGGATACAAGCAAATACATTTGTCCAAGGGAAGCAACGTAGAAGCATCAACACAGAGACGAGAAGAAGACATGGACGAAATGTCTACGTCTTTACTTGCCTTTGGAAAGCCACACAGCTATTCCAAAGGAGAAGTAAAGAGGGGCAGTTGTAGACACCGAATTTCGTCCGGGGGGCATACAAACAAGATAGGACATCATAAAGCCCAAAATCCCAAATTAACTTTTTTTAGTGGCCCGGAACGAGCCGTTCCAAAATCGGAACGGGCCGTTCCCAAGTCCGAAACGGGCCGTTCTCGAATTGGAACGAGCCGTTCCAAGGCTTCTCAATGGCCTAAAAATTGTTATCTGGAACGGGCCGTTCTAGACCAGAACGGGCCGTTCCAAACCAAACAAATGGCCTAAAATCTGTACCCGGAACGGGCCGTTCTGATTTCAAAACGGGCCGTTCTAGGGTACGAAAATGGTACATAACGTTCGGATTCAGAACGGGCCGTTCCGAATCCAGAACGGGCCGTTCCAGCCCACATCTGATGCCTATAAATAGAGATCTCGAGCATAGTTCTCAGGACGGCCAGAGAAATTTCGAATAAGACTCCTTTGAGCACGAAAATTCTCTATTTCTCTCCCTTCTATTATATTTCTTGAGATTTGTGTCGCATCTCTATATTCTCTCTCCCTCCTATTGTATTTCTTGAGATCTGTGAGGTATACTGTAGTGCGAAAGGTTGCCACAAAGCACCTAAATCTCCATATTTGAAGATCAATAGAGCTCGTTCAAGAGGTATTTTAAATAATCTTCTTCTATATCTTTTATTTATCATCTTTATTTTTATCTTTTATTTATAACAAACGCAATCATGTAGATATTTTAGGGTTAGTCGTATAATTTAATTTTTCATTATGTAAATAAATATTAATAAAAGGGATTCAATATTTAATTTATTAATTCTTATCATGTTAACTTCATCATAGGGTACCGATTGAGGGCGTTGTAGGAGTGCTTAATACCTTCCCTACACGTAACCGACCCCCGAACCCAATTCTGGTTATCGAGGCCATTATTGGATCTTTAAAAACCTTTTCTTTTTCCAATGTTTTGAGTAAAACATTGGTGGCGACTCCATGAACTTATTTTCAAAACCATTGATTAAGGATTAGTCTGGCGTCCGGGCATTCCTTAATTGATGAGATTTTCAAAAGGATGTCTAAACCATTAGTCGCGAGATCGTAAATTTTCCGGTTGCGACAATGAGTAACTTGTAATGTGTCCCACATTTCTTTAGCTGACTTGCATTGAGAGATTCTAAAAAACTCATCAATAGACAATGCAGATGTTATTATGTTCTTTGCTCTATAGTCATATTGAGCTATCTTTTTCTCATCATCACTCCACTCACTCCAATGTTTTTCTCTCTTTCCATCACCATCTTTGGTCATAGGAATATAGGCTCCATTTTCTATTGCACCCCACACAACAATATCAATTACTTCAATGAAAATTCTCATCCTAATTTTCCAATAGACATAGTTTTCACCATTGAAAACAGGAGGTCTATGAATAGACAGACCTTCACCATAGGGTAGGTTGCTGTTGGCCATTTTTTAAATCTTGATTAACACTCAAGAACCTTGCTCTAATACCAATTGTTAGAAAAGAATGGCTCAATCCAAGAGAGGGGTGAATTGGATTCTATAACACTTAAATTTTTTTCAGAGTTCTAAGGATCTTTATTTCAACTTAAACTTTTATAATATGAATTCTCAAAGAAGTTCCTTGAAAGACTTGCTAATGGGAATGAGTCCTATATGCTTTCTCGATTAATCCTAATTAAATTCAATGTTAAGAACAACTAATATGCAATACTTTGATTTAGTTTAAAATAATGTTATGCATACAAACATATTAATCAAGATCAGTTACTTTAACACTCAACCAAGATTTTGCTCAATGTAAAAGATAAGGGTAAGAGAGAAGAATGCACAAGTATTTTATCCTAGTTCAATCACTCCACATGTGACCTATATCCAGTTGTCAATCATAACCTGATCAAGATTTGTTCCACTATCTCAATGAAGAAGTTTTACAAGCATACCACACATGCATATACTCCTACATTCAAGATAACCACTTTCTTGCCCCCAAGAAAGCACTTCTTGTAGAAACCCACTACAAGAATTCCTTACCAGTTGAGACACCTACTCAATATTTCCCTTACACTTTACACAAGGAATTAAAGGAACAAATTCACCTGGAAGTTGAACAAATCAGACTATGAATTCCAGAAGTAAATCTTAATCTTCCTCTCCCAAGAATGTAGTGATGATGATGATCTTTTTCAAAGCATTTCATAAAATGTTTTTCTTCTTGGTTTCACAAAGAAAACACTGCAAGAAGGTCACAAAGACTTTACAATATAGTTTTTCTCTCGTTGATTCTCAATTCATTCTCTGTTCTAAAGTTTCAAAGTGTGAAAGCTATATATAAAAATTTCAGAACCAGATAATCGATTATTTTACTCTTCATGATTTATGGAAATAACTCAAGAACAGAATAATTGATTATATTGTAGGATAATAGATTATTCCAGAGAGTGCTTCCTGGAATAATCAATTATTTCTCAGATAATATTATTACAACAAGACTTTTTTCACCTGTTGCTAGAATAATCGATTACACTTAATGATAATCGATTATTTCGAGTTAGTTCTCAAAAACTCAATTTTATACTTCAAAAATCTTTTCAAGTATTTTAAATCATCATCATACTCACCCTCAGTCAATTTAGATTAAAATTAACTCATGCACAAAGCATACACATGAAAAATAAGCTAATGAAAACAATACAATTCATAAGAGCTTATAAACTACTCCTATTACACATTATTATATTCATATCTTCTTCTTAACTAGTTTGTGTCCTTGGTCAGCTTCAACTCTCAGAATCCACCCTTTGTTATCATCAAAACTCTCATTCTCTCTCATACTTCAGAGCTTAGTTGATTCACTACTCCATAAATCTCAACAGTATTAACTGCTTCTACCCAGAAATGTTTAGAGGTGGAAAAATTATTTTGTAAGGTTCTTGCCATTTCCTGTAAAGAACGATTCTTTCATTCTACAACTCCATTTTGTTGTGGAGTTCTAGGTGTTGAAAAATTGTGTGTTATTCCATTTTCTTCACAAAATTCTTGAAACTGTTCATTTTCAAATTCTCCCCCATGATCACTTCTGATAGATGCAATTGATATTCCTTTTTCATTTTGAACTCTTTTACAAAATACATGGAATACCCTAAAAGACTCATCCTTGTGAGTTATGAACAGTACCCATGTCCATCTAGTGTAGTCATCGACAATGACCAATCCATATCTTTTACCACTCACAGATGTTGTTATAGTGGGACCGAATAGATCTATGTTGAGCAGTTCAAGAGGTCGTGAGGTGGAAACATGATTTTTGCTTTGAAATGAACTTTTAACTTGTTTCCCCTTTTGACATGCTTCACATACACCGTTCTTCCGATGCACAAGATTCGATAGTCCTCTTATGAGGTAATGCTTTTTCAATTTTGAGATTAATCTCTGACTGGCATGACCAAGTTTCTTGTGCCAGATCCACAGATTTTCATATGAGACTAAGTAATCGACGTTCAGATTTTCTAGTTCATTAAGCATTATTGTGTACAAGTTGTTGCATCTGTTAGCCGTGAATAATATGGATGAATCAGGTTGACTAATAGTACATTTATCTTTGTTGAAGGATACTTCATAACCGCTATTGCACAATTGACTTATGCTTAGTAGATTATGCGTTAATCCTTTAACATACAAAACATTATCAATGGAAATAGAGGAGTTTATTATACCTATTTTACCTATTTCCATGATATATCCTTTCTGTCCTCCTCCAAATGTGACTTGCCCTCCTTTCTTAGACTTGAGGTCTAGGAACATAGAACTTTCACCCTCATGTGTCGCGAGCAGCCACTGTCCACGTACCATGATTGGGCATTTTTTGTTTTTGTTGAATAGATCTACAATAGGCACTATTTTAGTTTTTGGTACCCAAATGAATTTGGGTCCATGAGTGTTAGTACTAGAGGTTTTGGAATTCCTCTTCTTATGCATGTGACTGCATTCGGACGTAAAATGTCCATTCTTTCCATACAAGGAAGATGTATAAGTTTTTTGTCTTGATCTCGGACTGAGTTTCAACAAATCCTAATCATGTTCTATCTTTCTGACTCCTGAAGTGATTTAGAAGATGCTCAAGATTTTTAGTTCCCAGTGTGAATTTTGATAAATCAGATTTTAATAAATCATTTTCTTTGGTTAATTTGATTACTTCTTCAAAAGTTGAAAGAAGCTTTGTATTTTCATTTTTCAATAGACGATTTTCTTCAAGTAATTCCAAAATTCTTTTCTTTTGTTCCTTATATGCTGTAGAAATCTTTGCTGAATCTGATAGAAGTTGATTATATGCATGCTCAAGAATTTTTAGGTCAGATACCTCCTCATTTTCTGATTCTGATGATGAGTCTACATCTGCCATGAGACATATGTTTACTTCTTCATCTTCCTCTGACGATGTTGTGTCAAGATCCTCCTAGGTGGCCATCATGGCTTTCTTTTTTTGAAGGGGGTCAACTTCTTCTTCTCATTTTACTTTTCTTTTTTGAGTTCTAGATATTTTGTTTTGTAATGTCCAGGTTTCTTACATTCATAGCACAATGGTTGTGCCTTTTCTCTGGAAGGTCTGTTGTATTTTCTCCATCGTATTCCTCCCATTTTCTTCATCATTGAATGAATCTTCCTTGATAGGAAGTATATTTCATCGTCTATGTCACAGGTTCCCTCACTGCAGCTATCATCAGACGTATCATTAATCTTAGCACTTTTGAGGAGGATGGTGTTGATTTTGTCTTTTGCACATTTAACGCAATAGACTTCTATTTTCTCCCAGCATCATCTTATTGTAACTCCAGCTCATGAACTTTAAGGAGTCCAATGAGTTCCTCTAGAGAGAGCTTTTCTAGATTTTTGGATGCTCTCAGAGCAGTGACTTGCAATCTCCATTTTCTGGGTAAACTATGAAGTAATTTGTCAATATGATCAAAATTATCATTGTAGACCCCTAAAATTGTCCGGGTCGGAAATAAGACTCGAAGACTCTCGAAGATCAAAGGAAAGTCAGCCAAAGGGACTCTTAGAAGACCGTGGGATGACAATCTGTAGGTTTAGAGGTCTTAGAGTAGCAAAAAATAAGAAAGTGGAGGGAATGAAGCCCAATACGGCCTCCCAAAAGTTCAGTACGGCCGTATTGAACATTTTAAACTACAATACGGCCGCACTGAACTCAATACGGCCGTATTGAAGTTTCTGAACTTCAATACGGCTGCACTGAACTCAATACGGCTGCACTGAACTTCAATACGGCTCCACTGAACTCAATACGGCCGTATTGAGGTTTTTTGAACTTCAATACGGCCGTACTGAATTCAATACGGCCATATTGTAGTTCAAAACTTCAATACGGACCGTATTGACCCCCAGAGGCCGTATTGCGCCTCATCCCTATAAATATGACGTCAATTGGACGTCATTAGACACTTTGACACTGAGTTTTAACCCTCTTCTTGAGTATTCTGGGTTTTTTTGAGCAGTGCTCTGCCTAGAAATCACTCGGAGAGTTGATCCGACAAAGTTCTCGAGTTCTGAGCTTTTTGCTTGAGTCTCGAACTGAGTCGAAGGGAAATCCTCCGGATTTCCATAGTTAAAATTTTCTAGGAGGGAGCGAGCGGGCTTGTAGAGCGAGGGAACGCCAAAAAGCTTCCCAGTTTTACTTGAATATAAAAGCACGCTTCAAAGGTTTCTTCTTAAGACCTTCCTTTTACTGCTTTCTGTGTGTATATTTAACTGTCATCATGTAGATAGTTAAGTTATAATTGTTTAGAATAAATAGGGGTAATTTAGTAATTTCGCACTATTATTTTTAGAAATAATCTGTCATAGGGAACCCGAAAGGGGCGCTGTGGGGTGCTAACACCTTCCCCACGCGTAACCGACTCCCTTACCCGACTCTGGTTGTCATGGCCGAAGTCGATTTTTGAATCAATTGCCTTAAACTTCTTTTTCCAATGTTTTGAGTAAAACATTGGTGGCGACTCCATGAACCCTTCCTTTTTATGAAAACCGTTAATCCATGGAGGGTCCCGCTTGGGATTAACATGGATTGGTGAGCCTTTTAATAAAATTGCTCGTTTGACAAGGTCTCAGTTTGAGAATAAGTCATTCTAGCAATCCATATTTTTAAACAAATAAAAGAGTCCAACCATCCTTCGCGAATGCCGAAAGCCCGTTTCGGGCCGGTGGCGACAGATGGCGACTCCACTAGGGAAGCCTCGAGAGTCAGTCCCATTTAGTGACAGATTATTTTTAACAAATAATAGTTAAAATTACTTCATTACCCCTTGTGTGTATGATAACATGCTCTATTTATATGGCTTTAATAACTGTTGTATGTTTAGTTTCTGCAATTGTTTGAAATATAAATTGCACACAAACCTTTGCACACAACAGTTCCCTCTATACCCGGGGGCATGAGTGGTAAGCCATAGGGAGTGGATGTTAGTACGGCCGGTTGTCGAATGGGTCTATAGGTGCCCGTAGACCGTTGTCGGAAAGCATCACTCAAGGTGATAACCATGAACTCGAGTCCGACAGTGCGTTGGAGCTTTCCATCGGCTTACGACGAGAGGAATTGGGTCCCTATAATGGGGGCACCTTGGGGGCCTCAGACCGGTGAGAACAGTTAGAACCACCTTGAATATGCACCTTTCTGCAGGATACCCCTACCTCGTGATTCGCTCGTGACTGTTCGTGGATGAGTGAATTGTTTGTGCATTGTTTATGTGAAATTGTTTGAGCATACATTGCATTTCTTTAAACATACAACATTCCTTTTTAAAAATAAGAATAAATAGGAATAAGAATCTTCCATTGCATGGTGTTAACATCTACCTTCATCACATTCATATAGGTAGTTTCCCTTTTCACCCAAAAAAATACAAAAAAACAAAATACCCAAAAAAAAGAAAAAAAGGGTTATTTATCCAAACCAAGCAATATCATGCATCATCTTAGGGACATCCTAAAAACATGATAATGCTTAGTTGAATAAACACAATGCATGCATATTCAACGTCATCATCTCATATCATGCATTCTTATCAAAGATCATGGAGGGATCTAGATTTGCATTTCATACATCCCTCCTAGTAATTCATTAATAAACATTAATAAAAAGAAAGAATTAATCGATGCGTATGTTCAAAGAATGGATCGCACGCTGTTCGTTATCAAGTGTAAGCCAACAACCGCGCCAAGCGAACACACGTCAACTCCGTTGTTGGTAATCAAGACAAACAAAGGGGAAGGTCCAACACCGTTAAGGATCACTGCTCCAAGACCTTTCCCCTACGAATCAAATAAGGCTGTGCCGTGGATATACGACATCCATTCTTCTGCCTACAGCGATATCTCTAAACATCGCTGGACTTGGGGGCATGACTAGGAGTGGCAGGATCTACACTCTCGATGATCTTCATGATAAAGCTCCCAAGAATAAAGAAAAGGAAAAAGAAAAAGAAAAAAACCGAGGAAAATAAAGAATCCGAGGAGGAGACTGATGAGCTATTAAAATATATCCGACAGAGCGAGTACTCCATCATGGATCAACTTCATAAGACGCCAGCAAAGACTACTTTGTTTTCGTTGATCCTATGCTCCGAACCGCATCGGCAAGCTCTGTTGAAAGTCTTGAACGAGGCATATGTGTCGCACACTATCTCCCAAGACAAGTTTGAGGGGATTGTTAGTCACATCACGGCTAATGATCACCTCACTTTCACCGATGAGGAAATCCCCGCTGGGAGACCAAATCACAACAAGCCCTTGCACATCTCTGTAAAGTGCAAGGAGTATCACATCGCTAAAGTCTGGTTCACAAGTATTTTTTCTACCAGCCTCTTCAGGCTTTACAGTAGTTGTGGGTTTTTCGTGTGTGTATTACTCTCATAGAAAGGATTGGATAATTTCTACACTCACTAAGGTGCATAACCTTAGTTTTTCTAAGATAGGTGTCTGAGTGTTTTGTTACTCTCGTAGAGAGGATGAACTATTGGCAACACTCACTAAGATAAGCTATCTTAGTTTTTACACAGATATACAGGAATTTCTTTGAGAAAAAATTGGTTTATGCTCTTGATTTTCATTTTCGTATTGCACATTTTTCTCTGCTTCTACTTCTCTTCTTCTCCTTGGCCTCGATACTTATACACTTTTTGATAAATTTGCCCGTTACTTTTAATTTGAATTTTTCCGTTAGAGCGTAGACATGTGTCGTAGCAATTGGACGCTTCGTTCATGCAAATCTTCTCATTTAATGCATTTGATCTTACATTAAATGCTTGTTTGTATTTCTGAAACTTCTCTGTTTAGTTGATTTCTTTGATATCTGACTCCAATCATGATCTAGGTATATTTGTAATTTTCTCATCAGTTTAGCCGCTACGGTGCTGTCTTTTTCTGAAAAGTAGGTGTCCTTTCTCTGACACACTCGGCTTTAACTTATGAATGCACGCTTGCCTAATTTTTTATTCACGATGATGTCCTCTTATGTTTCTTGTATAATTCCTTTCAATTTGATTAGCGGACTTCAGACGTGCTTCAGCATTCTCAACATTGTCTAGTTACAAGATACTACGTCTGATCTTGACGACCCTTTTCGTCTGAGTGTGGAAGTGATAACTTCATCTTTTATTTGGTTCTTTCTGATGGTCTCTTCATGTTGATGCCTTGGCCATTCATGTCGATGTATTGGCCAATTTGTGTCTGATGCCTCAGGCTTCTGTTGATAGACTTTGTATTGGATTTGAGCCTGAATCAAACTTAGCCTTGATGTTGGCCCTTTCTATCGTCTGAAATTTTGTCTAGCTAGATTATGCTTGAACATATTCCACTCTTTGAACTTTTTGTTATTCGACTGAAACACTAACGCACATGTTAGTAATAACAATATGTATTATATTTGTCATATTCAAAACCTTGGTGGGAATTGCGAATGTGCTTCATTTGACTTAACAACATTGTCTTATAGTTGTATTAGTATAGGTTTCATATATTTTGGTCTTGTATTTTGGACCAATTAGAATAGGATTTTTAGGCCTTAGGCTTCATGGGCCTATTTTTGGGCTTCATGGGCCATGGGTATTTTGGTACCTAATATTGGGCTCATTTTGCTTTTAGGCTCCGCCTCTTGCTCTCTGTCAGGTTCAGCTTTGACCTGTGGTGGCTGGTCCTCATCATGAGATGGAACGCCATCCTCATCTGTTGCCGGTTCATGGGTTGGAGGTACATCTCCTTTGAATACCCAATTATATTCTTGTTTTAGCATCCTCATGTGATGCAAGGAAGATTTTTCAATCTTGTTTGAAGCATGGAGAATAATTTTCTTTTCCCCTGTCAATTCCACCCCTGCATTCTCAAAAATCTTAGACAGCAACAAGGCATAAGGAATTGGACCATCCTCTTTCCTTCTCGCCTTCCACATGCAGTCATTCACCACTGACACCCAATCAATCTTAATTTTCTTTTTAATCACATGCATCATCAAAATGTCATCCCTTGACATTTGAGCATGGTTGTGCAAACATGGTTTAATCATCCAGGAAATAATAAAAGAAATCAAATGGGAATTTTTCTTCATACCTCCCGCCAAGAACTTGTTGTAGTTGGTGTTCTCAGGATTCCTCTAACAATCTCTGAAGGTTGTCAGCTCCTCAAAATCACCAAAGTTAAAGGGTTGGGGTTTGGAACTCCCATTGTCGCTCAACCTGGCAGCCGCCTTCAAGGTTGGTCTGTCAAGCTTTATCAGCTTGCCCTTCACAACTAATTGCATTATCCCTTCATTGCTGGTAGTAAAGCATAGAAATAGCCTGATCAGCTCAGGGTAGTAGGGTCCTTCCAGTTCCAAGAACTTCCCAAGGTCTTGGTGCTCTAGTAGAGTGGGGAAGCTAAACCCTCCATTTTTGAACCATTCCAACTTCAGGGTTTTGGGAGGGATGATTCTCTGACCCCGCATACCATTCAAAGTAGTACTCCTGGGTTTTCTCATCCACAAACCACTTGGAAATTAGTTGCCCTGAGGGCAGAGGATGCTTGCTCCCCCTCACTTCCAGCTTCTTGGGTCTTTTGGAAGAAGAAGTCATGGTTGGGTTTTGGTGGAGAAGAAGAGAATGAGAGAGATGAAGAGGTTAGGGTTTGAGAGTTTGAGAGAATATGAGAATATGGAGAAATGAGAGGGTTTGGAGGTTCTTATGCCCTAGCACGTTTCTGAGTGGGGAAAGGTTACTTAACTGAAGAATAATAGGAAGTTAAGGGTTTGGCGTGCATAAAAACCGTTCAAAATGCTTCAGAAAAATCAAATGTTGCGCAGATAATCGATTATTCATACAAATAATCGATTATTTGTGTTAGTAAAAGCCTTTAAAAACCATGTCTACACTAAATAATCGATTATTTTTGGAATAATCGATTATGCCAGAGGGTTATTTTTCTCAACGTTGCCCAGATAATCGATTATTTCCAAGATAATTGATTATTCCAGAGGCTTTTCATATTCTTCTTCCCAGATAATCAATTATTGCCCTAAATAATCAATTATTTCAGAGGCTCTTGGAATTCTTCTTACCAGATAATCGATTATTGCCCCAAATAATCGATTATTACAGAGGCTCTTGGAATTCTTCATCTCCCAGATAATTGATTATTACCCAAATAATCGATTACTATTATGGGCTCACTTGAAATAATCGATTAAATTTTAAGATAATCGATTAGTCCAGAGAATTTTTGCTTCTCAGAAATTTAACTTTTCAAATTACTCCAAGTCTAATTCACTTCTTGAGCACTCTCTTTTATGCATCAATGTTTCACACTTATTCCAAACAACCACACAATCACTCTCAAATCACAATCAATTTAAACAAGATTCATTGACTATTCCTAGTTCAATTCTCAATTGATTAAATCTTTCCTTTGGTAGAGGTTTTGTAAATATGTCAGCTAATTGCTTACTAGTCTCGACAAACTCTACAACACAATCATTTCCTTGAACATGATCTCTCAAAAAGTGGTGTCTTATCTGATGGAAAAGCTAGGAGAAGTGAAAGTGGAACCACTCCTTGACTTCACCAAGTGTAGGATCTTCTTCTTGGAGACTTGAACCGAAGGGATTAAGCTTTTTTGAAGGAAGAACACGAAGAAGGAAAGCCTAGGCTAGAGATGGAAGTATTCTAGCTTGAAGGCTCAAAGGATTGCTCACTTCAAAAGGTAGGAACTAAAGTAATTTTCCTAGGGTTTGAAGGCAATACTCTCGGTGACTCTTGAGGAAATTTGGGCTGAAGAATGATCTCAAATTTCATATATTCAAAAGTGAGTACAAAGTGTGAGCAGGGAACCTTTTATGCATTCGGAATTAAGAGACACTTGGCGCCAATGTGGAGGCTTCACATGTGGCGCCAAGATTTGAATTCAAATTTTGAATTTGAATTCAAATTTTAACACACATGTGCAAGACCGGATCCCATTAGTGCTAAGTGTATTTAGGTTTGATTTAGTGTGCATTTAGGGTTGAATTTGAGTCACACATGTTCAGCCAAGGTGGCGCCATCCATGTGACTCAAAATGCAACTTAAATGCATACTAAATTAAACCTAGTTTTGCCTAATTCACTTAAACTAGTAATCCTCCTTAAATCCTAAACTAATGACCTAAATACAATGGTCAATGAAATACAATAAATAGGAAACATTACAAGAAAGAGAATGAGTCCAATATTGGGTGTCAAAAGCCCAAAGGCCCATGAAGCCCAAAGTGTACAAACCCTAATCTATGGTCAAATACAAGACCAAAACAAAGTAAATCCCTATTCTATGAATTTGCAATAAAACATGGTGTTTAAACAAGTAAAGCCCAAGTGAGGAGCACCCTAGGCCCACCAAGCCTATTGGGCCCACTAAGCTCTGAAGCAGTCATGTCTTCTAGTAATCTCCTGGCCATAACTCTAGTGGTTGGACCCTTGGTCCATGCTCTTCCATCATTATCTCTATATGTTTTGTCCTAGAGTGTAAAATTGGGTTTTTGGTCAAATTTATTGCACTTGTATTATCACATCTCAGAGGTATTTTATTTAACTCAGTTCCATAGTCTCTTAGTTGTTGTTTCATCCAAAGAATTTGAGCACAACAACTCCCAGCAGCTATATACTCAGCCTCAACTGTACTTAAAGCAACACAAGCTTGCTTTTTGCTATGCCATGAGACAAATGCACTCCTTAGTAGGTGACAAGTACCACTTGTGCTTTTTCTATCTAGTCTACACCCAGCATAATCTGAATCTGAGTAGCCTATCAGACTTAGTGAGACTCCCTTTTGATACCACAAACCTACATTAGTTGTACCTTTCAGATATTTAAGAATTCTCTTTACACATTTCATGTGAGATTCTTTTGAATTTGCCTGAAATCTTGCACACAAGCAAACAGCAAACATTATATCAGGCCTACTAGCTGTCAAATATAAGAGTGATCCAATGATACCTCTATACTTTGAGTTATCAACAGCTATGCCCTTTTCATCCAAGTCAAGATTGCAAGTGTTTGGTATTGGTGTAGCAGCCTCCTTACACCCTTCTATACCAAACTTTTTCAATAGTTCATTGCAATACTTGCTTTGACTTATGAAGATTCCATCACTCATTTGTTTGATTTGCAACCCCAAGAAGAATGTAAGCTGCCCCATCATTGACATTTCAAATTCTCCTTGCATGGTCTTAGCAAATTCTTTGCATAGAGAGACATTGGTAGATCCAAATACAATATCATCCACATAGATTTGAACATACATTGTATCATTTTTAAATTTCTTCACAAACAATGTATTATCTACTTTCCCTCTTACATAGTCATTCTTAATCAAAAATTTGCTCAACCTGTCATACCATGATCTTAGAGCTTGCTTCAAGCCATAGAGTGTCTTTTTAAGTTTGTACACATGATTAGGATTTTTAAAATCCACAAAACCTGGTGGTTGCTCCACATACACTTCCTCTTGTATCAACCCATTGAGGAAAGCATTTTTCACATCTATTTGATAAAACTTGAAATTCTTTATAGAAGAATAATCAAGAAGTAATCTAATGGCTTCTATCCTTGCTACAGGGGCAAAAGTCTCATCATAGTCAATTCCCTCTTCTTGATTATACCCCTTAGCCACTAGTCTTGCCTTATTTCTTATTATAATTCCTGATTCATCAAGCTTATTTCTAAAAACCCACTTGGTTCCTATAATTGGATAATCAGTTGGTAATGGCACTAAATCCCATACTTCATTTCTTTCAAACTGATTTAGTTCCTCTTGCATGGCCATTAACCAATGTTCATCTTTTAGTGCTTCATCAATGCTCTTAGGTTCAACTTGTGACACAAAAGCCACAATATTGAAAATATTCTTAATTGCACTCCTAGTTGAAACTCCCTTACCAAGATTTCCAATTATGTTATCCATTAATAAGTCCATAGAAGGTTTCCATTCCTTAGGCAGTTGTTCACTTGTATCCTTAGTGTTTTCATGTGATTTACTCTCTTTAGGCTTTTCATTAGGTTCACTCTCCAATAGAGGTTGATCAAGCAAATTAGTCAAGTCTTCTATTTCAGTTTGCTTTGTCTCTTGTTTGTTTGTCTCATCAAACACAACATGGACTGATTCTTCAACAACTAGAGTTCTCTTGTTATATATTCTATAGGCTTTGCTATTTGTAGAATATCCTAGAAAGATTGCCTCATCAGCCTTTGCATCAAATTTTCCAAGTTGCTCTTTCCCATTGTTCAGCACAAAGCACTTACACCCAAACACTCTAAAGTATGAAATGTTAGGCTTCCTTCCATTGTAAATTTCATAGGGTGTTTTCTTTAATATGGGCCGGATCAGAACTCTGTTCAACACATGACAAGCTGTGTTAATAGCATTAGCCCAAAAGTATTTTGGCAATTTTGTCTCATTCAACATAGTCCTAGCTAGTTCCTCAAGAGACCTATTTTTCCTCTCAACAACCCCATTTTGTTGAGGTGTCCAAGGTGCTGAGAAATTATGGTTTATACCATGTTCCTCACAGAATTTTTGGAACAAAATGTTTTGGAATTCACCTCCATGGTCACTTCTTATAGAGGTAATGTTTGAATTCTTTTCATTTTGAACAAGCTTGGCAAATTTTCTAAAGGCATTAAAAGCATCATTTTTATTTGCAAGAAACACAACCCATGTGAGTCTTGAGTAGTCATCTACAATAACCAAACCATAGTAGTTTCCACCTAGACTCATGGTTCTTGAAGGACCAAACAAATCCATGTGAATCAATTGCAAAGGTCTAGTTGTGGAAATCTGATTTTTGCTTTTAAAGCTAGCCTTCACTTGCTTGCCCTTTTGACAAGCATCACATAGTTTGTCCTTACTAAACTTGAGTTTAGGTAATCCTACCACTAATTCCTTCCTAGTCATTTTATTTAAATGATCCATGTGAATATGTGCAACTCTCCTATGCCAAAGCCAAATATTTTATTCTTTGGTTATTAAGCACTTAGTATTAGAAATTACTATTAAGTATTGTCAAGCATGTATATGTTGTCAATTCTTTTTCCAATGAATCTGATTTCCTTTGTCTTTTCATCACATATCAAGTAACATGTATTATCAAATTCAATTTTAAAGCCTTTATCACTAAGTTGACTTATGCTCAGGAAATTATGTTTCAGCCCATCAACAAGCAATACATTCTCAATCAATATTTGAGAGGAGGAGTTACCAATATTACCATGACCAAGAATTCTCCCTTTGTTGTTGTCACCATAGGTAACATACCCTTCATTTTTCAATTTCAGACTCGAGAATTTTGAAGGATCTCCAGTCATATGCCTTGAGCAGCCACTATCAAGATACCATAGCAAGTTCTTGGCCCTCAAGCATTCATACAACAAAGATTCAAAGAAAAAATTTAGGTACCCATGTGAAGGGTCCTTGTAGGTTAGTTCTCAGCCTTTGGCTCTTTTTAATCCAAACCATCTCCATTTGGAACTCCATATTTCCTTGAGTAGCAATTCCTTATTATGTGACCTCTTTTACAACAATAATAGCAAGTTGTTTGTCTAGAGAAATTGCTTTTAAATTTTCTGAAATCTTGGTTTTTCTTAAAAAATCCTTTCTTTGACTTGAATGGCATGCTCATGCTTTGATTAAAACCAAGTATACTCCTATCAAAAGTGTTTCTTTGTTTTCCCAAAAGAATATTCAAATTTGCATTTCCATTTGTGAACTTTGCAAGAGTGGTTTTTAAATCAGCATTTTCTTTTTCAAAAGTCTTGCAATTTTCACAAACATCTTTTGAGGAGGAGGAGGTTTCACAATGAGCTTCACTAAAGTTGAAAATAGTTTGAAGATTTTCATGCTCATGTTTCAAATCCTCAAGCTCTTGTTCAACTTTAATTAAAGCGTTTTCATACCATTTCAGCTTGATTTTAAGCTTTGAATTTAAGGCATCTAATTTCACAGCCTCTTTATGAATTTGTATAAAATCTTCTTGGAGTTGATCATAGTCCGGATTAGATTCAAGGTCAGAGTCACTTACAATTGTGTCTTGGTCTGCTCCAGTCATCAAACACAAGTTGTTCTCTTCAAATTTAGATTCATCACTTGTTGTGCTTGAGTCATTGTCTTCCCAAGAAATGTAGGCTTTCTTCCCTTTGCCATTTTTCTTCATTTTCTTCTCCTCTTGTTGCTTCTTCAAGAGATTTGGACACTCGGCTTTTATATGTCCCGGTGTCGCCACCGGCCCAAACGGGCCTCGGCGGTCGCGAAGACGGTCGAGCTCGCTTTTATTTTAGTTTTGAAAATGTATTGGATTATTAGAACGACTTGTTCTCAAACTGAGACCTTGTCGATCTTATCCAATTTATTTATTAAATGTCTCACCAATCCATGTTAATCCCAAGCGGGACCCTCCATGGATTAGTGGTTTTCGTAGTAAAAGGGTTCGTGGAGTCGCCACCAATGTTTTACTCAAAACATTGGAAAAAGGGATAAGGCAATTGATTTTATAAATCAACTTCGGCCATTACAACCAGAGTTGGGTAAGGGAGTCGGTTACGTGTGGGGAAGGTGTTAGCACCCCACAGCGCCCCTTTCGGGTTCCCTATGACAGATTATTTCTAAAATAATAGCGTAAAAATTACTAAATTACCCCTATTTATTCTAAGCAATTATAAATTAACTATCTACATGATGACAGTTTAAATATGCACACAGAAAGCAGTAAAAGGGAGGATTTAAGAAGAAACCTTTGAAGCGTGCTTTTATATATTTCGTAAAACTGGGAAGCTTTTTGGCGTTCCCTCGCTCTACAAGCCCGCTAGCTCCCTTCCTATAAAATTTTGACTACGGAAATCCGGAGGATTTCCCTTCGACTAGGTTCGATCCTCAAGCAAAATGGCTCGGGGCTCAAGAACTTCGTCGGATCAACTCTCCGAGTGATTTCTAGGGCAGAACACTGCTCAAAAACCCCAGAATACTCAAGGAGAGGGTTGAAACTATGTTCAAAAGTGTGGAATGACGTCCAATTGACGTCATATTTATAGGGAATAGGCGCAATACGGGCTACAGAATCAATACGGCCGTATTGAAATTTTTGAACTTCAATACGGTCGTATTGAAGTTCAATACGGCCGTATTGAAATTCAGAAATTTCAATGCGCCCGTATTGAGTTCACTGCGGCTGTATTGAAGCTTCAATACGGCCGTATTGATTTCAGTACGGCCGTATTGAAGTTTCAGAAACTTCAATACGCCGTATTGAGTTCACTGCGGCCGTGTTGAAGCTTCAATACGGCCGTATTAAGTTTAGTACGGCCGTATTGGGCTTCATTCCCTCCACTTCCTTATTTTAAGCTACTCTAAGACCTCTAAATCTACAGATAGCCATCCTATGGTCTTCTAGGAGTCCTTCTGGCTGACTTTCCTTCGATCTTTGAGGGTCTTCGAGTTTTATTTTCGACCCGGACAATTTTAGGGGTCTACAGCTGCCCCCCCTTTACTTAGTCGGACGGCCTTTTGGTGTACCGGCTGACAAGTAAAGGAGTTGACCTAATTGTCCGGGTGATGTGCCGACCTTCTGACTTGTAATGTCTTCCGGTGGAAAATTGTTGAGTAGCCTCTCCAGGTGGGTGCATACCTCGGCGCTTCTGACATCCTCGGTAGCTGAGTTTACCCTCTCCAGGGTCAACTTCACTCGACGCCCGAGCCGGAAGTTGGACATCAACGCACCTCTGATGACGCTGATGGTTGAGTACCGTCTCTCCAGACCTAGCCTCACTCGACGCCCGAGCCGGAAGCTAGACACCAGTGTGTTAACATCACCCTGATGATTGAGTACCGCCTCTCCAGGCTCTGCCGCTTAACATTTGGCAGTTGAGTTTGCCCTCTCCAGGGTCTGCGTCTTAACATCGGCAGGTGAGTTTACCCTCTCCAGGGACTGCGTCTTAACATCGGCAGCTGAGTTTGCCCTCTCCAGGGACTGCGTCTTAACATCGGCAGCTGAGTTTACCCTCTCCAGGGTCTGCGTCTTAACATCGGCAGCTGAGTTTACCCTCTCCAGGGACTGCGTCTTAACATCGGCAGCTGAGTTTACCCTCTCCAGGGACTGCGTCTTAACATCGGCAGCTGAGTTTACCCTCTCCAGGGACTGCGTCTTAACATCGGCAGCTGAGTTTACCCTCTCCAGGGACTGCGTCTTAACATCGGCACCTGAGTTTACCCTCTCCAGGGACTGCGTCTTAACATCGGCACCTGAGTTTACCCTCTCCAGGGACTGCGTCCGTGTCTCCTGATCACTTCGGCAATGCGAGTTTACCCTCTCCAGGGATTTGAGATGATTTTTGTCTCCACAGTCCACTATGCTGCTTCGACAGTTTTTTCTGATTTTGTGCCGCCGAGGGCTGGATAACGCAGGGATCCGTCTAGGGGATGTGCAGTCATTCATAGGTTCCTGTGCCCCAACTTGCATTGCATTGTTGGTACCCATGGGGAATTTCTGAATCCTTGGGGTGTAGACACAGATGCTCTCTCTTTGAGTTGAGCGATGCCTTATGTTTGGCTGACGTCCTTTGACGTTGGTGGAGTATCCCGGTTGTCCTTATTCGGGTGACTCTTTTCAATTTTCTGATTTTGTAGCCTCTGTGTAGGCTATTATCCACTAGGGAATTCTGTCATTCATTTCTTGACTGGCCTCTTCTGTTGGGCAGATAATCTTGATGTTCGGTGCTTAGCTGGATGCCGCATTCCGCTTGGGGAATATTTATTGAGATTTTTTTATTTTTTCTCCTTTTGTAGGGATGCCTCTTGAGTAGGCGATTGGGGATTTGGGGATCTTATTGTATCCCAGAGTATTATTTAGGAAGCCTCTACAGGCTTAGCCTCGCTCAGCACTTTGAGTCGGAGAGCTATCTTCCACTGAGGAAGTGTTAAGTCCTTTGACTTGTATATACTGTTTGGATGATCGCACTTCCATTGGGGATTGCGTCGATTTTGCTTTGATAGCTCTCGCTGGGGATTTTTCCGTGAGCTTGAGCTGAGGTTCCCTCTGGGGAGTATTATTTCTGCGAGCCTCTCCAGGCTCATTTATTCTGAGAGAGTATTATTTTTGCAAACCTCTCCAGGCTTTAGTTATGATGAAAGAGTATTATTTCGGCGAGCCTCTCCAGGCTCAATTATTCTGAAGGAGTATTATTTCGGCAAGCCTCTCCAGGCTCAATTATTCTGCGGGAGTATTATTTAGGCAAGCCTCTCCAGGCTCAATTATTTTGCGGGAGTATTATTTCGGCAAGCCTCTCCAGGCTCAATTATTCTGTACGAGTATTTTTTCGGCAAGCCTCTCCAGGCTCAGTTATTCTGAGAGAGTATTATTTCGGCAAGCCTCTCCAGGCTCAGTTATGTTGAGAGAGTATTATTTCGGCGAGTCTCTCCAGGCTCAGTTATTTTGAGAGAGTATTATTTCGGCAAGCCTCTCCAGGCTCAGTTATGTTGAGAGAGTATTATTTCGGCGAGCCTCTCCAGGCTCAGTTATTCTGAGAGTATTCTTTCGGCAAGCCTCTCCAGGCTCAGTTATTTTGAGAGTATTCTTTCGGCAAGCCTCTCCAGGCTCAGTTATTTTGAGAGTATTCTTTCGGCAAGCCTCTCCAGGCTCAGTTATTCTGAGAGTATTCTTTCGGCAAGCCTCTCCAGGCTCAGTTATTTTGAGAGTATTCTTTCGGCAAGCCTCTCCAGGCTCAGTTATTTTGTATGACGCTGTTGATTTTCTGAATCTTTGCATTTTGTTTGTTGCTGTCATACACAAGCAATTTTTCCTATTTTTTCTAATTTATGTAGTTGCCTCATGACGAGGTCTTTGAAAATTTCTTTATGGCCAATACGGCCGCATCCATTTCAGTACGCCCATGTTGAGTTAAAATTTTGTTCATAACCCTGATTTTAGTACGGGTGTACTGAACATGGTACGGGCGCATTGTTTTTTCTGAAATTTATATTTTTTATTTTTTTTGTTTTTTTCAATAAACAGAGAATAAGTGATCTTCCAGTACACCTATCATCTGTATGCATGTATGCAGTATGATGCACCTAATTCTATTTGATTCTTTTTTCAAAAGAATTAACCGATGCGTTTCTCTGTTTGGATTTTGCCATTCCTCCAGACGGACTGTGCTCTGCCGATTTCTGTTACCGAGGAATGATGCATATTTTGATTTTGGTGACATCAACCAAATGATTCTTCCCTTTCTTTAGAAGATGTGTCAACCCTCCTATTGACCACTATATCTCCATGTTTCCACAAGATTATTCAAAAATCATTTGGGACAAGAGAGAAAAGAAGGAAAGGATATATTTTCAAAGAATTGTGTTTTAGAGGGGATTATTTTATTTTTAAAAGATGGTTTTTGTAAGAATGGCTGGCCATGGTAGGCTTATGTGTTTAGGCTTGTTCGACTAAACACTTATGAGGTTAAGCACATCTTTGTTATTAATGATTGTGCTTTGACAACTTGGATAGCTTTTCTTGAGCCCCTTGTTGAATTCAATTGATGGTACCATCATGGATTTATTTTGTTTTTTTTCTTTTTTTGACGGCCCTAACTTTTGCCTAAAACACCCTTTTGTGATGTCTTAGCGGGCTTTTGTATTCATTTTGTAACCCTAACTTTTGCCTAGGTCACCCTTTTCGTGGGATTCCTAGCGGGTTTTTGTCTTCATTTTGTAACCCTAACTTTTGCCTAGGTCACCCTTTTGTGGGATTCCTAGCGGGTCTTTTGCTCTTATTTTTGTGCAGTCCCCTTTTTGGGTTTCCTGCCGAGCTTATTATCTTTAGGATTTCTTTTATCCATGATGGCACTTATTGATGCCAAGAAAAGGTGCTCCAAGCTGTCATGCACATTTCCACATAAAAATGATGCGGGTTTATTGTTATCAAGATGATTTTAACCTCATTTATGCTTATTCAAACAGGGTTAAAATAATGTGGTCTAGAATTTTATTGCAAGCAAGAAAAGAAGCAATAAGAAATAATGAAGAATGATTTTATTATAATCATAGTGGAAACATGTGCCCTATCGAGGCTCGGGGGTCGGGCTGTCCCCGAGGAGTGATCTCTAATAGTCACTGAGTCTATACATCCCTATCGGAAGGAGAAAAACATTTTGACGACGACGACCGGCCTTGACGTTTGTGAACCGGCCTTCCTAAAGATCTGGCTTAAAGAACGTCGAGAAGGATCTTGATTCCTCTTCGTTCTTTGATCTTTAACAGGGTTGTATCCTAACCCTTGTTTCCCCGGATTGTCCTTGATAATAGGTAGCTCCGGGATTCCTTGGGAGTACTTGCCCAATCCTTGTCCTGGCAAGTATCCGTTCTTGGTGAGCATGGAGCTACCTTCTTCATTTCTCGGGGAAACGTTTCAACATTGGCAATTTCCAATGCTTGGAAGGCGGTTTCTAAAGCTTCCTCTGCTGCATCCACATAAGGTATGTTGGATGGCTTGCTGATGAGTATGTCATCTTCAGCTTGTACAGTCACCAGCTTGTCACCCACTGTGAATTTGACTTTCTGGTGGAACGTAGAAGGAACAGCTTTTGCATCATGAATCCAAGGTCGGCCGAGGAGACAGCTGTATGCGGGAGTAATGTCCATCACTTGGAATTCGACATTAAAGATAGTGGGTCCAATTTGGATTGGAAGATTGATCTCTCCCACCACTTCTCTTTTAGAACCATCGAAGGCTCGAACGATCATGTTGCTCGGGCGCATTTGGACTCCCTTGATTGCCAATTGCTTGAGCGTTCTTTTTGGCATCACATTCAAGGAAGATCCATTATCTACCAAGACTTTTGCGATGTGATACTCCTTGCACTTTACAGAGATGTGCAAGGGCTTGTTGTGGTTTGATCCCTCGGCGGGGATTTCTTCATCGATGAAGGTGAGGTGATCATTAGCCTTGATGTGACTAACAATCCCCTCAAACTCGTCTTGGGAGATAGTGTGCGACACGTATGCCTCGTTCAAGACTTTCAACAGAGCTTGCCGATGCGGTTCGGAGCATAGGATCAACGACAACAGCGTAATCTTTGCTGGCGTCCTATGAAGTTGATCCACGATGGAGTACTCGCTCTGTCGGATAAATTTTAACAGCTTGTCAGTCTCCTCCTCGGATTCTTTTTCTCGGTTTTCTTTTCTTCTTTTTCTTTATTCTTGGGGGCTTTGTTATGAAGATCATCGGGAGTGTAGATCCTACCACTCCTAGTCATGCCCCCAAGTCCAGCGATGTTGGAGATATCGCTGTCGGCAGAAGAGTGGATGTCGTATATCCACGGCACAGCCTTATTTGATTTGTAAGGGAAAGGCCTTGGAACTGTGATCCTTAATGGTGTCGGACCTTCCCCTTTGTTCGTCTTGATTACCAACAACGTAGTTGACGTGTGTTCGCTTGACGCGGTTGTTGGCTTGCATTTAATAACGAACGGCGTGCGATCCATCTTTTGAACATACGCATCGCTTAATTCTTTCTTTTTATTAATGTTTATTAATGAATTACTAGGAGGGATGTATGAAATGCAAATCTAGATCCCTCCATGATCTTTGATAAGAATGCATGATATGAGATGATGACGATGAATATGCATGCATTGTGTTTATTCAACTAAGCATTATCATGTTTTTAGGATGTCCCTAAGATGATGCATGATATTGCTTGGTTTGGATAAATAACCCTTTTTTCCTTTTTTTTTTTTTTTTTTTTTGGGTATTTTGTTTTTTGTATTTTTTGGGTGAAAAGGGAAACTACCTACATGAATGTGATGAAGGTAGATGTTAACACCGTATAATGGAAGATTCTTATTCCTATTTATTCTTATTTTATTGTAAACAAGAATGTTGTATGTTTAAAAAGCTGCAAATGTATGCTCATACAATGTCACATAGCGAATGCACACACAATTCACTCATCCACGAACAGTCACGAGCGAATCACGAGGTAGGGGTCTCCTGCAGAAAAGTGCATATTCAAGGAGGATCTAACTGTTCTCACTTGGTCAAAGGCCCCCAAGGTGCCCCCATTATAGGGACCCAATTCCTCTCGTCGTAGGTCGATGGAAAGCTCCAACGCACCGTCGGACTCAAGTTCATGGTTATCACCTTGAGTGATGTTTTCCGACAACGGTCTACGGGCACCTATAGACCCATTCGACAACCGGCCGTACTAACATCCACTCCCTATGGTTAATCACTCATGCCCCCGGGTATAGAGGGAACTGTTGTGTGCAAAGGTTTGTGTACAGTTTGTATTTCAAACAATTGCGGAATTTAAACATACAACAGTTATTTAAAGCCATATAATAAATTATGTTATCATACAAGCAAGGGGTAACGAAGTAATTTTTAACTATTATTTGTTAAAAACAATCTGTCACTAAATGGGACTGACTCTCGAAGCTTCCCCAGTGAAGTCGCCATCTGTCGCCACCGGCCCAAACGGGCCTCGGCGGTCGCGAAGACGGTCGAGCTCGCTTTTATTTTAGTTTTGAAAATGTATTGGATTATTAGAACGACTTGTTCTCAAACTGAGACCTTGTCGATCTTATCCAATTTATTTATTAAATGTCTCACCAATCCATGTTAATCCCAAGCGGGACCCTCCATGGATTAGTGGTTTTCGTAGTAAAAGGGTTCGTGGAGTCGCCACCAATGTTTTACTCAAAACATTGGAAAAAGGGATAAGGCAATTGATTTTATAAATCAACTTCGGCCATTACAACCAGAGTTGGGTAAGGGAGTCGGTTACGTGTGGGGAAGGTGTTAGCACCCCACAGCGCCCCTTTCGGGTTCCCTATGACAGATTATTTCTAAAATAATAGCGTAAAAATTACTAAATTACCCCTATTTATTCTAAGCAATTATAAATTAACTATCTACATGATGACAGTTTAAATATGCACACAGAAAGCAGTAAAAGGAAGGATTTAAGAAGAAACCTTTGAAGCGTGCTTTTATATATTTCGTAAAACTGGGAAGCTTTTTGGCGTTCCCTCGCTCTACAAGCCCGCTCGCTCCCTTCCTATAAAATTTTGACTACGGAAATCCGGAGGATTTCCCTTCGACTAGGTTCGATCCTCAAGCAAAATGGCTCGGGGCTCAAGAACTTCGTCGGATCAACTCTCCGAGTGATTTCTAGGGCAGAACACTGCTCAAAAACCCCAGAATACTCAAGGAGAGGGTTGAAACTATGTTCAAAAGTGTGGAATGACGTCCAATTGACGTCATATTTATAGGGAATAGGCGCAATACGGGCTACAGAATCAATACGGCCGTATTGAAATTTTTGAACTTCAATACGGTCGTATTGAAGTTCAATACGGCCGTATTGAAATTCAGAAATTTCAATGCGCCCGTATTGAGTTCACTGCGGCTGTATTGAAGCTTCAATACGGCCGTATTGATTTCAGTACGGCCGTATTGAAGTTTCAGAAACTTCAATACGCCGTATTGAGTTCACTGCGGCCGTGTTGAAGCTTCAATACGGCCGTATTAAGTTTAGTACGGCCGTATTGGGCTTCATTCCCTCCACTTCCTTATTTTAAGCTACTCTAAGACCTCTAAATCTACAGATAGCCATCCTATGGTCTTCTAGGAGTCCTTCTGGCTGACTTTCCTTCGATCTTTGAGGGTCTTCGAGTTTTATTTCCGACCCGGACAATTTTAGGGGTCTACACCCGGTTTTCCACACTCAAAGATATAAGAGGATGCACATACTTCCTCTTTCTTATTACTCTTTTTATTGAACTTGTAGGGGGAATTTCTCTTTTTCCTTAATAATTTTCTGAACTTATTCACCAACAAGTTGAAGTTCTCAATTTTGGAATCCTCGGAGCTTGATTCTTCACACACCTCTTTTCCTTTGGCTGATTTCAAGGCCTTTAGTGACACTCATTTGCCCTTCTTGTCCTACTGTTCATTTTCCTCAAATATGTGCAGCTTTTGCTCATGCTCTCTTAGCTTCCCAAAGAGAGTAGCAAGGGTCAATGAGGTCAAGTCCTTTGATTCTTCTATAGTTTTCACCTTTGCTTGCCATGATCTGTCCAAGCATTGCAGCACTTTTAAATTCAACTCTTCTTTTTCAGATTTCCTGCCAAGGTCAACAAGGTGATTTATCAAGTGTGTAAATCTCTTTTGAAAGTCAGAAATAGATTCACCATTGTTCATTCTAAACAATTCATATTCTCTTATGAGAGTATGCTTTCTAGATCTCTTTACATCACTTGTTCCTTCATCAGTGACTTGCAAAGTATCCCACATTTCTTTAGCAGATTTGCATTGTGACATTCTAAAGAATTCATCAATAGACAATGCAGATGTAATAATGTTTTTGGCTCTATAGTCATATTGGGCTCTTTTTCTTTCATCATCACTCCACTCACTCCAATGTTTTTCTCTCTTCTTATCATCATCTTTTGTCATCGGGATATAGGGTCCATTTTCAATTGCATCCCATACAGCAATATAAATTGCTTCAATGAAAATTCTCATCCTAGTTTTCCAGTAGTCATAGTTTTCACCATTGAAAACAGGAAGTCTATGAATAGACACACCCTCAACATAGGGTAGGTTGCTATTGGCCATTTTTAAAATCTTGAATAACTCTCAAGAACCTTGCTCTAGATACCAATTGTTAGAAAAGAATGGCCCAATCCAAGAGGGGGGTGAATTGGATTCTATAACACTTTAAAAATTTTCAGAGTTTTTAGGATCCTTATTTCAATTTAAACTTTTCTAAAAATGAATTTTCAATGAAGTTTCTTAAAGACTTGTTAATGAAGAATGAATCCTATATGCTTTCTTGATTAACTAATAGAACAATATGTAATGCTCAGTTCAAACCAATGTTGCTCATGCAAACATGTTAATCAAGAACAATCTTTTCAAAATACAATCAAGATATTACACAAAGTAAAAGATAAGGGTAAGAGAAGATTGCACAAGTCTTTTATCTTGGTTCAGCCACTCCACATGTGACCTACATCCAGTCCTCAATCATAACCTCATCAAGATTTGTTCCACTATCTTAATGAAGAAGGTTTACAAGCATACCACACATGCATACACTCCTACATTCAAGATAACCACTTTCTTGACCTCAAGAAAGCACCCCTTGTAGAAACTCACTACAAGAATTCCTTACCACTTGAGAAACCTACTCAAGATTTACAAGTATTCACAAAGAATTAAGGAACAAATTCACTTGGAATTCAGAAGCAAATCTTAATCTCTTTCCTTTCAAGAATGTGATAATGATGATCTTTTCTCAAAGCTTTTCAAAAACATTTTTCTTCTTGGATTCACAAAGAAAACTCTCCAAGATTGTCATTAAGACTTCACAAACACGTTTTTCTAATTTTGATTCTCAATTCTAACTCTGTTCTGAAGTTTCAAAATGGTCAAACTATTTATAAGTTTTTCAAAACCAGATAATCGATTATTTTAAAGAATAATCGATTATTTTGTTCTTCATGATTTCTGGAAATCAACCAAGAACAATTTAATCGATTATTTTGCTGGATAATCGATTATTCCAGAGAGTCGTTTCTGGGATAATCGATTATTTCACAAATAATCGATTATTGCAGCAAGGCATCCTTTTTGCCTGTTGCTGGATTAATCGATTATATTTAATGATAATCGATTATTTTGAGTTAGTTTTCAAAAATCTGTTTTAAGTCTCAAAATAACTTCTTAAACCTTTTTAAGCTCATCATCATACACTCCTAATCAGATTAGACAAAGATTAGCTTATGCACAAAGCACACACAAAATATAAACTCAATAAAAGACTGCTCCAGTCATTGATGTCATAACAGAATTTGACATGAATAAATGTATAGTGAATGAACTAATATATCTAGTGATTAGAGAATTTAGATGTAACTTAAAGATGATTTATTTTAAATATTTTGAAGACAAAATTTTCACAGAAATCATTAGAGATGATTAGAAAAATGCAATCTCGGGTCGAATAAAACCACCAATTATATTCCAGAAATAATATTATTTTCTCATTCATTACATGAGTTTAAATACGAATAAACAAAAATAAAAACTAAAATTAATAATATGGTGGAAAAGAAAAAATAAATAAAAATAACATTAAATATATTATTTTAATTTTTAATCAAAATCTTATGAAATCATCGTAATAATATGTTCAAAATGAAAAATGCCTATATAAGACATGAAGAGAAAATTTTTTCACATTATAACACCTCATAAAATTGTTTGTTTTCTAGTACATTACAATGAGAAATTAGACATAAAACACACGTTTTGGTCCTTGACTTATGTTTTCTTCTTGTTTGTCATATTGGTCATTCTCTTAATTTTCTTGTAGTGTTTTGTATGTGGTAAAATTGGAATATTCGATGTAATACATGCTTGCTATTAGTAGTAAAATAATAGGCATATAAGATATTTAGGCTGTTAATATCTTTTGACATATATATTGGATATTTATCACGTATAACCTCTTTATTGGTTTCTTGATTTGCAATTTGATTATTTTCCTAATTTGTAGTTAGCTTCCATAACAGTATAAGGTTACATAGTTAACCTAATTCTTCTTGTATATAATGGAGGGTGAACCGTCTAAAATAACGGAGAAAAATATATAAGATCACTTTCATCTCTAAAATTCTTGTTCATATCTTGGCACTTGCCGTATTTGTTACGAAAAATACGCACATGTGTATTGATCTCTTGTTGACCATTTTCTTTTTATCTATATATATTACTTCTTTCCCCATCATTGACTTTTATGATATTATTATCGTGTATTATTCTAAGTTAATTTTATTTATATCCTATCTTAAATGGTGTGAAGCAATGATTTTTTGGTCATGTGATATTTGCACTTATACAATTTCAAGGAGATCGTCCTCTTCTGAATAAGAAGAGAGTCTGTTGGAAGAAACTGAAGATGAGGCGATGGAAGAATCTACAACGGAGGAGGTATCCACCCAAGAGGAGAACAAGGAGGAATCGACCAACGAGGAGAACAAGGAGGAATTGACCAAAGAGGAGACAGAGAATGAAGAAGACTTATCCAGTCATTAATGTCATAACAGAATTTGACATGAATAAAAGTATAGTGAATGAATTAATATATCTATTAAATAGAGAATTTAGATTAACTTAAAAGAAAATGTATTTTAAATACTTTGAACACAAATTTTTCACAGAAATGATAAGAGATGATCAGAAAAATGAAATCTTGGGTCACAAAACCACCAATTACATACCAAAAATAAGAATTTTTTCCCATTCATTACATGAGTTTAAATAATAATAAAATAAAAATAAAAATTAATAATAAGGTGAAAAAGAAGAAAGAGATAAAAATAACATTAAATATATTATTATAATTTTTCGTGAAATTCTTATGAAACCATGAGAATAATATTTTCAAGAACAAGTAAAAAACACAACCTTATATGAAAAATGTCTATATATAAGACATGAATAGACAATTTCTTTCACATTATAACACTTCATAAAATTGTTTGTTTTCTTGTACACTACAATGAGAAACTTCAAGTAAAAAACATGTTTGGTAGTTGACTTATATTTTATTCTTGTTTGTCATATCGGTCATTCTCTTTATTTCTTGTAATGCTTTGTATCTGGTAAAACAGTAATATCCATCTAATACTTGCTTTCTATTAGTGACAAAATAATAGGCATATAAGAGATTTAGGTTGTTAATATCTTTTGGCATATATTTTGGATATATACTCTTTATTAATTTCTTGATTTGTAATTTGATTATTTTCCTAATCTGTAGTTAGCTTCCATAACAGTATATGGTTAGATAAATAACCTAATTCTTCTTGTAGATAATGAAGGGTCAATCGTCTAAAATAACTGACAAAAACATAGAAGGTGGTTTTCATTTCTAAAATTCTTGTTCATATCTTGGCACATGTTGTATTAGAAAGATATGCACATGTGTATTGATTTCTTACTGACATTTTTTCTTTTATCTATATATATTACTTCTTTCCTTGTCATTGACTTTTATGACATTATTATCTTGTGTTGTTCTAAGTTAATGTTATTTATATCCTATCTTAGATGGTGTGTAACAATGATTTCTTGGTCATGTGTTTGCACTTGAACTTGAACAGAGTCTGTAGGTAAAAATTGAAGATAAGGCGATGGAGGAATCTACAATGGAGGAGGAATCTGCCCAAGAAGAGATAAAGGATGAAAAAGACTGCTCCAGTCATTGATGTCATAACAGAATTTGACGTGAATAAACATATAGTGAATGAAAAATATATCTAGTGAATAGAGAATTTAGATGTAACTTAAAGATGATTTATTTTAAATATTTTGAAGACAAATTTTTCACAGAAATCATTAGAGATGATTAGAAAAATGCAATCTCGGGTCGAATAAAACCACCAATTACATACCAAAAATAATATTGTTTTTCCATTCATTACAAGAGTTTAAATACGAATAAAGAAAAATTAAAACTAAAACTAATAATATGGTGGAAAAGAAAAAAGAAATTAAAGTAAAATTAAATATATTATTATAATTTTTAATCAAAATCTTATGAAATCATCGTAATAATATGTTCAAAATGAGAAATGCCTATATAAGACATAAAGAGACAATTTTTTCATATTATAACACTTCATAAAATTGTTTGTTTTCTAGTACATTACAAGGACAAATTAGACATAAAAAACAAGTTTTGGTCTTTGACTTATGTTTTCTACTTGTTTTTCATATCGGTCATTCTCTTTATTTTCTTGTAGTGTTTTGTATGTGGTAAAATTGGAATATTCGATGTAATACATGCTTGCTATTAGTAGTAAAATAATAGGCATATAAAATATTTAGGCTGTTAATATCTTTTGACATATATATTGGATATTTGTCACGTATAACCTCTTTATTGGTTTCTTGATTTGTAATTTGATTATTTTCCTAATTTGTAGTTAGCTCCATAACAGTATAAGGTTACATAGTTAACCTAATTCTTCTTGTATATAATGGAGGGTGAACCGGCTAAAATAACAGAGAAAAATATATAAGATCACTTTCATCTCTAAAATTCTTGTTCATATCTTGTCACTTGCCGTATTTGTTATGAAAAATACGCACATGTGTATTGATTTATTGTTGACCATTTTCTTTTTATCTATATATATTACTTCTTTCCTCATCATTGACTTTTATGATATTATTATCGTGTATTATTCTAAGTTAATTTTATTTATATCCTATCTTAGATGGTGTGAAGCAATGATTTTTTGGTCATGTGATATTTGCACTTATACAATTTCAAGGAGATCGTCCTCTTCTGAATAAGAAGAGAGTCTGTTGGAAGAAACTGAAGATGAGGCGATGGAAGAATCTACAACGGAGGAGGTATCCACCCAAGTGGAGAACAAGGAGGAATCGACCAACGAGGAGAACAAGGAGGAATCGACCAAAGAGGAGACAGAGAATGAAGAAGAATTATCCAGTCATTAATGTCATAACAGAATTTGACATGAATAAAAGTATAGTGAATGAATTAATATATCTATTAAATAGAAAATTTAGATTAACTTAAAAGAAAATGTATTTTAAATACTTTGAACACAAATTTTTCACAGAAATGATAAGAAATGATCAGAAAAATGAAATCTTGGGTCACAAAACCACCAGTTACATACCAAAAATAAGAATTTTTTCCCATTCATTACATGAGTTTAAATAATAATAAAATAAAAATAAAAATTAATAATAAGGTGAAAAAGAAGAAAGAGATAAAAATAACATTAAATATATTATTATAATTTTTCGTGAAAATCTTATGAAACCATGAGAATAATATTTTCAAGAACAAGTAAAAAACACAACCTTATATGGAAAATGTCTATATATAAGACATGAATAGACAATTTCTTTTACATTATAACACTTCATAAAAAACATGTTTGGTCTTTGACTTATATTTTATTCTTATTTGTCATATCGGTCATTCTCTTTATTTCTTGTAATGCTTTGTATCTGGTAAAAATGGAATATCCATCTAATACTTGCTTTCTATTAGTGACAAAATAATAGGCATATAAGATATTTAGGTTGTTAATACACTATTAGAAAAATACTATTCCATGTTGTAGACACCCAATTTCGTCCGGGGGGCACACAAACAAAGAAATGAACCTCCGTTATGAAGGGAAGGAGCTTCCGAAGCAGGCAAACAACAAGACAGGACATCAGAAGGCCTAAAGGCCAAAAAAGGTGGTTTTAGTAGCCTGGAACGGGCCGTTCCAAAATCGGAACGGGTCGTTCCCAAGTCCGGAACGGGCCGTTCTGGAATTGGAACGGGTCGTTCCGAGACCCCTAAAAAGGCATAAAATTGTAGGTTGGAACGGCCGTTCCAGACCAAAACAGGTCGTTCCAAACCCCATCAAAGGCCTAAATTTTGTACCCCAGAACGGCTGTTCTGATTTTAGAATGGGCCGTTCTGGTCCCCGGAACGGGCCGTTCCATTTTCAGAACGGGCCGTTCCAGGGTACGAAATTTTCTCATAATGATTGGGCCAGAACGAGCCGTTTCGAATCTGGAACAGGCCGTTCTGGCCCCTTTTGATTCCTATAAATTGAAGCTTCGGGCACAGTTCTCAGGGCGGCCAGAGAAATTTCGAATAAGACTCCTTTGAGCACGAAAATTCTCTATCTCTCTCCCTTTTATTATATTTCTTGAGATTTGTGTCGCATCTCTATATTCTCTCTCTCTCCTATTGTATTTCTTGAGATCTGTGAGTCATATTGTAGTGTGAAAGGTCGCCACAAAGCACCTTTTCCATATTTGAAGATTCAATAAAGCTTGTTCAAGAGGTATTTCATTCAATCTTCTTTTCTTCTTTTTATTCCTCATTTTTTATTTCCTTTTTATTATAATAAACGTCATAATGTAGATATTTTAGGAAAATTGCTTAATTTATATTTTAAGTATGTAAATAAACATTATTAAAGGGGATTTAATATTTAATCTATTAATTCTTATTACGTTATCTTCATCATAGGGTGCCGATTTAGGGCGTTGTAGGGGTGCTTAATACATTCCCTACACGTAATCGACCCCCGAACCCAATTTTGGTTATCAAGGCCATTATTGGATCTTTAAAAACCTTTTCTTTTTCCAATATTTTGAGTAAAATATTGGTGGCGACTCCATGAACCTATTTTCAAAACCATTAATTAAGGATTAGTCTGGTGTTCAGGCATTCCTTAATTAATGAGACTTTTAAAAGGATGTCTAAATCATAGGTCGCAAGATCGTAAATTTTCGGGTTGCGACAGATGGTGACTCCACTGGGGATGTTTAAAGAGGGTCAGGCCCATTTAATTGATGAAGTTAATAAAATAAGAATAATAATTTAAATATTTTTTCCCTTTACCTTGTTTGTTTTCTTTGTTTGGCTTTGATATTTGTTTGCTTATTTAAATTTCGCACTTGTTTGAAATAAAATTGTACACAAACCTTTGCACACAACAGTTTCCCCTACACCCGGGGGCATGAGGGTATTAAACATAAGGAGTGGTTGACGTACAACCAGCCCAAGTTTGGCCTTGGAGCCTGCGAGCCTTGTCGGAAATCACACTCAAGGTGATAACCAGTCACTCTAGCCTGAAATACTGCGGCAGACCTTAGAGTTTGTCAGGTGACGGCGACATAGATACTGGGTCCCTATAATGGGGGCACCTTGGGGGCCTTAAAGACCAGTGAGATTATAACCATCCTATACAACGCACTTTTCTTGACAGGGACCACAGACCAAGGATTTGATCATGACCATTCATGGGTGTACGTTGATTGAGCATATGTGTGTGCATTTGTTTGTATTATTTTATTCTAATAAGATGGATTGAAATTTTATAATAAGCAAACAATAAAGATAATAATAAAAATAATAATAATAATAATTTTATACCCTTTTTGTACATTCTTATGTCAGCATTCCATTAACATCATATAGGTAGTTTCTTTTTTGTAAAAAAAAAATCAATAAAATAAATCTCATCTTTACCATGCATCATTCCCCTTTAGATAATAGAAACATGATAAAGATTAGGCAAAAAAATGACATGCATTCTAGATTAACTCATTAATTTCATTCATTTTATTAGCTAAGGAGGATTAGGTTGCCGTATGTATAGAAAGTTAAGAAAAGTGAGTGCCCTAATATACGACAGTATCTGCGCTCTAAAGAAAAGCCCAAATCAATTTTTAAAAATATTATAGTTGGGCCCTTGCTTTGATATGTTTATTAAAGTAAGTCTTCTTAGAATCTAATATAGATTCTCGCTTAATACTGTTAATGTCTATTTAAGCATTCATAGATAAACAAATCAATGAGACTAATATTTATTATTCTCAACTTTCTATGCATTCTGCATTACATTCATTTAGATCATATTCTTCTTTGTAAAAGAATAAATGGGAATAAAAAGGGAAATTAACCTATGTGCGTTAGTCGAAAGTAATGGAAAGTAAGGACACCAACTCTTGCCCCAAAAGGATAAAGTCGTGTCGTGCAACCATGAAATCCAAGCGGAATAGGAGAAACGACAAGGAGTTAATAAAGAGAACTTGAAGAGGAACCCCTCAAACACCGAGGCAAGTGAATAGAGTTTTCTCGAAAAGTGATTTCAACAAGAGAGAAACATTATTTGTTAAGAAGTTGCTAGAATGAAAACCCACAAAGGGCGTTCTAGGCAAAAAAAAAAAAGAGAAAAAAAAAGCAATGTTTGTTCGAGCTGAAAATCGAGAGACAGCTTGAATGTTCCTTTTGAGAAGCAAGATTCCATGGAAAGCTCTATCATCGTTTCTACCCATTCCTACTTCTTAGGAAAGTCTCAGGATATGGGTTGGCAACACCTTCATGAGAAAGAAGCCAAAGGACTTCCCTCTACACGAGATCTTCTGAAGTGCCCTCCCGTTACACGAGATCTTCTGAAGCGCCACATCCATGCAAGTGGAGAACTAACTCTACGGTTAGATGACTTAGGCCTCTCTAAGGGGCAACCTCCTTCTTTTTCTTTGTGTACGAATCACGAACTTGGGGCATGCCTGGGCCCTCAAGCTACATTAAATGGGCACGTGTAGATTAAAAATTCTATTTTAATGCCATACATTTTTCTACTTCGTTTCTCTTCTTCCTCTTATCTACTCTAAGCCTCGTCAACAAACCTTAAATGAACAAGTACATTTGAAATAAGGACGTCATTAGAAACAATGGCTTAATACGCAATAAAAAAAACACGTAAAGATCAAGAAAATTGGGCATGACTTGTGGATAAAAGTCCAAATGAAATCAGTGCAAGGGGCATCCCCCTTCAATGAAGGAATGAAAAATGATCACAAATGTTGTAAAGACAAAAGCCTGGCAAGAAACCCACTAAGGGGGCTGTGCAAAAATTAGGGCAAGGTCCGCTAGGAGATCCACAAACAAAAAGGGTAGCCTAGGCAAAAGTGAGGATCAAAGAAAAAAAAGAAAATGTCTGCTAGGGAACACATCTCAAATAACCTAGGCAAAAGTTAGGACAAAGCAGTATCCCGAGCTGAAAACCGAAAGGCGGCTCGATAAGATCATTTAATCAATATGCAATCCCAAGTCATCGCTTAACTTTGAAGGAAATAATAAGCTAACGCGGAAATGATTTCCTCACTTTGAATGTGCTTGTTCATCAGCCTAAACCACTAGCCTACCTCGGCCAGCCATTCTTCTATAAACCATTTTTGAAAAAAAATCCTTTCTACCAAAACTTTTTATATATATATCCTCTTCCTCTCTTTCCTCTTGACCTATATGGCATTAAGATAAATTTGAAAGATACACGGAGTATGCTCAGTGAACACTCACAAAGAGAAGAAGGAGGTGTCCTAGAACAGAGTCTAGGTACACCTGATCTAAGGGCTAATATATCATATTCGGTACAAGAGAGAAGGCCGAACTACACAAACCTCAGGTTCAAAAAAGCAGCGCTAAATCCGACACGGCTAAAAGGCTAACAATCCATGTCATTGATCAATGCGCATAGATTAATTTCTTGAAAGTAAAATCAATCTGTGTAACGACCCGCCACGGTCTCTACACTTAGTGGAATCGCACTACAACTAGTTAACTAAGAGAATATTAAACTGGATAACACATACATACAGGCATAAATATAAAGATTGAAATAATTAAGTTTCTGTATATAAAATATAGCACCATATATGTATAGTCATCCCAAAATATTCCTTAGTGCCGGTCAAGCACTGACAAAAAAAAAATGTTACCCAGAATGGTAACTCAAAACACGAGACTCAGCTCCTCGTCTCGCAACGATCACCTCTACTCCCAAGTTATCCCTGACCTGCTCCCATACCAAGTATGATCATCGCAGTTCCACCACATGGAAACAAAAGGGTAAGCTAGAATTCAAAGATCAATAATACAAGTACAGAATAAAAATCTATACTACACATTCATCCCAAATCATGTCCCTAAGGAACCTTTCATCTCAATCAATCATTCATTCATCAAACATGAAGTCAAACTCCACACTTCATCATATTAATAATCATGCAATAAATGCAACTCATGACAGATATCCATACATATCAATCATCTAATGCGTCGTCACGCATACACCTAGGAGATCTCCATAACAATAGAGCTGTATAAGTGACATTCAATCCTACCGAAACCACCCCAACCATTTTCACGCCCAATGCGCCCGCTCGGTCACAGCTAAACAGGATATATAATCCTCACTCGGGTTTACTCGGATGATGTCACTTACACACTTGGAAGTCCAGATCCACCGTCAGGTATAGCACAGCTGGGTACGGACTTACCACGACCTTGGCATGCATTAACCAAGTCAATTGTGGAGTTCGCCCACCGACTATCCGCAAGGATCCACGCACCTTCCCGAGTACTTGGTTAAGGGAATAACCCTCGACCTCATACCCCGCTCCAACACTAGCTAAGGACTTAGAGGAGACTCACTCAACCCAGTGGCCTATCTGAGCACCACTCTCCCAAAACCAGTGGCCTCCCAGAGCACCACTCTCATATAACAGTGGCCTATCCAAGCACCACTCTCAAGAGACTCTATGTGAGCTCTTCCAGTTCGAAAATATTTTTCCTTTCCTCAAGTCCTAGGCTAGACTCATGCCATAAGACATCACATGCAATCATGCATCATACATCATAATGGTCTGCCCACCATCATGATCAACAATCATACACATGTCATAAGACATCACATGCAATAATGCATCATACATCATAAATGGTCTACCTACCATTATGATCAATACATACCATATGAACATATCATATTCAAACATTCATATATATCATCGCTATGCATACATATGAATCACACCTCACCATACATCATATATCATACATACATGATCTAAAACTTCAACTTCAAACATGCATAAGCATCAATTCATTCATAAATATATTCAAGCACAGCGCCGTCAACTCGCGCCTGGCCTAACACCAACCCAAGAGCTCTAAGCTCTTCCACGCCTGACGCGCTCAACCTGCGCCCGGCCTAAAACTATTCAGAGAGTTCAAACTCTCATCCAAACTAACAAATTCAGCCATATGCAAACAATCTAGCTTCCCTTACCTGAAGATTGGCTTAGATAGCCAAAGACTGAACAAAAGTAGAATTTTCCCTCGAGGCTCAACTCGGAACTTCAATCCTCCCAAAACAAGCTTTCTGATATGAATTTCAAGAAAAGACAGAAGGAGTTATTAATCTAGAGGAGAAAAGGAGTTAAATAGAGAAATTTGGGAGAGAAAGGAGCTCACTGACCCAGAGACCTTCTCTCTAAAACTTCTCTCTAGAACCAGAACTCCTCACGGCCCCCCTCACCCCTATTTATAGGTAATCCGGAATGGCCAGAACGGCCCGTACCGATACCGGAACGGCCCGTTCTGAACTCCCAGATCATGCACAAAATCCACGCCCAGAACGACCCGTTCTGAAATCAGAACGGCCCGTTCCGGGACTCATCCGGAACGGCCCGTTCTCCCTCCGGAACGGCCCGTTCTCCTTCCTAGAACGGCCCGTTCTCAACTACAATATGTAGTTCAATTCAGTAGTGTGGAACGGCCCGTTCTGGGCTACTGAATCAGCCTCTTTTTTTTTTTTTTTTTTTTAACAATGTTACAATCTGCATTTAAGCATTAGCATAGAGGCATCATTGCATAGCATGCATAGGGCACAAGCGTGCACAAAAGGGTATAACTTCATTTTATAAATAAAAAAATAAAAAAATAATAAATATAATAAACAAATCCAATCCATTCTTGTCTTGCATTTTCATGTGCATCCATGCATCCATACTCACCATGGGGCATCCACAACCATCCATCAACAATCAACAATTAATCATCCATGAATCAAAAGGACTCCGCAACAAGCGCATGGAGGGGCATCACAATACTCATGTGGTAGGGGCAACACTAGAATCCCTGCTAGCCAACCACTTCTTTGCCCACCAACACAGGGGCACATCAAACATCTCCTGCCCATCCACCTAGGGGCAGTCTTTCATCCCACAACACCAACAAGAAAAGTCAAGAAAGGGAAACACAAATTTCAATTGACAGCATCTGAACAAAAGACAAAAAGCAGCCCAAATTAGAGGCATCACGACACACCTCCTGCCCAACATCCTTGGGGCAATATCTACCAAAATTCAAGCAAACCAATGAGGGCACTGACAGTTTCCTCAAAATACAACAAAGGTCTGGAGAGACTGTACTCGCATCCCAATCTGGTATACGACAAAGCCGTGAGGGAAAGGTCTGGAGAGACTGTACTCGCATCCCAATCCGGTATACGACAAAGCCGTGAGGGAAAGGTCTGGAGAGACTGTACTCGCATCCCAATCCGGTATACGACAAAGCCGTGAGGGAAAGGTCTAGAGAGACTATACTCGCATCCCAATCCGGTAAACGACAAAGCCGTGAGGGAAAGGTCTGGAGAGACTGTACTCGCATCCCAATCCGGTATACGACAAAGCCGTGAGGGAAAGGTCTGGAGAGACTGTACTCGCATCCCAATCCGGTATACGACAAAGCCATGAGAGAAGCTGAGCTACGAAAATACTCCCTCTTCAACAAGCTACAAATAAAAGAACGCACTATCACAAGAGAAACAATGGAGCATCTACTTGAAGATCGAAGATCAGGTGTACAGTTTGTCAGCCTTGTTACCCAATAGAGTATGCAACCAACACTCAACTACTCTAAAGGGCGAGGACACGAGCAAATACACCTATCCAAGAGAAGGAACGTAGAAGCGCCAATACCAAAGAGACGAGGAGGATACTCGGACGAAATGTCTACGTCTTTACTTGCCTTTGGAAAAGCAACACATAGCTACTCCAAAGGACAAGTAAAGAGGGGCAGCTGTAGACACCCAATTTCGTCCGGGGGGCACACAAACAAAGAAATGGACCTCCGTTATGAAGGGAATGAGCTTCCGAAGCAGGCAAACAACAAGACAGGACATCAGAAGGCCTAAAGGCCAAAAAAGGTGGTTTTAGTAGCCCGGAACGGGCCGTTCCAAAATCGGAACGGGCCGTTCCCAAGTCCGGAACGGGCCGTTCTGGAATTGGAACGGGTCGTTTCGAGACCCCTAAAAAGGCATAAAATTGTAGGTTGGAACGGCCGTTCTAGACCAGAACGGGCCGTTCCAAACCCTATCAAAGGCCTAAATTTTGTACCCCAGAACGGCCGTTCTGATTTCAGAACGGGCTGTTCTGGTCCCCGGAACGGGCCGTTCCGTTTTCAGAACGGGCCGTTCCAGGGTACGAAGTTTGCTCATAATGATTGGGCCAGAACGGGCCGTTCCGAATCTGGAACAGGTCGTTATGGCCCCTTTTGATTCCTATAAATTGAAGCTTCGGGCACAGTTCTCAGGGCGGCCAGAGAAATTTCGAATAAGACTCCTTTGAGCACGAAAATTCTCTATCTCTCTCCCTTTTATTATAATTCTTGAGATTTGTGTCGCATCTCTATATTCTCTCTCTCTCCTATTGTATTTCTTGAGATCTGTGAGGCATACTGCAGTGTGAAAGGTCGCCACAAAGCACCTTTTCCATATTTGAAGATTCAATAAAGCTTGTTCAAGAGGTATTTCATTCAATCTTCTTTTCTTCTTTTTATTCCTCATTTTTTATTTCCTTTTTATTATAATAAACGTCATAATGTGGATATTTTAGGGAAATTGCTTAATTTATATTTTAAGTATGTAAATAAACATTATTAAAGGGGATTTAATATTTAATCTATTAATTCTTATTACGTTATCTTCATCATAGGGTACCGATTTAGGGCGTTGTAGGAGTGTTTAATACCTTCCCTACACGTAATCGATCCCTGAACCCAATTTTGGTTATAAAGGTCATTATTGGATCTTTAAAAACCTTTTTTTTTCCAATATTTTGAGTAAAATATTGGTGGCGACTCCATGAACCTATTTTTAAAACCATTAATTAAGGATTAGTCTGGTGTCCGGGCATTCTTTAATTAATGAGACTTTTAAAAGGATGTCTAAATCATAGGTCGCTAGATCGAAAATTTTCGGGTTGCGACACATGTCACCATATTTACATCGGTTCCTTACAAAACGATGTAAAAAAAATGTGCGGTAGTCATTTCGTAAATAACTTGAGTAAATAAGAATATTTGCATCGGTTATTCTAAAAAACGATGTAAATATAAATAATTCTACGTCGTCGATTATATGAGTGATCGATGTAAAAATGAAAATAATGAGCTATTCTAAATCAGGTTTTGTGTTGACCAATGTAGATGGGGTGACTAAATTCTTCCCCACACCTGTGACCACTCATGCGCGCTCACTCTCAAACCTAAAACTCTCTCAAACCTAAAGCGATCTTCTCGAAGCTCTCCCGCCGCAGCCGCCTCCCGAAGTCCCTCGTGCGCCGCTACTTCACGCAGCTCGTCTCCGCGCTCCGCTTCTGCCGTCGAGACGAAGGTGAAGGAGGTTGGCTTGAATTTGGGGTTTAGGGTTGAGGTTGGGAAGCTTCTCCAGACTCCCCCTCCGCGCTTCACCTTTAAGGTTATCAGGGAAGAGAGACAGGGCTTGGAGGACGAGATCGCGTGAGGCGTAGTCCACGAAGACTAGGGTGGAACTCGCGTGACGGAGGATGACGGAGACGGTGCGGGCGTCGAGGCGGGTGTTGATGTTGTTGAGGACGGCGCCGACGAAGGGGACGGCGAAGTGGAGCTCGTACATGGCGGGGATGTTGGGGGCGACGACGGAGACGACGTGGCTGCGGCGGACGCCGAGGGAGGAGAGGGCGGAGGCAAGCTAAAGGCAGCGGCAACACGTGTGGGACCAGGTGAAGGTGGTTTGGTTGTAGATGACTGAAGGAGTGTTGCAGTAGACGGTGGTTGCTCTGTCCAAGAAGCCGAGTGGGGTGAGAGGGGAAGAGTTAGCGGCGCCTGGCTTGAGCTGTTCCATTACGCACTACAAAGATTCTGTGGAGGATATGATACAGGACCCATCACTACTTGAATTTGCTTGGATTGAGCTCCTCGAGAAGAATAAGTCTGTGAAAGTTGAAGAGTTAGCTAAGGTAATATGCTTTCTTGACTAGATGTTAATGCATGCTTTCTTTGTCCTTAAATGAGTTGCTTGTTCTGCAGATAAATTACAAGATGAATATTTTTATCTGTAAGATTGCAACAGTTACATGGTAAAACATGCCAACTGTGTATAATATGAATTGTGATTGATATGGATGTTGTAAAGTTTTAATCTTGTGGTGGTCTCTTTAAGTTGTCTTTCTTGTTCTCATCCTGTCTTGCTAATAAGCTGTTTATATAGAACTAGTTTGAGAATGATGTTAATGTAACCCAATTCATCTCAAATTATCATTTAAATATTGTTTGCAAATTACCATCTTGAATTGCTATATTGTTATTTAGAGTATCCATGTCTGTGCTTTATGTTGTGAGCGAACTGGAAAATATTAGTGGTACTTTGTTTTGCTACCTTTTTTTACTTTAATTTTGATTGTTAGAATAGTAGATTAATCCACAACCTTTTATAGTTTTCTTCACTGTTCAACAAGCCTTGTCATTGAATTATTTTTCATACAATTGCAAGAAAAGGTATTTTAGATGTTAATTAATTAGACTCTACCGTTAACTGTCCCAATTGGTGGGGTCTATCAAAACCCGAATTTTCAGTAAAATAAAAAATTAAAAACATTTAGATCGAGGTCTTGATTAAAGTTTTGTATAGTGTTTTCTGTAGTCTTTCTCTCTATCATTTTTAAAAAGATATATTATCTTCCTTTTGTTCAATTTTTCATAAAAGCTTTTCCTTTACCCCTTTTAATTCTATGTTAGACATTCTCATCAATTTCTTCATTACTTCCAAAAGCTGTGTAACTTGAGATATGATGTGATTTCCTGTATTCATCTCCAAAGCATTATTACCTCTTGTCTTACTGAACTTGTATCTCATATATTCTGTTTTATTCCTACATAACCAGAAATCAGTTTATTCCAAAATCTGTCCCCACAACTAACTTTAAAATTTACTCTTTTTCTGGATTCATCAATGATGAGTCTATCATCAACCGTGGAATTGTGCTTAAATAATAAATGGTGGAATTCAAACTGGCACTTTTCAAATGCTTAAATAATATATAATTCCACATATTACGTCTTCCTCCCAACTACCACAAATGATATCTGTGAGGAAATCCTTCTCAATGTCCTCTGAAACATGGTTATCAGTTTGTACAATTCACTGTTCAATTCGTACAATATGATATGATTCTCCAGCTTGGTGATATGAATCGTGTGTGCTAAATAGATTTTAAGTTTGAATTGTACACGAATTGTTTGAAGCGCGTGAATCGCATTCTGCACATAAATTGTATGATTCTTACACAACAGGTCACACTCTAAACAGAGTCGAGTTGTATATGTGATTTGACAATAAGAAGTTTTTTTTTTCTCTTCCCAAAAATTAGATAAGACAGGGAATTGGCTGCTGGTGTATGTTGGTTTGCCTTTGCTTGCAATCATACCAGGCAATGAGCACTATCTTCACTAGTATTAGGTTTATGTTTTTAGTTATTATTCATGAATTTTTACTTTTATGTATCTTGGTTGTAAATAATATACTATATTTTATTATTGATCATGAATCTTATGATTTAAAACACGATTCGAAACACGATTCAAAAAATTATGATTTGAATCCCAATTCAATTATCATGCTCTGAAATGATTATAAAAATATGTGATCTTTCACGAAGGCATTGTGGATATTTGTCCAATGCATATGTATTCTTTATTTTGCACTGCTGCCAACTTTTCCTGGTTCAGGTTTATTGCTTTTGCACTTAAATGAATTATTAATTTCAAGGATCTTTTCTTTACCATTATATTTTATTGAACCAGGCCAAGCTTGCAGCTATGCAAGAAAGATTTGGACGAGAGATCCACGTTTTTGAAACATTAGCTTTGGCTTCATCATCAAATGCTCCATTATCCAATGGTAATGGCATCTTATCTTTGACAATCCCAAGGCACTAGTTAAGTTTGCATTAAAAATTTAAATTATTGATATTCGTATGTTGAATTTTTCTCAAAAATCCTAATTAAGATTACATTTCTTGTTGGTATGTTGTAGGAGAGAAGACCGATGACTTCTATGACCTTACTAATATTTTTAGTTACATGGAAAGTTTGTAGTTCATGTCAGTGGGATTTTTTTTTAGGAATTGGAAGGTCTTTAACTTCCTTGTATGTATTGTGACAAGTTTTTAAGAAGAAAAATTTACTCAATGGAGTCTGCTAGTCAAACATTATTTTATTTTACTAAACAGTGTATGTATTGTGACAAGTTTTTAAACTGTTATCCTTTAGGACAATTAAAAATTAATCTACGTTTGTAGAGCTTGACTTCTGCTAGTCAAACATTATTTAATTTTACTAAACAACTATGCATTGTGAAAAGTTTTTAAACTGTTATCCACTTACAATTGTTATGTATATTAAGTTTTGTGATTTTATTATAATAACAACATAGCAATCAAATTCTTTATTATTTGCTTTTGAAATGATAATTGTTCGAAATATAATGAAATCCTTGAAAACTGGTCGTGTTTCAAAAGTAATCAATCCTTGAAAACTGGTCGTGTTTCAAAAGTAATCAGAAATAATCCAAAAATAAACATGATTTTTTAAAAAAAAAAATGCAATCTACATCAGTTCTCAGAAAAACCAATGTAGATTTATTCTTAAATCTACATCGGTTTTTCAGAACCAATGTAAAAATGTATACATTTTCTACGTCGCTCTATTCTACATCATTTTTAGAAACGATGTACATTCCTTTACCGAACCGATGTAGAATATGCATCTTGTAGTAGTGATATCTTTTGGCATATATTTTGGATATATGTTATGTATAACCTCTTTATTAACTTCTTGATTTGTAATTTGATTATTTTCCTAATCTATAGTTAGCTTCTATAACAATATAAGGTTAGATAGTTAACCTAATTCTTCTTGTATATAATGAAGGGTAATCGTCTAAAATAACGGACAAAAACATAGAAGGTGGTTTTCATTTCTAAAATTCTTGTTCATATCTTGGCACATACAATATTTGTTACGAAAGATATGCACATCTGTATTGATTTCTTACTGACATTTTTTCTTTTATCTATATATATCACTTCTTTCCTTGTCATTGACTTTTATGACATTATTATCTTGTATTGTTCTAAGTTAATGTTATTTATATCCTATCTTAGATGGTGTGTAATAATGATTTCTTGGTCATGTGAAGTTTGCACTTGAACTTGAATAGAGTCTGTAGGTAAAAATTGAAGATGAGGCGATGGAGGAATCCACCCAAGAAGAGATAGAGGATGAAAAAGACTGCTCCAGTCATTGATGTCATAACAGAATTTGACGTCAATAAATGTATAGTGAATGAACTAATGTACCTAGTGAATAGAGAATTTAGATGTAACTTAAAGATGATTTATTTTAAATATTTTGAAGACAAATTTTTCACAGAAATCATTAGAGATGATTAGAAAAATGCAATCTCGGGTCGAATAAAACCACCAATTACATACCAGAAATAATATTATTTTCCCATTCATTACATGAGTTTAAATACGAATAAACAAAAATTAAAACTAAAACTAATAATATGGTGGAAAAGAAAAAAGAAATAAAAATAACATTAAATATATTATTATAATTTTTAATCAAAATCTTTTGAAATCATCGTAATAATATGTTCAAAATGAAAAATGCCTATATAAGACATGAAGAGACAATTTTTACACATTATAACACTTCATAAAATTGTTTGTTTTCCAGTACATTACAATGAGGAATTAGACATAAAGAACACGTTTTGGTCTTTGATTTATGTTTTCTTCTTGTTTGTCATATCGGTCATTCTTTTCATTTTCTTGTAGTGTTTTGTATGTGGTAAAATTGGAATATTCGATGTAATACATGCTTGCTTTTAGTAGTAAAATAATAGGCATATAAGATATTTAGGGTGTTAATATCTTTTGACATATATATTGGATATTTGTCACGTATAACCTCTGTATTAGTTTCTTGATTTGTAATTTGATTATTTTCCTAATTTGTAATTAGCTTCCATCACAGTATAAAGTTACATAGTTAACCTAATTCTTCTTGTATATAATGGAGGGTGAACCGTCTAAAATAACAGAGAAAAATATATAAGATCACTTTCATCTCTAAAATTCTTGTTCATATCTTGGCACTTGCCGTATTTGTTATGAAAAATACGCATATGTGTATTGATTTCTTGTTGACCATTTTCTTTATATATATATATATTACTTCTTTCCCCATCATTGACTTTTATTATATTATTATCGTGTATTATTCTAAGTAATTTTATTTATATCCTATCTTAGATGGTGTGTAGCAATACAGTTTCAAGGAGATTTTCCTCTTCTGAACAAGAAAATAGTCCGTAGAAAGAAACTCAAGATGAGGCGATTGAAGAATCTACAATGGAGGAGGTATCCACCCAAGAGGAGAACAAGGAGGAATCGGCCAAATAGGAGATAGAGGATGAAGAAGACTTATCTAGTCATTAATGTCATAACAGAATCGGACATGAATAAAAGTATAGTGAATGAACTAATATATCTATTAAATAGAGAATTTAAATTAACTTAAAAGAAAATTTATTTCAAATACTTTGAACACAAACTTTTCACAGAAATGATAAGAGAAGATCATAAAAATGCATTCTTGGGTCACAAAACCACCAATTACATACCAAAAATAAGAATTTTTTCCCATTCATTACATGAGTTTAAATACTAATAAAATAAAAATAAAAATTAATAATAAGTTAGAAAAGAAGAAAGAGATAAAAATAACATTAAATATATTAATATAATTTTTCATGAAAATCTTATGAAACCATGAGAATAATATTTTCAAGAACAAGTAAAAAACACAACCTTATATGAAAAATGTCTACATATAAGACATCAATAGACAATTTCTTTCACATTATAACACTTCATAAAATTGTTAGTTTTCTTGTACACTACAATGAGAAACTACAAGTAAAAAACATGTTTGGTCCTTGACTTATATTTTATTCTTGTTTGTCATATCAGTCATTCTCTTTATTTCTTGTAATGCTTTGTATCTCGTAAAAAAAGGAATATCCATCTAATACTTGCTTGCTATTAGTGACAAAATAATAGGCATATAAGATATTTAGGATGCTAATATCTTTTGGCATATATTTTGGATACATATTATGTATAACCTCTTTATTAGCCTCTTGATTTGTAATTTGATTATTTTCCTAATCTGTAGTTAGCTTCTATAACAGTATAAGGTTAGATAGTTAACCTAATTCTTCTTGTATATACTGAAGGGTCTATCGTCTAAAATAACGGACAAAAACATAGAAGGTGGCACATGTTGTATTTGTTACGAAAGATATGCACATGTGTATTGATTTCTTACTGACATTTTTTCTTTTATCTATATATATTACTTCTTTCCTTGTCATTGATTTTTATGACATTATTATCTTGTGTTGTTCTAAGTTAATGTTATTCATATCCTATCTTAGATGGTGTGTAACAATGATTTCTTGGTCATGTGATGTTTGCACTTGAACTTGAATAGATTCTGTAGGTTAAAATTGAAGATAAGGCGATGGAGGAATCTACAACGGAGGAGGAATCCGCCCAAGAGGAGATAGAGGATGAAAAAGACTGCTCCAATCATTGATGTCATAACATAATTTGACGTGAATAAACGTATACTGAACCTAATATATCTATTAAATAGAGAATTTAGATTAACTTAAAAGAAAATTTATTTCCAATACTTTGAAAACAAATTTTTCACAGAAATGATAAGAGAAGATCATAAAAATGCATTCTTGGGTCACAAAACCGCCAATTACATACCAAAAATAAGATTTTTTCCCCATTCATTACATGAGTTTAAATACTAATAAAATAAAAAATAAAATTAAAAATAAGGTGAAAAAGAAGAAAGAGATAAAAAATAAAATTAAATATATTATTATAATTTTTTTGTGAAAATCTTATGAAACCATGAGAATAATATTTTCAAGAACAAGTAAAAAAACACAACCTTATATGAAAAATGTCTATATATAAGACATGAATAGACAATTTCTTTCACATTATAGCACTTCATAAAATTGTTAGTTTTCTTGTACACTACAATGAGAAACTACAAGTAAAAAACATGTTTGGTCTTTGACTTATATTTTATTCTTGTTTGTCATATCAGTCATTCTCTTTATTTCTTGTAATGCTTTGTATCTCGTAAAAAAAGGAATATCCATCTAATACTTGCTTGCTATTAGTGACAAAATAATAGGCATATAAGATATTTAGGATGCTAATATCTTTTGGCATATATTTTTGATATATACTCTTTATTAACTTCTTGATTTGTAATTTGATTATATTTCTAATCTGTAGTTAGCTTCCATAACAGTATAAGGTTAGATAGTTAACCTAATTTTCTTGTATATAATGAAGGGTCAATCGTCTAAAATAACGGACAAAAACATAGAATGTGGTTTTCATTTCTAAAATTCTTGTTCATATCTTGGCAAATGTTGTATTTGTTACGAAAGATATGCACATGTGTATTGATTTCTTACTGATATTTTTTCTTTTATCTATATATATTACTTCTTTCCTTGTTATTGAATTGTATGACATTATTATCTTGTGTTGTTCTAAGTTAATGTTATTTATATCCTATCTTAGATGGTGTGTAACAATGATTTCTTGGTCATGTGATGTTTGAACTTGAACTTGAATAGAGTTTGTAGGTAAAAAATGAAGATAAGGCGATGGAGGAATCTACAATGGAGGAGGAATCCACCCAAGAGGAGATACAGGATGAAAAAGACTACTCCAGTCATTGATGTCATAACAGAATTTGACGTGAATAAACGTTTAGCGAATGAACTAATATATCTAGTGAATAGAGAATTTAGATGTAACTTAAAGATGATTTATTATAAATATTTTGAAGAAAAATTTTTCACAAAAATCATTAGAGATGATTAGAAAAATGCAATCTCGGGTCGAATAAAACCACCAATTACATACCAGAAATAATATTGTTTTTCCATTCATTACATGAGTTTAAATACGAATAAAGAAAAATTAAAACTAAAACTAATAATATGGTGGAAAAGAAAAAAGAAATTAAAATAACATTAAATATATTATTATAATTTTTAATCAAAATCTTATGAAATCATCGTAATAATATGTTCAAAATGAGAAATGCCTATATAAGACATGAAGAGACAATTTTTTCATATTATAACACTTCATAAAATTGTTTGTTTTCTAGTACATTACAATGAGAAATTAGACATAAAAAAACACGTTTTGGTCTTTAACATATATTATGTTTTCTTCTTTTTTGTCATATCGGTCATTTGCTTTATTTTCTTGTAGTGTTTTGTATATGGTAAAATAGGAATATTCGATGTAATACATGCTTTCTATTAGTAGTAAAATAATAGGCATATAAGATATTTAGGCTGTTAATATCTTTTGACATATATATTAGATATTTGTCACGTATAACCTCTTTATTGGTTTCTTGATTTGTAATTTGATTATTTTCCTAATTTGTAGTTAGCTTCCATAACAATATAAGGTTACATAGTTAACCTAATTCTTCTTGTATATAATGGAGGGTGAACCGTTTAAAATAACGGAGAAAAATATATAAGATCGCTTTCATCTCTAAAATTCTTGTTCATATCTTGGCACTTGCCGTATTTGTTATGAAAAATACGCACATGTGTATTGATTTCTTGTTGACCATTTTATTTTTATTTATATATATTACTTCTTTCCCCATCATTGACTTTTACAATATTATTATCGTGTATTATTCTAAGTTTGTTTTATTTATATCCTATCTTAGATGGTGTGTAGCAATGATTTTTCGGTCATGTGATGTTTGCACTTATACAATTCCAAGGAGATCTTCCTCTTCTGAGCAAAAAGAAAGTCTATAGGAAAAAATTGAAGATGAGGCGATGTAAGAATCTACAATGCAAGAGGTATCCACCCAAGAGGAGAACAAGGAGGAATCAACCAAAGAGGAGACAGAGGATGAAGAAGACGTATCCAGTAATTAATGTCATAACAGAATTTGACATGAATAAAAGTATAGTGAATGAACTAATATATCTATTAAATAGAGAATTTATATTAACCTAAAAGAAAATTTATTTTAAATACTTTGAACACAAATTTTTCACATAAATGATAAGAGATGATCATAAAATGCAATCTTGGGTCACAGAACCACCAATTACATACCAAAAAAAAGAATTTTTTCCCATTCATTACATGAGTTTAAATACTAATAAAATGAAAATAAAAATTAATAATAAGGTGGAAAAGAAGAAAGAGATAAAAATAACTAAATATATTATTATAGTTTTTCGTGAAAATCTTATGAAACTATGAGAATAATATATTCAAAAACAAGTAACAAACACAACCTTATATGAAAAATGTCTATATATAAGACTTGAATAGGCAATTTCTTTCACATTATAACACTTCATAAAATTGTTAGTTTTCTTGTACACTACAATGAGAAACTACAAGTAAAAAACATGTTTCGTCTTTGACTTATATTTTATTCTTGTTTGTCATATCGATCATTCTCTTTATTTCTTGTAATGCTTTGTATCTGGTTAAGAAGGAGTATCCATCTAATACTTGCTTGCTATTAGTGACATAATAATAGGCATATAAGATATTAAGGTTGTTAATATCTTTTGGCATATATTTTGGATATATACTCTTTATTAACTTCTTGATTTGTAATTTGATTATTTTCCTAATCTGTAGTTAGCTTCCATAACAGTATAAGGTTAAATAATTAACCTAATTCTTCTTTTATATAATGAAGGGTCAATCTTCTAAAATAACGGACAAAAACATAGAAGGTGGTTTTCATTTCTAAAATTCTTGTTCATATCTTGGCAAATGTTGTATTTGTTACGAAGGATATGCACATGTGTATTGATTTCTTACTGAAATTTTTTCTTTTATCTATATATATTACTTCTTTCCTTGTCATTGACTTTTATGACATTATTGTCTTGTGTTGTTCTAAGTTATTGTTATTTATATCCTATCTGAGATGGTGTGTAACAATGATTTCTTGGTCATGTGATGTTTGCACTTGAACTTGAATAGAGTTTGTAGGTAAAGTGACACTCTCTACCCCAACATATATATATATATATATATATAATAATAAAAAGAAATATCTTATTGGATAAAAAAAAATATTTAAAATTTGAAATGACAATTCCAATAATCATGTGAGTAAGGAATTCACACTCATGTACTTAATCCAAATAGCAAATAAAATGACAAAGAATAAAAATTGAATGTTCCAAAATATATACTTTAATAAAACATAAATAACATCATATTCTAATTCTATCTATGTCCCGATGTCACATGTCCTCTCAGAGCAAAATCCCACATAGAAGCCTGAGCTCCATCGTCCACATCCTCAGCCTCATGCTACTGATGGTCTCCTGTATATCAAACAAGAGAAACGACACAAAAGAAGGGAGTGAGAAACATCTCACTCTGGCTCACGGTGTAGGAACGCACACCGGATAGCCAAACACAAACAATACAGTTACCTCATAGATCAATCAACAACAATAGCTTATCCAATCATCCAAGTCATACAAATAGTAATTTATCATCATTTAATAATAAGAATGCACATGCATGGACACGGACTACATATTATCATGCATGTGGCGCCAATAAAACATCACATGGCATATTGCCGCAAGCAATACATGAAGAGTAGTCTAGGAGTACATGTCGGGGTCACACCCTCTGTGCACTCTCACTAAAAGGATATACTACTAGAGTCTCGTCGGGATAGCTAAGCCGCGCAAGATACATCCCATGCACACAATGGGAGAGACTGGGACTTCCAAACCGAGCTATCCCCAAGGACTAATCCCCAAAGCTTTTACACTAGGGGGCCTTCTCTGGCGGTGTATTCCATATCGTACCCTTAAAACATTTAAGCAAATGATGCATGTTAATCAAGACTCTATGCATTCTCATATCACAGTATCATTTCCCATGGTCATATCACATCATCACATTTCGTCATCACATTTCATCATCACATTTCATTATCACATTTCATTCACAATCTTCACTTAGCACTTTATTCCGTATTAAAACTCATCTATTTGCATAATTAAATACACATTTATACATCTTATACAACAAGGAGTACAACAGAACAATCAGAAGATAAAACAGAAAATATTCCTATTTTGTCTGCTGCTCATAGGGTTCTCTCAAGAACTCATAAAGCGTTCCAATTTATGCAATAAACATTTAAAAATAAGATAATTCACATATATAATTATTATCACAATTAATTTACTCATACAAGCACCAATGCACTCCCTTAGGGTTTTCCGTAGGAACCCATAGGAGCACCAAATTTCACAATCATAGCCTAAACAAAGTTTCTATTCATACACGCATATTAATTAAGTAATTGGAACATACAAGAAAAATATGACATACAACAAACACAGGATTGGGGGCCAATCCCACTACCCAGCATACAATCCCACACCCAGAGCGAGGTTTCTCACTTCCCCCTTACCTCGATAAACAGGAGTTGAAATTGAAGCAGGATCTCCTCCTCCGGGTTCCCCTTGGTCTCCAGAAAGTGTAGAAGAAAAAATTTCAAAAGTGAAAAAATGCGTTTTTCTGGAGTGCCAGAACGCATTTATAGGCATCAAAATTTGGCCAGAACGGTCCGTTCTGAATCCGGAACGGCCCGTTCTGGGCACATGGAACATGTACAAAAGCCTCTCCTAGAACGGCCCGTTCCAAAACCTGAACGGTCCGTTTTGAGTCAATACTTTGTTCTTTAAAATCACATCTGGAACGGCCCGTTCCCAAAGTGGAACGACCCATTTTGGGTTGAAAATTTTTCCATGCATGCTCGAGTTGGAACGACCTATTCCCAAAGTGGAACGCCCCGTTCCGGGGCTATGAAAATCTAGAATTACTAATTAAAAAATAAATAAATAACATATATAAATTATCAATATAATTTAAAACATGATTTTCTTCAAATAATAATTATAACAAAATATCATAATTAATAATATTATACAAAATAATTTTCATAAATGATTATTATTAAAAACCTTTAAAAATTCAATCAAACCCAATTAATTAATCAAAATAATTATAAGGAAATAATCTTCAAAAATACAAAAATAAATAATAATTATCCGTAGTATTAATAGAAAAATTCGGGATGTTACACAATGGAGGAGGAATCCGCCCAAGAGGAGATAGAGGATGAAAAAGACTACTCGAGTCATTGATGTCATAATGGAATTTGACGTGAATAAACGTATAGTGAATGAACTAATATATCTAGTGAATAGAGAATTTATATGTAACTTAAAGATGATTTATTTTAAATATTTTGAAGACAATTTTTTCACAGAAATCATTAGAGATGATTAGAAAAATGCAATCTCAGGTCGAATAAAACCACCAATTACATACCAGAAATAATATTATTTTCCCATTCATTACATGAGTTTAAATACGAATAAACAAAAATAGAAACTAAAATTAATATGGTGAAAAAGAAAAAAGAAATAAAAATAACATTAAATATATTATTATTTTTTAATCAAAATCTTATGAAATCATCGTAATAATATGTTCAAAATGAAAAATGCCTATATAAGACATGAAGAGACAATTTTTTCACATTATAACACTTCATAAAATTGTTTGTTTTCTAGTACATTACAATGAGAAATTAGACATAAAAAACACGTTTTGGTCTTTGACTTATGTTTTCTTCTTGTTTGTTATATCGGTCATTCTCTTTATTTTCTTGTAGTGTTTTGTATGTGGTAAAATTGGAATATTCGATGTAATACATGCTTGCTATTATTAGTAAAATAATAGGCATATAAGATATTTAGGCTGTTAATATCTTTTGACATATATATTGGATATTTGTCACGTATAACCTCTTTATTTGTTTCTTGATTTGTAATTTGATTATTTTCCTAATTTGTAGTTGACTTCCATAATAGTATAAGGTTACATAGTTAACCTAATTCTTCTTGTATATAATGGAGGGTAAACCATCTAAAATAACAGAGAAAAATATATAAGATCATTTTCATCTCTAAAATTCTTGTTCATATCTTGGCACTTGTCGTATTTGTTATGAAAAATATGCACATGTGTATTGATTTCTTGTTGACCATTTTCTTTTTATCTATATATATTACTTCTTTCCCCATCATTGACTTTAATGATATTATTATAGTGTATTATTCTAAGTTAGTTTTATTTATATCCTATCTTAGATGGTGTGTAGCAAGGATTTTTTGGTGATGTGATGTTTGCACTTATACAATTCCAAGGAGATCTTCCTCTTCTGAACAAGAAGAGAGTCTGTAGGAAGAAACTGAAGATGAGGCGATGGAAGAATCTATAACGGAGGAGGTATCCACCCAAGAGGATAACAAGGGGGAATCGGCAAAAGAGGAGACAGAGGATGAAGAAGACTTATCCTGTCATTAACGTCATAACAGAATTTGACATGAATAAAAGTATAGTGAATGAACTAATATATCTATTAAATAGAGAATTTAGATTAACATAAAATAAAATTTATTTTAAATACTTTGAACACAAGTTTTTCACAAAAATGATAAGAGATGATTAGAAAAATGCAATCTTGGGTCACAAAACCACCAATTACATACCAAAAATAAGAATTTTTTCCCATTCATTACATGAGTTTAAATCCTAATAAAATAAAAAGAAAAATTAATAATAAGGTGGAAAAGAAGAAAGAGATAAAAATAACATTAAATATATTATTATAATTTTTCGTGAAAATCTTATGAAACCATGAGAATAATATTTTCAAGAACAAGTAAAAAACATAACCTTATATGAAAAATGTCTATATATAAGACATGAATAGACAATTTCTTTCACATTATAACACTTCATAAAATTGTTTGTTTTCTTGTACACTACAATGAGAAACTACAAGTAAAAAACATGTTTGGTCTTTGACTTATATTTTATTCTTGTTTTTCATATCGGTCATTCTCTTTATTTCTTGTAATGCCTTTGTATTTGGTAAAAAAGGAATATCCATCTAATACTTGCTTGTTATTAGGGACAAAATAATAGGCATATAAGATATTTAGGTTGTTAATATCTTTTCGCATATATTTTGGATATATACTCTTTATTAACATCTTCATTTTTAATTTGATTATTTTCATAATCTGTAGTTAGCTTCCATAACAGTATAAGGTTAGATATTTAACCTAATTCTTCTTGTATATAATGAAGGGTCAATCGTCTAACGGACATAAACATAGAAGGTGGTTTTCATTTCTAAAATTCTTGTTCATATCTTTGCACATGTTGTATTTGTTACAAAAGATATGCACATGTGTATTGATTCCTTACTGGAATTTTTTATTTTATCTATATATATTACTACTTTCCTTGTCATTGACTTTTATGACATAATTATCTTGTGTTGTTCTAAGTTAATGTTATTTATATCCTACCTTAGATGGTGTGTAATAATGATTTCTTGGTCATGTGATGTTTGGACTTGAATTTGAATAGAGTCTGTAGGTAAAAATTGAAGATGAGGCAATGGAGGAATCTATAATGGAGGAGGAATCCGTCCAAGAAGAGATAGAGGATGAAAAAGACTGCTCCAATCATTGATGTCATAACAGAATTTGACGTGAATAAATGTATAGTGAATGAGCTAATATATCTAGTGAATAAAGAATTTAGATGTAACTTAAAGATGATTTATTTTAAATATTTTGAAGACAAAGTTTTCACATAAATCATTAGAGATGATTAGAAAAATGCAATCTCGGGTTGAATAAAACCACTAATTACATACCAGAAATAATATTATTTTCCCATTCATTACATGAGTTTAAATACGAGTAAACAAAAATAAAAACTAAAATTAATAATATGGGGGAAAAGAAAAATGAAATAAAAATAACATTAAATATATTATTATAATTTTTAATCAAAATCTTATGAAATCATCGTAATAATATGTTCAAAATGAAAAAAGCCTATATAAGACATGAAGAGACAATTTTTTCACATTATAACACTTCATAAAATAGTTTTCTTGTACACTACAATGAGAAACTACAAGTAAAAAACATGTTTAGTCTTGGACTTATATATTATTCTTGTTTGTCATATCGGTCATTCTTTTTATTTCTTGTAATGCTTTGCATCTGGTAAAAAAGGAATATCCATCTAATACTTGCTTGCTATTAGTGGCAAAGTAATAGGCATATAAGATATTTTGATTCTCAATATCTTTGGGCATATATTTAGGATATCTGTTATGTATAATCTTTTTATTAACTTCTTGATTAGTAATTTGATTATTTTTCTAATTTTGAGTTAGCTTGCATAAAAGTATAAGGTTACATAATTAGCCTAATGGAGGGTAATAATGGACAAAAACATAGAAGATCATTTCTTCTCTAAAATTCATGTTTATATCTTGGCACTTGCCATATTTATTACGAAAGATACACACATATAATGATTTCTCACTGAAATTTTTCTTTTTATTTATATATATTCCTTCTTTCCCTGTCATTGAGTTTTATGACATTATTATCGTGTGTTGTTCTAAGTTAATGTTATTAATATCCTATCTTTGATGGTGTGTAGCAATGATTCTTGGTTAGGTGATGTTTGCACTTATATAACTTCAAAGGGATCTTCCTCGATCGTGTGAACATGAGGAGAGTCTGTAGGAAGAAATCAAAGATGAGGCGATGGAGGAATCTACAACGGAGGAGGAATTTGCTCAAGAGGAGGCCAAGGAGGAATCGACCAGTGACGGATCCAGAAAATTTAGATTGTGGGGGCAATATTTATTTATATATTTATAATATTAAAAAAATACATATAACTTTTATATATATAAGTATATATATCAAAATTATTTTTTAAAATTTTTTATATCTACAATTAAAAATGAAAATAAATTAGGTCATATTAGATTATATTATAATTTGATAGGTTTGAATCTAACTTTTTTTTTAAAAATAGATGTCATAAATATAACTTATTTATTTGTCATAGACATTTTTTTAAAATATTTGGTAAGAATTATAATCCTAAAAACTTATTTATAATAATTTAACACTAATAAAAATATTAAAAAATTATATATGTTAAATTGTATAAAAATAAAGTTTAATTTATTTATGATAGAAACATGTTTCTAATATCTAATATAAATTTTTAGATGATAATTTATTTTAAAACATATTTTATAATAAAATTTTTAAATAGAACATAAATCATCCAACCTTTCATATTTTGATTTTTTTAATCAACATGTACAATCTTACAATCTTTACTATTTTGAATTTTTTTAATCAATGTATACAATAAACAGAAAATACAAAAGGTAAAGATGTATATTGTAAAATTTATTTTATAAAAAAATAATTTTTTAATATTTTTTTAGGTTCTTCATTTTTTTATATATTACATTATATATGTGAGTATTAATATATATATATATATTATAATTAAAATTTTTAAAAAAATTATTCATTATCACATATAAAAATTAATCTCCTTTAAAATATTAAAAAGCATAAAATAAAAGAACATTTCTTTCAAATTTATATTTTATATATATAATAATTTAAATATATATATTATTAAAATATAACATTTTTTAAAATATATTATGTTTTTTATAAAAAAAAATAATATATATATATATATATATATATATATATATATATATATATATATATATATATATATATATGTAAACTGGTAGTGGGGGCAAGTGCCCACACTATGCTTAATGTGCATCCGTCCCTGGAATCAACCATGGAAGAGTGGGCTAAAGAGGAGGCCATAGAGGAGACAAAGGATGAACAAGACTTATCCAACCATTGATGTCATAATAGAATTTGAAATGAATAAAAGTATAGTGAATGAACTAATATATCTAGTGAGAGAATTTACATGTAACTTAAGACAATTTATTTTAAATATTTTGAAGACAAATTCTTCACAGATATTGTAAGAGAGATGATTAGAAAAATGCAATCTTGGATGACATAAAACCACCAATTACATACAAAAAATAAGATTTTTTTTCTCATTCATTACATGAGTTTAAATACTAATAAGCAAAAATAAAAACTAAAATTAATAATAACATGGAAAGGAAAGAAAGAGATAAAAATAACTTTAAATATATTATTATAATTTTTCATGAAAATCTTATGAAATCATCATAATAATATGTTCAAGAACAAGTAAAAAAACACAATCTCATATGAAAAATGCCTATATATTAGACATGAATAGACAATTTCTTTCACATTATAAAATTCATAAAATTGTTTGTTTTCTTGTACACTACAATGTTAAACTACAGGTAAAAAACATGTTTTGGTCTTGGACTTATGTTTTCTTCTTGTATGTTATATCAATCATTCTCTTTATTTCCTGTCGTGCTTTGTATGTGGTAAAATTGGAAGATCTGATGTAATGCTTGTTTACTATTAGTGACAAAATAATATGCATATAAGTTATTTATGTTGTTAATATCTTTTGGTATATATTTAAGATATCTATTGTGTATAACCTCTTTATTAGCTGCTTGATATTTGTTGTCTGATTATTTTCTTAATTCGTAGATAGTTTCTATAACAATATAAGGTTACATAGTTAACCTAATTCTCCTTATATATAATGGGGTCAACTACTTCAACAAGAAATTAAAGATGAGGCGATAAAAGAATCTACAAAGGAGGAGGAAGAATCTGCCTAAGACGAGGCCAAGGAGAAATCAACCATGGAGGAGTCAGCCAAAGAAGAGCAATCAAGTTATTAATGTCATAAAAAAATTTGATATGAATAAAAATACAATGAATAAACTAATATATTTAATAAATAGAGAATTTAGATGTAACTTAAAGATAATTTATTTTATACAAAATATTTATATTAGAATTTGACAGACTCAATATAAGATTATAATTAAGCATTAGCTTCAATTAATAATCAGTGAAGTTTTATCTAATGTGTAACGACCCGCCAGGTCTCACACTGTCTACAGCGTCCAAATACAAGTATAAAATAAAATATCACTACCAAACAATTATATATATATAATGAGAATACACAACTAAAATGTCTCATAATATATATAACTGAAAGTAGGGAATAATACCCTATACAACAACTAGGTAGTCAAAAGCTACCAATCAACTAAATACAACGTCAGCCTTTTTCCTGAGTCCCAACCAAAAAGAATCTCACCCAGTCCAGCAGAGGACCTACTCCTGATCTGCTCGCATACCAAGGTATGGTCATCACAGTCCCAACCACATAGGGAAAACAAGCTAGGGTAAGCTCACAACAATAATCATAAAAAAATAGCATCAACATATAATAAACAGCAATAGAACTCTACTTTCAACTTGCAACTTAAAGCAACACAACATCTACAACAATAAATATACAATATCATCTACTAGCAACAACATTTTCAACACATCGCACTTTATTCAAATTGGCCGCTTGTAATCAGTATAGCTCGGCTTGATCCCTATACAGTGGTCGCTTCATACTCGTATGCCTCGACCTTGCCCGTACACGGGACCAACCAAGTCCTAGAGGAGAATAACACATCATCCACTCCAAGGAACAACTTTCCAAGGAGGGCTTTAACAAATTGGGCTCTCAAAGCGCCACAACTATCTTAATCCGCACAATGGAATGAACAACTTTAAAACTTCTCCTCTAGTCCTAGTGATCAACAACTCATCACAACACAATCACATAGTATTTATCACAATAGCTCAAATATCAACTCATTCATACAACATTATGTACAACTTGAATGCAACAACCCATGCAACATCAACTAATGCGTCGTCACGCATATACAACTAAGAGATCTCCAAAAACTGAGGTTGAGCAGTCTAGGTGGAATTAACCCTACTAAATCCAATGTTTGTCCTATCTTAACCAGGTCAGGTATAGAACATCGTTAGGAGCTCCGAAGAGAACCAGGTATAGACAACAATAGGTGATTACTCAGGTGTGCCACTTAAACTCGGAGGTCCAGTACTGTTGTCAGGACAGAAGGGTTTGGGTATGAGCCTACCACGGCCTTGGCTAGCATGACCAATCCACATATGGAGTTAGCCCACCCATTGTCCTCCAAGTACCACGCACCCTCCAGTACCTAGTCAAAAACTACATCTCTAACTAGATACCTTACTCAAATTGGTCATTCAACCATGACATGGATTGACTACTTCCATATCACCCACACTGTACTAAGGGATCCAACTTTAAAACAACTTTCAACTTATCACCTTAGTACTATGTATCTCAACATAGGACATATATCTTCACCATATGTCCCCAACTTTTCAACTTTACAACAATAGGCAGCTTTACAACTTTACGACAATAGACAACTTTACAACTATAACATCATAACAACTTTAAAATAATGCGACAATAGGCATCTTACAATAATAGGAAACTTATACAACTTTAAACAACTTTTACAACTTTAATAATTTTAACAACATGCAAACAACCTAATCAAACAACTATAGTCATTACAATATCAACTTAATGTAACTTAACAACTTTACAACGTTAAAACAACTTCAACAATATACCACATATTCGACACAAATTTACAAATCAACTAACATATTTAAAATTCATCTATCATGTCAACTTACACAATGTAAACAACATAAATCAACTTAAGCACCCAACAACTCAACTATTTCAACAAAAGAACACAATGCATAAAGCTTCCCTAACCTGAAAGTAAGCTTTCTAGTCCGAAGTCCTTCTCTCTAGAACCTATCTCTAAAACCTCTCCTCCTCAACTGCACATAGGTCCTATTTATAGAAATTCAGGAGTGGCCAGAACGGCCCGTTTTAAATTCAGAACGGCCCGTTCTAAACTCAAACTTCATGTGTAAAATTTACATCTAGAATGGCCCGTTCTCAAACCAGAACGGCCCATTCTGGGGTTGCATTTTCACCCATAACAGCCAATTTGGAAAGGCTCGTTCTCAACTAGGATTTTTAAGCCTATTTAGTAGTTTGGAACAGCCCGTTCCAGTTTGGAAATGACCCGTTCTGGGCTACTAAATTACCCTTATTTTAGTAGCTTGGAACGACCCATTCTAATTTTTGGAACGGCCCGTTCTGGGCTACTAACTACGTTACAATACCTCCCAACAAACAGGAATTTTCGTCTCCGAAAGTAGGCTTACCTGCAAGGAGGAATGGATACCGTTCCTTGAATTGACTCTCCACCTCCCAGGTCGCCTCACTAATAGTTGTATCCCAAAGAACTTTTACCAAGCTGATGGATTTGCTCCTAAGCTCCTTCATCTTGTGATCAACCACAACTACCAGTCTCTTCTCATAGGTCAATTTCTCTCTAACTTGCACCTCATTCATCTCCATCACGTGACTCGGGTCTCTAATGTACTTCCTCAACTTTGAAACATGAAACACATCATGTAGGTTAGACAGAACCAGAGGTACCGCCAACTTATATGTCACTGGACCTACACGACGAAGGATCTGGTAAAGACCAATGAATCTCAATGTGAGCTTCTTGGACCTTCTAGTCTTTCCCACTCCATTAGTGGGTGTCACCTTGAGAAACACGTGTTCTCCCTCCTCAAACTTTAGAGGTCTCCTTCTCCTATCAGCATTGGACTTCTGACGACTTTGGGTAGTTCTCAACCTCTCTTGAATCTACCTCACCATCTTAGTAGTCTGAAGAGCTAGCTCTAGACCAACCACTACTGACTCACTGTCCTGAAACCAACACAATGGAGTCCTACATCTCCTGCCATATAAATCCTCAAAAGGTGCCATGCCAATACTCGAGTGAAAACTATTGTTGTAGGTAAACTCCACTAATGGTAACACCTCCTCCCAACTACCCAAATGATCCAACACACAAGCTCTCAGGAGATCCTCTAGTGACTGGATTGTCCTCTCTGGCTGACCATCCATCTATGGATGATAAGCAGAGCTCAACCTCAACCTTGTCCCCAATGCTTGATGTAGAGTCTGCCAGAACCTAGAAGTAAACCTCGGATCTCGATCAGAGATAATACTTGAAGGCACTCCATGCAATCGTACTATCTCTCTAATATACAACTGTGCAAGTCTCTCCAAGGGCCACCTCTTCTTGACAAGAAGAAAGTGTGCACACTTTGTCAACCTATACACCATTACCTAGATAGAGTCACTATTCCTAGTTATCCTGGGCAACCTAACCACATAGTCCATGGTGACACTATCCCATTTCCACTCAAGAATCTCCATCAACTGCATCACCCCTCCAAGCCTCTGATGCTCAATCTTCACTTTCCGACAAGACAAACAAGTGGCCACAAACTCTGTTATCTCCCTCTTCATACAAGGCCACCAAAAACTCTTCTTGATGTCCTGATACATCTTAGTCATACCGGGATGTATGCTAACACGACTCATGTCCCTCCTCCAGAATAGCTCTCCTCAATTCTGAATCTTGAGGTAAACAAATCCGACCCCTAAATCTCAGAATCCCATCAGTACCAAGCTCAAAACCAACTTCCCCTCTCGATACTAAGCAATCCCAAAGTCTTCAACAACTCTAGATCCTGTAACTGCTTAGTTCCCACCTACTACAATAACTCATTAGTTATAGTGATCATACCACAACTAACGTGATCTTGAATAACCTCCACGAATTCAAGGCAAACACCACAACTGCAAGCTCCAAATCATGGGTGGGATAGTTCTTTTCATGGGTCTTAAGTAGTCTCAAAGCATATGTGATGGCATCCTTACTTGCATGAACATGAGATGATGAGCAAAGGAAGAGGACGCCTACTCCAAGGATCAAGTTCTTCAAAGGTGGCACAAGGTTTTAAGGTGGATGATGATGGAATGGACAAAAATGGAGGTTGGGTAGAAGGTGTTTGAGGAAATGCTTGAGAATGGTACTCTAGGGTTAGCTCACTTCATGATGATGAAGGCCACTTCTAGGGTTGTTTCTCTCAAAGAGGAGATGGTAGGGTTTAGCTGAAAATAGCCAAAGGTGACTAAGGAAAGATATAAAGGCACAAAAGGCTCTCTTTATATTCAATATCCAAAGTATTTACAAGGTGTGGTGCCTAGGGTATTTATAGGAGTGGGAGGCATCTAGGATTGCATTTAGTGTGCCAAATGCACACCAAATGAAACCCAAATTAACCCTAGATGCAACTTGGTGGCCAAGGATGAAATCTTTGGGTTTAGTTAGGCTACATCTAGGTGCATGATAAGACCATGCAACCTTTGCCCTCCACTTGGGCCTAAGCCTTTCTAAGCCCAAAAATAGGTCCAAACACCACCAAAAATGTGTCTAGCTCCCTAATTAATTACCTTAGCCCAAAATTAAAAACCTATGATCTAAAGCACCCCATAATACAAGGGTAAAATCGGAAATACAAAAGAAAATAAATCCTATGACTAAGATACCCCAAAATACAAGGGTAAAATAGGAAATTAAAGACAAGGGAAAAAAAATAGGAATAAAAATAAATGTTATAAAAACTTAGGAGCTAAGGCCCAAAAGTAGGCTTATTCCTCCTATGGTTTTTCAACACTAACCCATTCCTCTTGCCTCCTTCAATATATCACCTCTTGGTCTTCTTGGTCTTAGTGTTATTCCATCATTCCCTCCCTCTTGAAAAGGATTTGACCTCAAATCAAGAGGTTCTTCATGGTGGACGTCATTACCAACAAAAACATAAAAATAAGCATGAGAGGCAATAGTATATGATATAGATGGAAAGTGCATCCTAAGAGGAGTTCCACTAAAAATGCTAAAAAGATTTTCTGAGCTAAAAGGACTAGACTCCCTAATGCTAAGGATAGGATCCTCCCCATGATGAAGTCTAGGTGTATAACTAAAGCCTAAAAAGTTCAAAAGACTAAAACTATAGCACACTAAAGCATTAGTCCTAAGAACTAAAATATCTTGTTGGAGGCACCCAATGTAGTGACCTAGGTATGTACTAAAAAATAAAGAAAACTTAACTAAACAATGTCCTAAACAACTTTGTATTGCATTATTTGTTAGATACATATGAGAAAAAGGTGTGAAGAGGAGTCTAGAAAACTCATATAATCTAAGTTTGTCTTGTAGGGAAGTAACCAAGTTAAGTTCAAATAAGTTTGAACTTCCCTCGAGATCAAAAATAGAAAATAAGACACAATGAGAAGTATCTAACAAATCATACAAATCAAAAGTTGGGTGCTTGTCGCAACACGAAAATTTTTGATCTCGCGACTAATGGTTTAGACATCCTTTTAAAAGGCTCATTAATTAAGGAATGCCCGGACACCAGACTAATCCTTAATTAATGGTTTTGAAAAATGAGTTCATGGAGTCGCCACCAATGTTTTACTCAAAACATTGGAAAAAGAAAAGGTTTTTAAAAGTCCAATAATGGCCTTGATAACCAGAATTGGGTTCGGGGATCGGTTACGTGTAGGGAAGGTATTAAGCACCCCTACAGCGCCCTAAATCGGTACCCTATGATGAAGTTAACGTAATAAGAAATAATAAATTAAATATTAGATCCCCTTTTATTAATAATTATTTACATGCTTAAGAATTAAATTATACAATTAATCCTAAAATATCTACATGATTGCTTTTATTATAAACAATATTTATCAAAGATAAGAAATAAGATAAAGAGAAGAAAATTGACTGAAATACCTCTTGAATGAGCTCTATTGGATCTTCAAAAAAGGTGCTTTGTGGCAACCCTTCACACTACAATGCCTCACAAACTCTCAAGAAATACAAAAGAGAGGGGAAGAGAGAAAAAGAGAGAAATTTTGAGCTATAGGAAGTCTGGACGAAATTTCAGAGTCCCGAGAAATGAGCCCTAGCTGTCTATTTATAGACTTTAAAAGGGGTCCAGAACGACCCGTTCCAAAATCGGAACGGCCCGTTCCAGTAGTGAGAATAACACGTGATTACTTAGACCAGAACGGCCTTGGAACGACCTGTTCCAGATTTAGGAACGGCCCGTTCCGGTTTAGGAACGGCCCGTTCCATTTTAGGAACGGCCCGTTCCAGCCCTGTCCCAGCCCCATTCCAGTTAAGCTTTTACCCTTTTTTTGAGGAGTTTGGAACGGCCCGTTCCAAATTGGGAATGGCCCGTTCCAGTTTTGGAACAGCCCGTTCCAGTCTTCTAAAACCAGCTTGTTTTGGGCTTCTGGGCCCTCTAAAGTTCTGTCCCGTTGTTTGTATGCTCCCTAGATAAAATTGGGTGTCTACAGCTGCCCCTCTTTACTTGTCCTTTGGAATAGTAACGTGTTGCTTTTCCAAAGGCAAGTAAAGACGTAGACATTTCGTCCGGGTCTTCTCTTCGTCTCTTTGGTGTTGGTGCTTCTACGTTGCTTCTCTTGAATAGATGTATTTGCTCGTATCATCACCCTTTAGAGCAGTTGCATACTCTTGGGTAACAAGGCTGACAAACTGTACACCTGATCTTCAGTCTTCGAGTAGAAGCTCCATTGTTTCTCTTGTGATAGTGAGGTAAAAATTCGGATCTTCACTCTTGTTTTGACAATAGATACCTTCACGTTGTTTCCTTCGGGTAGACGATGTTCCCTATATCCTTGTCCCATGGAGCAACTGAGTGTTGGATTGTATGCTCTATTAGGTGTCAAGGATGGTGAACCGAAACATCTAGGCTTCAAGATCCATGTGAATGCCCCATGTTGCTTCCTGTGTCCTGAATCTTCTCCTTTAATTCAGCAGTGTAGATGCCCCCACACCATTTCTTTCGAGTAGATGGTGTTTGCCCGTATCCTTGTCCCTAAGAGCAACTGAGTGTTGGTTTGTATGCTCCGTCGGGTGATAAGGATGGTAAACCGAAACATCTAGGCTTCTAGTCTTGATGTAGATGCTTCCTACTACTTCTGCTTGTCTCATGGTAGTGTGTTTCTTTATTTGTGGCTTGTTAAAGAGGGAGTATATTATGAGGTCAGCCTCTCCAGGCTGGACTGATATTTAGGGCTTCAGCCGGTCCACAGGTGGGAGCTCGACGGCAATCCCTATTTTGACTTTGAAGAACTCGGTGGTACCTTCATTGTCATTCACTGATTTGAGAGGCTCGACGGTGGCTCTCGATCAAGTTGTGCTGATTTATAAGGCTTCAACGGACTTATGGTGGGAGCTCGACGGCGGTCCCGATTTTGACTTCGAGGAACTCGGCGGTACCCTTGTTTTCGTAGTATTTTTGTAGCCTCTGCAGGCCGTAGTATTTTCATAGCCTCTGCAGGCCGTAGGCCGTAGTATTTTCGTAGCCTCTTCAGGCCGTAGTATTTTTGTAGCCTCTCCAGGCCGTAGTATTTTCGTAGCCTCTCCAGGCCGTCTGCTGATGTTGTGAGTATTGCTGTGCTGGCCTCTCCAGGCCACCTGCTGATATTATGAGTATTATTGTGCCGGCCTCTCCAGGCCGCCTGCTGATGGTGAGTATTATTGTGCCAGCCTCTCCAAGCCACCTGCTGATGTTGTGAGTATTGTTGTGCCGGCCTCTCCAGGCCGCCTGCTGATGCTGTGAGTATTGTGTCGGCTTCTCCAGGCCGCCTGCTGATATTGTGAGTATTATTGTGCCGGCCTCTCCAGGCCGCCTGCTAATGTTGTGATTGCCCCTTTTTCTATGGGAGGACGTCTGATGAAGACGAGGATTACTGGTAGGTGGTGCCCCTGTGATGGTGGGCAAAGGAGTTGATGGGTGACAGGGATTCTAGTGTTGCCCCTACCACGTGAGTATTGAGATGCCTCTCCAGGCGCTGCTTGTGATAGATTTTTTTTCGAAGTTCATTTTTGTTTAGCTTCGGCTCTTTCATGTTTGAAGCTTGCCTTTTTTTGCTATTTTTCTAAATGCTTCGAATTTTTCAACATGTATGAAGCTTTGCCTTTTTCTGTTTGATCTTTTGTTGTCATCATTGGTGGAAGAATCCCGTCCCATGATGTTATTTGTTGAATCTTTATTGATGAGTATTATTTTGGAAGCCACTCCTGGCTTTGGTAAGGAAACCATTCCTAGTCTTGGCATTCTCTTGGATCATCCTTCATTTAGTTGAGGAGTATGGTGCGATGGCCTCTTCATGCTTACAGACTTGCTTGTTTGATCGATTCTATTCTATTCCACTTTTGATATGTCTTTGCTTAGTGGGCACATAGAATCACTTGGGGTTGCTGTTTGCCACTGCTTCGGCCCATGCTTGGCTATTGAGCTTTTACGAGTGCTTTGTCCTGATGACTCCTTTTGACCCACAGCAAATAGAATGCATGGATGCATGGATGCAATGAAAATGCAAGACAAGAATGATTCTTTTATTTATTCCATTTTTTTTGGTAACGCCTTTCCATATGCCCCTAACTCATATGCATGCGATGTAGTTTATGCTCATGTGTTTGTTCCTAAAGATGCAATTCATTTTTTTTATGTCGGGAAATTAACCTATACGCATTAAGGTTAATGTTGACGACTTCTTTCTATCCATGCCAATCTTGATTACTGTCGGGATATGTTCTTTTGAGCCCAAGCTTCAGTGGCTCATTGATTATCCGGTCGATGTGTAGTCAAGCGTCTCCCAGCTCTATTTGAGAACATCTCGGCCTTCCCTCTGTGAGTATTCACTGTGCATTTTCCGTGTATCTTTTCAGTACCATTTTAATGCCATAAGGGTCAAGAGAAAAAAAGGAAGGAATGTTATTATTATTATGTTTTTTTTAAAAGGGTTGTTAGAATGAATTTTTCAAAAAGGGTTTTTTAGAAGAAGGGCTGGCCAAGGTAGGCTTTGGTGTTTAGGATTATTAAACAAAATGTATTTGCTGCAAGGAAGCTATCATTGTGTTTAGCCTTTTTGGAAAGTGAAGTGATGACTTGGGGTCGTACTCTATTTGGATGATTCCTCTGAGTTGCCTTTCAGTTCTTAACTCATGTTGCTGCTTTAACGTCCTAACTTTTGCCTAGGTCACTTGAGATGTGTTCCCTAGCGGACATTTTTCTTTTGATCTTTTCTTTTGCCTAGGTTACCCATTTTTACTTGTGAGTTTCCTAGCAGATCTTGCCCTAACTTTTGCGCAGCCCCCTTAGTGGGTTTCCTGCCGGGCCTTCATTCATTTTTTTTAGCAACACTCATGAGGTATGAGATGTCTTTATTTTATCAAACCCTAGTCATGTTTGAATTCCTGATTGTTCCTTTGTTATCCTTTCCATGCTATTATTGAGTAACATCTTTGTTGTAGATACATTTTGTTTGTTAAGGGTTGATGGATGAGGCCTAGAGTGAATATTTAAAGGGAGAAGAGAAATGAAAGAATGTTATGGCATTTTAAAACAGTACTTCCAATTTACACGTGTCCCTTTAGCAAAGCTCGAAGCTCGGGCATGCCCCGAGTTCGTGATTCGTACACAGAGAGATTAACCGAGGCTGCCCCCTAGAGAGGCATGGTTGACGATTGGTTGAACTACGTTAGGAATGCATTCCCACTTGCTTGAATGTGGGTGTTTCGACTTTGGAGTGAAACCTTTATGAATTCTTGCTTTCTAAAGGGAATATTCAAGCCGCCTTTCGGTTTTCAACTGAAGCAGGCATTACTTTTTTTTTTTTTTTTATTTTTCTTTTATTTTTATGTATCCCTAAATTTTGCATAGGACGTATCCTATCGAGATTTTGATTCTTTTTTCTTTACCCTAATTTTTTCCTAGGACGCCCTTTACGGGTTTTCATCCTAGCGGGTTTTCGCCCCGCAATGTCTTTATTTCTCAATTGGATTTTGTCTTGTGATTCCCTAGAAGCAAGGATTCGTCCATTCTTGAGCATTCCTCCTATCCCGACAATTGTCATTTCGCCATGGGAAAGTCTCGCTGTTTGAATCGTCGATTTGGGCGTGTGATGCCCCTAATTACTGATAAGTATTTCCCGATTTGATGTATCAGGTTCGCATTTGATTACAGTAATTTCCATTATCCGGCTAACACGCACAAATTAGATTTCCCTTTTTATTCGTATTTATTATTTACAAGGAAGACGCGTTATCTATATGAAACGTAAAATAGGATGCAAAGACATATGAGAAATTCAACGGATATCATTCTCATTGATTTTTGTTTAGAGAACATTCTTTGCATACTATTACATGAGTCTTCCATTTCTAATGAATGTATGCTAATGTACTATCCTAGGAGATGCATGATATTTATTTTTGCCTAAGTTTTATCATGTTTTTTTTAACTAAGAGTTATGATGCATGATTTTTTTTGCTATATATATATATATATATATATATATTTTTGAAATAAACTACCCTATATGATGCTTTAGAGTTAGGGTATACAGAAGGGAATTAAAATTTTTATCATATTTTTTTTCATTAATATCTACTTGTTTGTAATTCTTATCTATTTGAAATAAATAAACACAAACAAATGCAACACGCATATGCTCAAACAAATGTACACCCGCGAACAGTCACGTTTAAATCCTTGGTCTACGGTCCCTGCAAGAAAAGTGCATTGTATAGGACGGTTCTAATCTCACTGGTCTTAAGGCCCCCAAGGTGCCCCCATTATAGGGACCCAGTATCTCTGTCTCCGTCACCTGGCAAACTCTAAGGTCTGTCGCAGTATTTCGGGCTAGAGTAACCGGTTATCACCTTGAGTGTGATTTCCGACAAGGCTCGTAGGCTCTAAGGCCAAACTTGGGCTGGTCGTACGTCAACCACTCCCTATGGTTAATACCCTCATGCCCCCGGGTGTAGGGGGAACTGTTGTGTGCAAAGGTTTGTGTACAATTTTATTTCAAACAAGTGCGCAATTTAAATAAGCAAACAGAAATTAAAGTTAAACAAATAAAGCAAATAAAGTAAAGGGGAAAAATATTTAAATTATTATTTTTATGTTATTAACTTCATCAATTAAATGGGTCTGACCCTCTTTAAACTTCCCTAGTGGAGTCGCCATCTGTCGCAACCCGAAAATTTCCGATCTCGCGACTAATGGTTTAGACATCCTTTTAAAAGGCTCATCAATTAAGGAATGCCCGGACACCAGACTAATCCTTAATTAATGGTTTTGAAAAATGAGTTCATGGAGTCGCCACCAATGTTTTACTCAAAACATTGGAAAAAGAAAAGGTTTTTAAAAGTCCAATAATGGCCTTGATAACCAGAATTGGGTTCGGGGATCGGTTACGTGTAGGGAAGGTATTAAGCACCCCTACAGCGCCCTAAATCGGTACCCTATGATGAAGTTAACGTAATAAGAAATAATAAATTAAATATTAGATCCCCTTTTATTAATAATTATTTACATGCTTAAGAATTAAATTATACAATTAATCCTAAAATATCTACATGATTGCTTTTATTATAAACAATATTTATCAAAGATAAGAAATAAGATAAAGAGAAGAAAATTGACTGAAATACCTCTTGAATGAGCTCTATTGGATCTTCAAAAAAGGTGCTTTGTGGCAACCCTTCACACTACAATGCCTCACAAACTCTCAAGAAATACAAAAGAGAGGGGAAGAGAAAAAGAGAGAAATTTCGAGCTATAGGAAGTCTGGACGAAATTTCGGAGTCCCGAGAAATGAGCCCCAGATGTCTATTTATAGACTTTAAAAGGGGTCCAGAACGGCTCGTTTCAAAATCGGAACGGCCCGTTCTGGATCTGGCCGTTGAGTGTAAAATTCGTATACTGGAATGGCCCGTTCCAAAATCAGAACGGCCCGTTCCAGTAGTGAGAATAACACGTGATTACTTAGACCGGAACGACCTTGGAACGACCTGTTCCAGATTTAGGAACGGCCCGTTCCGGTTTAGGAACGGCCCGTCCCAGCCCCGTCCCAACCCCGTTCCAGTTAAGCTTTTACCCTTTTTTTTGAGGAGTTTGGAACGGCCCGTTCCAAATTGGGAACGGCCCATTTCGGTTTTGGAACAACCCATTCTAGTCTTCTAAAACCAGCTTGTTTTGGGCTTCTGGGCCCTCTAAAGTTCTGTCCCGTTGTTTGTATGCTCCCCGGATGAAATTGGGTGTCTACAGTGCTTTATGAGGAAAACTAAAGTAGAAAGAGTCTTAAAGAAAGAAGGCTTATCTTCCTTGGGAACCACCAAGGAAGTAGCACAAGAAGTGGGACTAAGTGAAGTCCGCTTCTTCTTCACTAAATCTTGAAGTTGAGATTCTTTTTCTTTAAAAAGGATTTGTTTTTGAATCTCCACTTCATGACTAGTGGCAACGTGGGAGAAAGAGTTAAGGTCTTGATGAATGAAAAGAGTCTTTAAATCATTTTCAATGGTGAAGTGACTCTCTTTAAGCATAAGCCCTTTGGAAGAAACATTATCCTCCTTACTCTTCTCTAAGAGTATTGTTTGTTTTTTTTCCATTTTCTAACCACTCTTGAAATTTCTCTATACTTTTCTTTATTTTTCTTTCTTTTCTATTTTCTTTTCTTCTAAGTCCTACCTCTCTTGTTGAATTTTCTTCCTCATGCATACTCCTAAGGACTCTAACTTCTTTTCCTATTTGAGATCTAGTTGGAACAATCCTAGGTTTGGATTCACTAGTTTCTACCAACTTTGCAAGTAAATTTCTTATTTCCTCATTATTCTTTGCATTTTCTTTTTCTCTTTTTCTAATGTCTTCCACTCTTTTTATGTTTTCCTCTTCTTTTTTTCTTATGTACTCCTTCAACTCCCTAATCTCATCCCTAACACTAAGTCTACTACTATAGGAAGTATGAACATGTAAACTAGAGTGACCACTCATCTTTCATCAAGAAAAAAGGTTTTCACAAAAAGGTTTTCAAAGGTGCAAGATTGTTATGAAAAAGGCCTAAGTGTACAAAGTGAACTATCAAAGGGAGGTGGACTACTAGGAATCACTTAATAACCAAGCCTTATCAAGTAAAAATCACTCAGCCTTTTCACACTTTTCTCACAAAATAATTTTTGCACAAAAGTTATGTGTGTGCACGACCCCCTAGTAGGAAAATTGAAGCCTTCTAAACTGATGGAAGAGCATGGGCTAAAGGCCCTACCACTAGAGCTATGACCAGGAGATTACTTGAAGATTTGACTGCTTCAGAGCTTAGTGGGCCCAATGGGCTTGGTGGGCCTAGGGTGCTTCTCACTTGGGCTTTCATTGATTAAACACCACGTTCTATTGTATTTTCTTAGTATAGGAATTTACTTTGATGTTGGTCTTGTATCTTGACCATAGATTAGGGTTTAGGCGTTTTGGGCTTAATTTTGGGCTTCTTGGGCTTTAGGCTTTTGATACCCAATATTGGGCTCATTCTTCTTCTTGTAATTTTTCCTATTCATTGTATTCATTAGACCAATGTATTTCAGTCATTAGATTAGGATTATATGAAGAATACATTAATAGGAGAAATAGGCTACATTTAAGCATCATTTAGAAGTAATTTGAATTGAATTTGAGTCACATGGATGGCATGGGGTGGATCCGGCCATGTGAGCTTCAAATTCAATCCAAATCACTCTTAAATGACACTTAGATGAGGGTAGCATCTGTGTGATCATGTGAGGTGGCCAAAGTTTGAATTTCAAATTCAAATTTGAAATTCAAACTTGGCGCCACTTTGGTTCACTAAAGGTGCCGCCATGTTACCCTAATTTTCTCCTATAAATGTAACTTTTCTCACCTTGTAACACACTTTTGAATATATGAGATTTCTGAATACATTTCAGCCATCTTTCAAGAGTCACCGAAATCCAAGAGAGAACCATTGAGAGTGCCTTCAAAATTCTTTAGGAAAACCTAGTTTCCTTCTCTTTGAAGTGAGCAATCCCTTGAGTTTTGAGCTTGGATGCTTCCCTCTAAGGTTTAGACCTTACCTTCCGCAAGTGTTCTTCACTCTAAGGTGTTCAACATCTCGGTCTCATCTCCATTGAAGAGGATCCGTGCCTAGAAGGAGCTTGGAGGAGTTTATTCATCACTTCTCCTTCTTACTTCTATCAATTTTGGTATCAAGAGCAAGGTTCTTCAAGGAGATAAGTTTTCTTCATCCTTTTTGTGTCCGTGTTCTTCTTGTGTTCTTGTGGTTCTTCTTGTCTTGTTTGAGTTTATTTTCGGATCTATATGTTTTGAGTCACATTTTTGTTCCATAGATCCATTGGTTGATTGTTTTTGAATTTTCTTCCACAATCAACATGTTTAGGACCTATTAGCTTGTGCTTGTTTTGATTTAATTTGAGTCTCTCCATTCTTGTATGTGTCCGTGATTGGACCTCATGCCTATGCATTAGATTTTGGTTTTTAATCTTGTTTTGTCTTAGAGTTTGTGTGTAGTCCTTCTATGTCACAAAATTCCTTGAATAACATGTTGACCTAATTTTGTTTTGAGTGCATTATTCATCATTGTTGCTTTCGGTTTGCTTTCTATTGTGCCTACCTATATGTGCTTTTCCTTTTGCCTTTTTGATTTCATAATTTGCTATTAGTTCTAGCAAATTTCTTTAGAGTTAGGTTTCCATTGTGTACTTAAGTTTTCAATTCACTTTCCATTGAAAAATCTTATAAAAATTTTTGTGACTTAAAATTTCAAGTGCTTAATTCTACTTCTAGTGCACTCTTTCTTGTGGATTCAATTTCTAAAAAAATTTAGAGGCTGGAAAACAGAGATAAAACAGAGCCTAAGACTAGTGCAAAAAGAAAACCTAAGACTAGTGCACTAGTTTCCTTGTTTTTCACTTGAATTTTGACCTAACTTGTAGTCTCGGTTTCTATAGCTTGGAATCATAAAAAATTTGAAACAAAAGGCAATTACCTTCTCTGGAATCTTAATTTGAATATAGAAAAAGAAAGAATAAAAAAAAAGTAGAGAAAGCAATTTAAAAGGAAAAAGCCGAGGGGTGTACAAGCTGAAAAATCTACTTGATTCCTTGTTATTGTTTTGACTACTATTTGTGCTATACTTATCCATTTGCTTTCAAATTTTTGTTCATCTACTCTAGTACCTATCTAGGAACCTTCCTAACTAAGTGCTAGCTTATTTTTGAGTCTTATTTTTCAGTTTTACTTGTTGAACCTCTTTGAGTCTTGTCATATATACATATTACTCTTCATTTTTGGTATAAGATTTTCAAATTGTGCTTTTGTTGCTTGTCTTGTTTTCTTTCATTAAATTCCTGTGCTGGAAGTGGCCTCAAATCCTTGCTCAAGGATCAAGCATTGCTCAACAAAGAGTAGGAAAAGTTTGGACACTAAGACTACAAAATTTTGACCTAATTTAGTGACCTAGCTTTTCCTAAACTTCCTTCACTTGAGTGACCATTCCTTTCACCTTGTGAGGCAGCCACCATTAACCTCTTTGTTGTGTTTATTGTGCAGGTCCAGGAGCTTCCTTATTGGAGTGTTAGTGACGGATTAAAACACTTAAACAAGTGTTAGAAAATTTGGTCAACAAATCCGTCACTAGCATTGGTCACTAAAGCCGCCATTTAATTCTTTCTAGGATAGTTTAAATTTTTGCAAAGTCTCTTGTATTTTAAACCAATTTGTAAAGCTTGGAGGGAGTATTATGAAGCTAGTCAGGTATATCTAACTCCTTTGGTAGCTACTCACGTGTAGTACTAGTGGAAGTGGCTTGGAAATTTCATATGTTTCAAGCTTCCACTTACGATATCCGACTAGTTGCTTATCTTGTTTCCTTTAAGTTTCTTGTCCTTAATTGTTTTATTTTGCTGCCTTGAAACGTCTAGAATTGTGTAGATCTAATTGCTCATGTTTAGTTTAGTTTCAAAAACAAACAAATTGTGAAAAGCATACAAAATTTTTGTGAAAAGTTTTGGGGAATTGAAAACACCACAAAGGAGTTTAGTGATTTCCACTTGAAAAGGCTTGGTTATTAAGTGGCTCTTTGTAGCTCACCTCCCTTGATAGTGCAACTTGTACACTTAGACTTCCAAGTGCTATTTTCATTCCTATAAAATCCCAAAAACATTTTATACCTTTTCGCATAGCATACAAATTCTTATTGTTTAATCATGAGTCATCATTCTCCAAGTAGTAGTGACTTAGATACTCCTAAAAGTTTTAGAAAAATTGTCAAGGAGGTTGAAGCACTAAAACTTTGGAAGTATGAAGAAGTACTTCAAAAACAAAAAGAAAAGATTGAAAGAGAAGTACAACTTCTTGCTTTAGAAGAAGAGATTCAAAAGATTAAGCAACAAGAAGCAAAACTTTTAAAAAAATTACATAAAAACAAAAGTCAAAAAAGTTCCTCAAAAGGTTCCACTAAGAGTTCCAATGACTCTCAAAGCCAAGAATATGATGGTAGCTTAAATATGGATGCTTTCTACCAACCTAGACCTAGGAGAGTCATTAAAGAAACAAAAGTGAGGGAATCAAGGGTTGATCTCCCTTACTTTCATGGAAAAGAAAATGTGGACGCCTACTTGGATTGGGAGATGAAAGTGGAGCAAATCTTCACTTGTCATCAAGTAGGTGAGGAAAGAAAAGTTCCTTTGGCCACCCTAGCTTTTCAAGGACAAGCCATGTATTGGTGGACATCCTTGGAAAGAGAGAGAAGACTTCACAATGATCCTCCCATCACTTATTGGAATGAATTGAGGAGTGCTATGAGAAGAAGGAGCATTCCTTCTTATTATAGTAGGGAGCTTATGGATAAGCTCCAAAGACTCCAACAAAAGAATATGAGTGTCGAGGAGTATAGGCAAAAGATGGAGTTGTATCTCATGAGGGCTGGGATAAGGGAGGAAGATTGACCATTGCTAGATTTCTAAGTGGTCTCAATTTTGACATAAGAGATAAGGTTGAGTTACTCCCTTATAGGGACCTTGATGATTTGGTCCAACTTTGTATAAGGGTGGAACAAAAAAACCTTGAGAAAAAACTCTTTTAAAGGCAAAACTCAATCTAGCTCTTATGTTAAGAAAGACTACAAGAGGGAGGGTCAATATGATTCTTCTAAAAAATTTGGCAAAGGTCTAGAAAAAGAAAAAGAATTTGAAAAAGAGAAAAATAAAAATATTGTCACTTCTAGTAGTAAGACTAGTGACATCAAATGCTTTAAATGTCTTGGGAGGGGCCACATAGCTTCTCAATGCCCAACTAAAAAGGTAATGATTTTGAAAGGGCAAGATGTTTATAGTAGTGTTGATGAATCTAGTTCCACTACTTCTAGTGATAGTGAATCAAGTGAGGAAGACCATCCAATTGAAAGTGCATATCCTTGTGATGGTCAACTTCTTATGATTAGAAGGCTTCTAGGAAGCCAACCTCATGAGTCTCACCTTTCACAAAGAGAGAATATTTTCCACACAAGGTGTAAAATTCTTGATAATGCTTGTTCTCTCATTGTGGATAGTGGGTCTTGTTGTAATTGTTGTAGTACAAGGTTGGTGGAGAAGCTTCGTCTTACTATTATTCCCCATCCGAAACCATATCAACTTCATTGGATTAATGAAGATGGGGATATCAATGTAGATAAGCAAGTGAAAGTCAAGTTCTCTATTGGTAACTATGAAGATCAAGTGGTTTGTGACATAGTTCCAATGGAGGCTTGTCATATTTTGTTGGGAAGGCCATGGCAATTTGACAAGAAAACCATGCACAATGGCCTTACCAATGAAATCACTTTCACTCATAAAGAGAAGAAATTTGTACTTCATCCTTTGTCTCCTTCACAAGTGATAGAGGATCAAGTACAAATGAAAAAGAAAAGAGAAGAAGAAAAAAAAAACAATTAAAAAAAAAGAGAAAAAGCATAAAGCTTCAAAGAAGAAGGAAGAGAAATCTGATTCTATAGAAGGAATTCAACAAGAAACTTTAAAACAAACCGTAATTGTTGAAAAACCTTCTTACCTTCTTCTTTGTAGAGGTGTGCTTAAGTGTTATAATTTAAGCATTGAGCTTAGTTCTTTACCTCCTCAAGTTTCTCATTTATTAAAAGAATTTGATGATGTATTCCCTATTGATGGTCCAAAAGGCCTTCCTCCTTTTAGGGGTATAGAACATCAAATTGATTTTGTGCCTGGGGCTAGTCTACCCAATAGACCAGCCTATAGGATAAATCCTCAAGAAACTAAGGAGATAGAGAACCAATTCCAAGAACTTTTGGATAAGGGGTGGGTGCAAAAGAGTTTGAGTCCTGTGCTGTGCCTGTATTGTTAGTACCCAAGAAAGATGGAAAATGGAGAATGTGTTGTGATTGTAGACCCCTAAAATTGTCCGGGTCGGAAATAAAGCTCGAAGACTCTCAAAGACTGAAGGAAAGTCAGCCAGAAGGACTCCTGGAAGACCCTAGGATGATTCTCTGTAGGTCTAGGAGTCTTAGAGTAGTTCAAAATAAGGGTGTGTGAGGATTGGAGCTCAATACGCCCTCCCTGGAGTTCAGTACGGCCGTATTGGACATTTTGAACTACAATACGGCCACACTGAAACCAATACGGCCGTATTGAAGTTTTTGAACTTCAATACGGCCGTATTGAATTCAATACGGCCGTATTGTAGTTCAAAACTTCAATACGGGCCGTATTGACCCCCCAGGCCGTATTGCGCCTCAATCCTATATATAGGACGTCATTTGGACGTCATTCCACACTTTTTCCATACTTTTGGACCCTCTTGCTGAGTATTCTGGGGTTTTTGAGCAGTGTTCTGCCCTAGAAGTCTCTCCGAGAGCCGATCCGACAAAGTTCTTGAGTTCTGAGCATTTAGCTTGAGGATTCGAACTAGTCGAAGGGAAATCTTTTTGATTTCCATAGTAAAAATTAATCTTTAGGGAAGGAGCGAGCAAGCGTGTAGTGGGAAGGAGCGCCAAAAAGCCTCCTAACGTCTGTTTGAATATATAAAAGCACGCTTCAAAGGTTTCTTTTTCAAATCCTTCCTTTTATTGCTTTCTGATTGTTGCATTGCATTTTTCATCATGTAGATATCTCGTTTATAGTCGTTTCTAATAAATAGGGGTAATTTAGTAATTTTACACTGTTATTTATAAAATAATCCGTCATAGGGAACCCGAAAGGGGCGTTGTGGGGTGCTAACACCTTCCTCGCACGTAATCGACTCCCTTACCCGACTCTGGTTGTAATGGCCAAAGTTGATTTATGAAATCAATTGCCTTATATCTTTTTCCAATGTTTTGAGTAAAACATTGGTGGCGACTCCAAGAACCCTTCTTTTGCGAAAACCACTAATCCATGGAGGGTCCCGCTTGGGATTAACATGGATTGGTGAGTCATTTAATAAAATTGTTAGTTCGATGAGGTCTCAGTTTGAGAATAAGTCGTTCTAACAATCCATCATTTTTCAAACCTTTAAAAAGAGTCCAACCATCATCGCGAATGCCAAGGTCCGTTTCGGCGGGTGGCGATAGATGGCGACTCCACTGGGGAAGCCTCGAGAGTCAGTCCCATTTAGTGATGGATTATTTCTAAAATAATAGTTTAAAATTACTTCATTACCCCTCGCTTGTATGATAATATGTTTTATCTATGTGGCTTTTAATAACTGTTGAATGTTTAAATTTTTGCAATTGTTTGAAATAAAAACTGCACACAAACCTTTGCACACAACAGTTCCCTCTATACCCGGGGGCATGAGTGGAAAGCCATAGGGAGTGGATGTTAGTACGGCCGGTTGTCGAATGGGTCTATAGGTGCCCGTAGACCGTTGTCGGAAAGCATCACTCAAGGTGATAACCATGAACTCAAGTCCGACAGTGCGTTGGAACTTTCCATCGACTTACGACGAGAGGGATTGGGTCCCTATAATGGGGGCACCTTGGGGGCCTCAGACCAGTGAGAACAGTTAGAACCTCCTTGAATATGCACTTTTCTGCAGGATACCCCTACCTCGTGATTCGCTCGTGACTGTTCGTGGATGAGTAAATTGTTTGTGTATAGGTCATGAGGAAGGGCAAGACCCTTCGCGAGCTGTACCCCTTGGGGCGGGGATTACAATTAGAGAGCCCGAGATTTCAAAGGAGCAATTCCACGCTCTCGAGGACCGGCTGAGGGCTATGGAGGGGCATGATTTTGATATCAAAGATGCCGCCGACATGTGCTTAGTGAGGGACATCCAATTCCCTCCCAAATTTAAAGTTCCCGATTTCCCAAAGTATGTGGGATCGACATGCCCCAAAAGTCATCTCACTATGTATTGCCGAAAAATGGCTGCATATGCCACTAATGTAAAGCTCTTAATCCATTGCTTCCAAGAGAGCTTGGCTGACACCGCACTCAACTGGTATATGCAGCTGGATGGGAATCAGGTGCGTACATGGAGGCAGTTGGCCGACGCATTTCTCAAGCGCTACATGTATAACATCGACCTAACACCCGATAGGTCCGATCTTCAAGCCTTGAGCAAGAAAAATGATGAATCCTTTAAGGCGTACGCCCAACGATGGAGGGAATTGGCAGCACAAATAGAGTCCCCGCTGTCGGATAAGGAGACGGTGTCCCTATTTATAAACTCGTTGACCAGTCCCTATTATGACAAGATGATAGGGAACACGACAACGCTCTTCTCGGACATCATCACCATTGGAGAAAGAGTGGAACAAGGGCTGAAAAGCGGGAAGCTAGCTAAGCCTTCCCAATCATTTGAAGCTAAGAAGACCTATGGGAAGAAGAAGGAGGGAGGAGTCAATGCCGTAACTATTTCTTCATCTTCTTCCACTTCGAAGTCGGGAAAGTCGCAATACAACCCTGTGAAGAAGTTTGATAAACTTCCGACCACGTATAGCGACCTCCTGCCGAAGCTAGTGGAAGCTCATCTTCTAGCTTACATTCCACCAAGGAAAATTGATCCACCTTACCCCGATTGGTACAATCTGCAAGACAAATGTCTATACCATTCGGGGGCACCGGGGCATTCAACGGAGAACTGTAGAGCTCTCAAATATAAGGTCCAAGACCTTATCGATGCTGGGTGGATCACTTTTGATTCGACAGCGCCCGACGTGAGCAAGAATCCTCTGCCGAAGCAGGAGTAGAGAGAAGAGCAAGCCACGATAGGGCCCCTCCACATTTTTCTTTTCTTTCTGGGACTCATGATCAGTACCCGAGATCATGAGATCCTTTTCATGTAAATAAGGGTTTTTGTACAGTTTTTTTTATACATATCAATAAAGAGGCATTTTTCACACATCATTCTCTCATTTGTTCTTTTCTCCCTTTCTCTCATTAACATTAATAATTCTAAACCAAAAACAGAACCAATAAAACAATTATGTCTGTGATTGTTTGCTCCGACCGGGATCCGAAAGTTGAGGGTGAATGGGTTGAGTTGGACAGTGATGAGGAGACCATCTCTCCGGATCTGCAAAGACTGCTAAATCAAGAAGCTCGTCTACTCCAACCGTATCAAGAGAAATTGGAGACCGTGAATTTGGGGCAGGGCCAAGAGATAAAAGAGGTCAACATTGGGACCCATATCAGTGATGAAATAAGGGCGCAACTGATCCAATTGTTAAGGGAATATAAGGACGTATTTGCATGGTCGTACCGTGATATGCCCGATTTGGACTCTAACATCGTCGAGCACAAGTTACCATTGAAAGAAGGGTTTCGACCCGTCAAACAAAAGCTCCGACGAATCAAGCCCGAGTGATCTTTAAAGATCAAGGAGGAGGTCGAAAAGCAATTAGACGCGGGATTCTTGGTTGTATCCCAGTATCCCGAATGGCTGGCTAACATCGTGCCAGTCATTAAAAAGAATGGAAAGGTTAGAGTTTGTGTTGACTACAGGGATCTGAATCGTGCCAGTCCAAAGGACGATTTTCCCTTACCGCACATCGATACACTAGTGGATCATACAGCCACGAACACACTCTATTCCTTTATGGATGGGTACTCTGGGTACAACCAAATCAAGATGAATGAGGAAGACCGCAAGAAAACTTCCTTCATTATACCCTGGGGCACTTTCTGCTACAGGGTGATGCCTTTTGGACTCAAAAATGCGGGTGCCACCTACCAACGAGCGATGGTGATGTTATTCCACGACATGATCCACAAAGAAATCGAAGTATACGTGGACGACATGATCGCAAAGTCAAAGGACGAAATGGACCATATCCAATATTTGAGAAAACTATTCAACCGGCTTCGCAAGTATCAGCTTAAGCTAAATCCGGCTAAGTGTACTTTCGGAGTTCGGTCGGGTAAGCTTCTCGGGTTCATCGTCAGTGAAAAGGGCATAGAGGTGGACCCCGATAAAGTGAAGGAAATAATGGAAATGCCTCCTCCTAAGACCGAGAAAGAGATAAGAGGATTCCTCGGCAGGGTGAACTATGTTGCGAGGTTCATCGCACAGTTGACTGACACGTGCAAACCAATGTTCAGGCTGTTGCGCAAGAATCATTCCGAATCTTGGGATGAGGATTGTCAACAAGCTTTTGATAAGATTAAACAGTGCTTGGCCAATCCACCAGTATTGGTGCCGCCTGTCGAGGGAAGACCATTAATCCTCTACTTAACTGTGCTTGATGAGTCCATGGGATGTGTGCTAGGACAACAAGACGAAACGGGAAAGAAAGAACGAGCCATCTACTACTTGAGCAAGAAATTTCTCGACTATGAATCCCGCTACACGCCGTTAGAAAAGACGTGTTGTGCGTTAGCATGGGCAACACAACGGCTCAGGCAGTATATGATTAGGCATACTACTTGGTTGGTTTCCAAAATGGATCCAATTAAGTACGTGTTCGACAAACCAATAATCACTGGGAAGATTGCCCGATGGCAAGTACAGTTATCAGAATTTGACATCATACATGTCACACAAAAGGCCATCAAGGGCAGTACCCTAGCTGATTACCTAGCACACGGTCGACCATGGAAAGGGATTGTTACCAATACGTGCGAAAATGCCATAAGTGTCAAGCATACGCCGACAACATTCATGTCCCACCGACTCCACTAAATGTATTGGCTTCACCTTGGCCATTCACAATGTGGGGCATGGATGTTATTGGACCCATCGAGCCAAAAGCTTCCAATGGACATAGATTCATCCTTGTGGCCATTGACTATTTCACCAAATGGGTAGAAGCGGCATCGTATGCTCATGTGACCCGAAAGGTGGTAACATCCTTCATCAGGAAGAACATTATATGCAGATATGGTATTCCCGATAAAATCATCACTGATAATGGATCTAATTTGAACAACAAAATGGTGGAAGAACTGTGCCAAGAATTCAAGATCCAACACCACAACTCTTCCCCATATCGGCCAAAGATGAATGGGGCAGTCGAGGCAGCCAATAAAAACATCAAGAAAATAGTGCAAAAGATGGTTGTCTCATTTAAAGACTGGCATGAGATGTTACCCTTCGCTCTTCATGGTTATAGGACTTCAGTACGCACATCTACAGGAGCTACTCCATTCTCCCTCGTCTATGGGATGGAGGCAGTTCTACCTGTTGAAGTCGAGATACCTTCGCTAAGGGTAATCATGGAAGCAAAACTTTCCGAGGCAGAATGGGTTCAAAGCCGATACGACCAATTGAATCTTATCGAAGAGAAACGGCTGAACGCCATATGCCATGGTCAAGCCTATCAGAGAAAGATCAAAAAGGCTTTTGACAAGAAAGTCCACCCTCGAGTCTACCATGAGGGAGAGCTGGTAATGAAGAAATTGCTACCAGCTCAAAAGGACAAAATCGGAAAGTGGGCCCCGAATTACGAAGGACCATACGTGGTAAAGCGAGCCTTCTCAGGAGGAGCATTGATCCTCACGGACATGGATGGAGAAGAACTTCGATACCCAGTCAACGCTGACGTGGTAAAAAAGTACTATGCTTGAAGACGTTGCTTGCATAGGCCCGCTAGGATGAAAACCCGAAAAGGGCGTCCTAGGCAAAAGTTAGGGCAAAATAAAAAGCCCGCCAGTACAAGGGTACTAGGCAAAACAAAGGCGAATTTATCCCCGCTAGGATACGTCCTAGGAAAAAATTAGGGGCAAAAGAATAAGATACAAAAACAAAGCAAGCAACGATCACTTGAATCAAAAACCGAAAGGCGGTTCAGGTGATTATCTTCTAGAAGCAAGCGTCTTGCAGTATCTACACTCCTGGCTCAGGCATCTCACCCGAAGCAATTAGGGGAACGTAAGAGCAACGATTACAGATATAATTGTTAAGCCTGATGTATATAAGCCTACCCTGGCCAGCCATTCTTCAGAAATTCCTTTTGTATATCTTTCTGTAAAACCATTTGTGAATATCAATAAAATATCTATTCATTTCTCTTCTCTCTTGACCATGTGATTATGCCTCTAAATTGGTGTTTCTAAAAAATTGTACGAAATTCCTTTAATAATCGGTCAATAAAGAAAGTTGGAGGGGTTCCTATAAAATCCGTAATCTCCTGCGTAAAAGGCTCACAAAAATATTCCCTCGCGTCGACGACAGAAATTCCTCCAAGAAGAGGAGGATAGGGAGAGTCATTCATTTTTCTAAAAAAAAAAAAAAAAACATTAACAAAATGATTAAACTTGCATTTGTGCATCACACACACATTAGTTGCACATTCAAAGACCTTATCATGAGGCAGTCACATAAAAATAGAAAAATAGGAAAAATTTGTTGTGTATGACAGCAGCCAACAGAAAAAGCAAATCGACAGAAAAGGCAAAAAATCAAAAAATCAACCGCATCGTACAGAATAACTGAGCCTGGAGAGGCTTGCCGAAATAATACTCCCCAAGAGACATCTCAGCTTGTACTCTTGGGCTGAACAGAAAATCAATAAATCGTACAGAATAACTGAGCCTGGAGAGGCTTGCTGAAATAATACTCCCCAGAGACTTCTCAGCTCACACTCTTGGACCAAATCCCCAGTAAGAGCTATCAAAGCAAGATCAGTAAGATCCCCCAATGGAAGCAATGATCATCCAAACGAAATATCCGAGTCAAAGGACTCAGACTTCCTCAGTGGAAGATAGCTTTCCAACTCGAGCGACGAGTGAAGCTAAGCCTGAAGAGGCTTTCTAAATAATACTCTGGGATACATAAGATCCTCAATCCCCATTCGCCTACTCAGAGGCACCCCTTCAAAAAGAGAAAAATCAAAAACATCAACAACCATTCCCCAAGCGGAATCCGGCACTCAGCCGAACACTAAACATCAAGATAATTCGCCTACTCAGAGGCACTCCTTCAAAAAGAGAAAAATCAAAAAGATCAATAACCATTCCCCAAGCGGAATCCGGCACTCAACCGAACACCGAACATCAAGATCATTCGCCTACTCAGAGGCACTCCTTCAAAAAGAGAAAAATCAAAAACATCAATAACCATTCCCCAAACGGAATTCGGCATTCAGCCAAACACCTGTAGACCCCAAAAATTGTCCGGGTCGGAAATAAGACTCGAAGACTCTCAAAGACCGAAGGAAAGTTAGCCGAAAGGACTCCTGGAAGACCCTGGAAGACCCTAGGATGATTCTTCATAGGTTTAGAAGTCTTAGAGTAGCTTAAAATAAGGATGTGGGAGGATTGAAGCTCAATACGGCCTCCTAGAAGTTCAGTACGGCCGTACTGAACAATTTGAACTACAATACGGCCGTACTGAAACCAATACGGCCATACTGAAGTTTTTGAACTTCAGTACGGCCGTACTGAAACCAATACGGCCGTACTGAAGTTTTTTGAACTTCAGTACGGCCGTACTGAATTCAATACGGCCGTACTGTAGTTCAAAACTTCAGTACGGGCCGTATTGATGTTAGAGGCCGTACTGCGCCTCACTCCTATATATAGGACATCATTTGGACGTCATTCTAGACTTTTTCACACTTTTTGGACTCTCTTCTTGAGTATTCTGGGGTTTTTGAGCAGTGTTCTGCCCTAGGAATCTCTCCGAGAGCCGATCCGACGAAGTTCTTGAGTTTTAAGCATTTAGCTTGAGAATTCGAACTAGTCGAAGGGAAATCTTTTTGATTTCCATAGTAAAGATTAATTTTTAGGGAAGGAGCGAGCGAGCGTGTAGTGGGAGGGAGCGCCAAAAAGCCTCCTAACATTTGAATATATAAAAGCACGCTTCAAAGGTTTCTTCTTCAAAATCCTTCCTTTTACTGCTTTCTGATTGTTGCATCGCATGTTTAATTTATTCATCATGTAGATATCTTATTCATAGCCGTTTATAATAAATAGGGGTAATTTAGTAATTTTACACTATTATTAATAAAATAATCCGTCATAGGGAACCCGAAAGGGGCGTTGTGAGGTGCTAACACCTTCCTCGCACGTAACCGACTCCCTTACCCAACTCTGGTTGTAATGGCCAAGGTTGATTTGCGAAAATCAATTGCCTTATCCCTTTTTCCAATGTTTTGAGTAAAACATTGGTGGCGACTCCAAGAACCCTTCTTTTTGCGAAAACCACTAATCCATGGAGGGTCCCGCTTGGGATTAACATGGATTGGTGAATCATTTAATAAAATTGTTAGTTTGATGAGGTCTCAGTTTGAGAATAAGTCGTTCTAACAATCCATCATTTTTCAAAACTTTTAAAAAGAGTTCGACCATCGTCGCGAATGCCAAGGTCCGTTTCGGCGGGTGGCGACAACACCGAACGTCAAGATAATCCGCCTAACAGAAGAGGCCAATCAAGATCAAAATGACAGAATCCCCCAGCGGATAACAGCCTACGCAGAGGCAACAAAACCAGAAAATCAAAAGAGTCACCCGAATAAGGATAACTGGGATACTCCACCAACGTCGAAAGGACGTCAGCCAATCATAAGGCATCGCTCACTTCGAAAAGAGCATCTTTGTGTCTGCATCCCTAAGGAATCAGAAATTCCCCAGTGGGTACCAACTACGCAATGGAAAGTTGGGACACAAGAACCTATGAGTAACTGCACATCCCCTAGACGGATCCCTGCATTATCCAGCCCTCAGCGGCATCAAAATCAAAAATAACTGTCGAAGCAGCATCGTGGACTGTGGAGACAAAATCATCACAAATCCCTGGAGAGGGCAAACTCACGCTACCAAAGTGACCAGAAGCACGGAGGTATGCAACCCTGGGGAGGGCAAACCGCAGACCCTGGAGAGGGCAAACTCAAGCTGCCAAAGTGATCAGAAACACTGAGGTATGCAACGAGCCTGGAGAGGCGACGACTAATACTCAGCTACCCCGTCGTCAGAAACACGGAGGTATGCAGCGGCCAACGTCGTCAGAAACACGGTAACCACAGACCCTGGAGAGGGCAAACTCATGCTACCGAGGTTGTTAGAAACACCGAGGTATGCGACGAGCCTGGAGAGGCGACGACTAATACTCAGCTACCCCATCGTCAGAAACACGGAGGTATGCAGCTGCCAACATCGTCAGAAACATGGAGGCATGCAGACCCTGGAGAGGGCAAACTCATGCTACCGAGGTTGTCAGAAACACCGAGGTATGCAACGAGCCTGGAGAGGCGACGACTAATACTCAGCTACCCCGTCGTCAGAAACACGGAGGTATGCAGCGGCCAACGTCGTCAGAAACACGGTAACCGCAGACCCTGGAGAGGGCAAACTCACGCTACCAAGGTTGTCAGAAACACCGAGGCACGCGACGAGCCTGGAGAGGCGACGACTAATACTCAACCTGGAGAGGCTACTCAACAGTTTTCCCACCTGAAGACGCTACAAGTCGGAAGGGTGGCTTGCTCCCCGGACAATTGGGTCAACTCCTTTACTTGTCAATCGGTACACCAAAGAAGCCGTTCGACTAAGTAAAGGGGGGGCAGCTGTAGACCCCTAAAATTGTTCGGGTCGGAAATAAAGCTCGAAGACTCTCAAAGACTGAAGGAAAGTCAGCCAGAAGGACTCCTGGAAGACCCTAGGATGATTCTCTGTAGGTCTAGGAGTCTTAGAGTAGCTCAAAATAAGGGTGTGTGAGGATTGGAGCTCAATACGCCCTCCCTGGAGTTCAGTACGGCCGTATTGGACATTTTGAACTACAATACGGCCACACTGAAACCAATACGGCCGTATTGTAGTTCAAAACTTCAATACGGGCCGTATTGACCCCCCAGGCCGTATTGCGCCTCAATCCTATATATAGGACGTCATTTGGACGTCATTCCACACTTTTTCCATACTTTTGGACCCTCTTGCTGAGTATTCTGGGGTTTTTGAGCAGTGTTCTGCCCTAGAAGTCTCTCCGAGAGCTGATCCGACAAAGTTCTTGAGTTCTGAGCATTTAGCTTGAGGATTCGAACTAGTCGAAGGGAAATCTTTTTGATTTCCATAGTAAAAATTAATCTTTAGGGAAGGAGCGAGCAAGCGTGTAGTGGGAAGGAGCGCCAAAAAGCCTCCTAACGTCTGTTTGAATATATAAAAGCACGCTTCAAAGGTTTCTTTTTCAAATCCTTCCTTTTATTGCTTTCTGATTGTTGCATTGCATTTTTCATCATGTAGATATCTCGTTTATAGTCGTTTCTAATAAATAGGGGTAATTTAGTAATTTTACACTGTTATTTATAAAATAATCCGTCATAGGGAACCCGAAAGGGGCGTTGTGGGGTGCTAACACCTTCCTCGCACGTAACCGACTCCCTTACCCGACTCTGGTTGTAATGGCCAAAGTTGATTTATGAAATCAATTGCCTTATATCTTTTTCCAATGTTTTGAGTAAAACATTGGTGGCGACTCCAAGAACCCTTCTTTTGCGAAAACCACTAATCCATGGAGGGTCCCGCTTGGGATTAACATGGATTGGTGAATCATTTAATAAAATTGTTAGTTCGATGAGGTCTCAGTTTGAGAATAAGTCGTTCTAACAATCCATCATTTTTCAAACCTTTAAAAAGAGTCCAACCATCGTCGCGAATGCCAAGGTCCGTTTCGGCGGGTGGCGACAGTGATTGTAGGGCCATTAACAATATCACAATCAAGTACAGGCACCAAATCCCTAGACTTGATGATATGCTTGATGAATTACATGGTGCTTCTATATTTTCTAAAATTGGTCTTAAAAGTGGTTATCACCAAATAAGAATTAAAAAGGGTGATGAGTGGAAAACTGCTTTTAAGACCAAATTTGGATTGTATGAGTGGCTAGTTATGCCTTTTGGTTTAACTAATGCACCAAGTACATTCATGAGGCTTATGAATCATGTCTTGAGAGAGTGTATAGGAAAATTTTTTGTTGTTTATTTTGATGACATATTAATCTATAGTAGGTCTCAAGATGATCACTTAGGACATCTTAGAGAAGTTATGATGATCCTTAGGGAAAACCAATTATTTGCAAATCTTGAAAAATGTACTTTTTGTGTGGATCATGTGGTTTTCCTAGGGTTCATTGTAAGCAAAAATGGGGTTCAAGTGGACCCCGAGAAAATCAAAGCCATTCAAGAGTGGCCCAAGCCTAAAAATGTTAGTGAAGTTAGGAGTTTTCATGGACTAGCAAGTTTTTATAGAAGATTTGTGCCTATCTTCTCTAGCATTGCTTCACCCTTGAATGAGCTAGTAAAAAAAGATATTTTATTTGATTGGACTTCAAAGCATGACCAAGCATTTCAACTTCTTAAGGATCAACTTACTAATGCACCCATTTTAGCTCTACCAAATTTTGAAAAGACTTTTGAGCTAGAATGTGATGCATCAGGAGTTGGCATAGGAGCTGTGTTATTGCAAGGAGGACATCCCATTGCATATTTTAGTGAAAAAATAAAAGGTGCCTCCCTCAATTACCCTACCTATGACAAGGAGTTGCATGCATTGGTTAGAGCCCTACAAACTTGGGAACACTACCTTGTGTCCAAAGAGTTTGTCATTCATAGTGACCATGAGTCGCTTAAGTATTTAAGAGGTCAAGGTAAGTTAAATAAGAGGCATGCCAAATGGTTAGAGTTCCTTGAACAATTTCCATATATCATTAAATTCAAGAAAGGAAAATCAAATGTTGTAGCTGATGCTTTATCTAGGAGACATACTTTGCTTGTGTCTCTAGGTACTCAAATTCTTGGATTTGATAATATTAGGGAGTTGTATGAGGAAGATCTTGAGTTTGGTGATAATTATAAAAAATGTCAACAAAAAGCTTTTGATGGTTTCTATATGGTTGAGGGGTACTTGTATAAAGAAGGAAGGTTATGCATACCCCAAGGATCCATTAGGAAATTATTAATTAAAGAGAGTCATGAAGGTGGGCTTATGGGGCACTTTGGTGTTGAGAAAACCCTTAGTTTGTTAAAAGAAAAATTTTATTGGCCCCATATGCGAAAAGATGTCCAAAGGCATTGTTTTAGATGTTTAGCTTGTTTACAAGCTAAGTCTAAAGTAATGCCTCATGGTACATACACACCTTTACCTGTTGCTTCTTCTCCTTGGGTAGATATTAGCATGGATTTTGTGCTAGGTTTGCCTAGAACCCAAAGGGGAATGGATTCTATCTTTGTGGTAGTGGACCGTTTCAATAAAATGGCTCATTTTATTCCTTGCCACAAAGTAGATGATGCAAGCAACATTGCAAAACTCTTCTTTAGAGATGTGGTTAAACTCCATGGGCTTCCTAGGACTATAGTTTCAGATAGAGATACAAAGTTCCTAAGCCACTTTTGGCGTGTCTTGTGGTCAAGACTAGGAACCAAACTCCTCTTTTCAACTACTTGTCATCCTCAAACAGATGGCCAAACTGAGGTAGTGAATAGATCTCTATCTACTATGCTTAGGGCAGTCCTAAAGGGTAATCACAAATCTTGGGATGAGTTTTTGTCTCACATTGAATTTGCCTACAATAGGGTAGTTCACAAAACTACCAATATCTCTCCTTTTGAGGCTGTGTATGGGTTTAATCCTTTAACTCCTTTGGACTTGATACCTCTTCCTAATGTTGAACATTTCATTCATAAGGAAGGGGCTTCAAGAGCTGATTTTGTTAAGAAACTTCATGAAAGGATTAAAACTCATATTTAAAATCAAAATGAGAAGTATGCTAAGCAAGGAAATAAAGGCAAGAAACCTATGATCTTCGAGGAAGGAGATTGGGTTTGGCTTCATTTAAGAAAGGAACGTTTTCCAAATCAAAGGAAGTCCAAACTCAGTCCTAGAGGAGATGGTCCCTTTCAGGTCTTACAGCGTATCAATGATAACGCTTATAGACTTGATTTACCCTCTGATTATGGAGTTAGCACTACTTTTAATGTTAGTGATCTTAAACCTTTTGTAGGTGCTAGTGATGATGAGGAAGAGTCTTCAGATTCGAGGACGAATCCTTCTCAAGAGGGAGGGAATGATGGAAGAGCATGGGCTAAAGGCCCAACCACTAGAGTTATGGCCAGGAGATTACTTGAAGATTTGACTGCTTCAGAGCTTAGTGGGCCCAATGGGCTTGGTGGGCCTAGGGTGCTTCTCACTTGGGCTTTCATTGATTAAACACCATGTTCTATTGTATTTTCTTAGTATAGGAATTTACTTTGATGTTGGTCTTGTATCTTGACCATAGATTAGGGTTTAGGCGTTTTGGGCTTAATTTTGGGCTTCTTGGGCTTTAGGCTTTTGATACCCAATATTGGGCTCATTCTTCTTCTTGTAATTTTTCCTATTCATTGTATTCATTAGACCAATGTATTTCGGTCATTAGATTAGGATTATATGAAGAATACATTAATAGGAGAAATAGGCTACATTTAAGAATCATTTAGAAGTAATTTGAATTGAATTTGAGTCACATGGATGGCATGGGGTGGATCCGGCCATGTGAGCTTCAAATTCAATCCAAATCACTCTTAAATGACACTTAGATGAGGGTAGCATCCGTGTGATCATGTGAGGTGACCAAAGTTTGAATTTCAAATTCAAATTTGAAATTCAAACTTGGCGCCACTTTGGTTCACTAAAGGTGCCGCCAAGTTACCCTAATTTTCTCCTATAAATGTAACTTTTCTCACCTTGTAACACACTTTTGAATATATGAGATTTCTGAATACATTTCAGCCATCTTTCAAGAGTCACCGAAATCCAAGAGAGAACCATTGAGAGTGCCTTCAAAATTCTTTAGGAAAACCTAGTTTCCTTCTCTTTGAAGTGAGCAATCCCTTGAGTTTTGAGCTTGGATGCTTCCCTCTAAGGTTTAGACCTTACCTTCCGCAAGTGTTCTTCACTCTAAGGTGTTCAACATCTCGGTCTCATCTCCATTGAAGAGGATCCGTGCCTAGAAGGAGCTTGGAGGAGTTCATTCATCACTTCTCCTTCTTACTTCTATCATAAACGAAACAAATAGACAAAGTAAAGTCCTAGGCAAATATACTACAAAAGCTTTAAACCATGCAAAGGAAAACACTTAAAGCATATGCTAGTCGAATTCCTAGGTGAAGGTTTTCAAATCACCTTCAAACTACACAAAATTAAAACCAAGATGAAGTGGTTTAAAATGGCCAATTACAAACCAAAAAATGAATGAAACCAAGGCCAAAACATAAGAGGCCGAAAATTTAACAAGTAAGAAATAAGTAGAAAAGGAAGCTTCCAAGTCTTCAATTCTCCACCCCTTCACAATGAACACCCAATGTTAGTCTTGAAATGGTGTTTGCACTCTTTGAATTGGTGTGATCCTCCAAAGTTCCTTGAATTCCAATTGGACAACCCCTCCACTCAATCCACCAAGAAAGTGTGTAGTGTTTTAGAAGTTTTCCCCACCTAGGTCAAGAAGAAAACACAAACCAAGGGTACAAGAGGCCAAGAAAGAAAAACTAAAAAGGCACAATTAAGAAAAGGCTAAACTCAAATGGAATTTATGAGACAAACTTAAGAGTAGAAAGAAGACTCAAAAACTGAAATTAAGGAACATTAACAAAAGGAAAGCACACAAAAGAATAAGTCCTAGAATGGCACTAGAATAGAATTCAACAAGTAGGCTTAAAAGAAAATAATGCACTTAAGGTGTTTGATTAAATGTCTCATAAAGTAAATAAGCATTGTCCAATGGTTAAAGATTAACTCCAAGTGCCAAGGTATGAAAATTTTGGGTCCAAACTCCACAAGTCTAGCAAAGGTTTCCTTTTTCTTTTGTCTTTGATTTTTTTGATTTTGTTTCTTTTGTTCCTTTTGACATTTGACTAGGTCAAGGTTTTGAGGTCCAAAAGTCCAACCAATACTCTTTTTTTCCTTCAATTTTATAGTTCTCCTTTGCTTGGGTTTTACACTTGTGTTTGTTAGTTTGATGAGTAAGTCCTTGGAGTATCCTCTTAGCAACTTACAATGGCTTAAAGAGACAAGTTTTGAGTGTCTTCTTAAGGTTTTTAATGTGCAATGTCCAGCAACAAGAATTTGCACATAAAAGGCATTTTCATACTCAAAACATCAAACAATACATAGGCATGTTAAGTGCATCAAGGAATACACAAAGTGGCCGAAAATTTTAAAGCAAGTATGTGCAAAGAAATTAGTCACACATGATATTTTAGGAATGTAGAACATGCTAGAACTAATTAGCATGCATGATTGACTCTTTAAAGCACATCAAGAACTCACGGCCATTTTATCAAACAAGTGGCATGCATGTCATTTTTTGTTCATTTCAAAGGCTAAGCATAAAAACTTGGAATTTATTTCATGGTAGTTCAAAGGAAACAAGCTTATAACAAAACCATATGGATTATAAAATGAAAAACATCATTATATCATGCAGCCCAAAAGTTTCCAGCAACTCAATTTTAAAGAAAAAATGGTAGGAACCCTAGCAAGGAAGCCTAAAGTACCAAGATGATTCACAAGAATGATGAGGCATGAATCAATACATGAAAATGAGGAATAAGAATCATGACATATGACAAGATGGTGACTCAATCACGCACAACAATTTAGACATTCAAGAAGACACAAATGACATGACTGAAAATACCAAAGATGGAAAAGTTACCCTTGAAGAACCAAGGCTCTAGATACCACATGATGGCATCCTTACTTGCATGAACATGAGATGATGAGCAAAGGAAGAGGACGCCTACTCCAAGGATCAAGTTCTTCAAAGGTGGCACAAGGTTTTAAGGTGGATGATGATGGAATGGACAAAAATGGAGGTTGGGTAGAAGGTGTTTGAGGAAATGCTTGAGAATGGTACTCTAGGGTTGGCTCACTTCATGATGATGAAGGCCACTTCTAGGGTTGTTTCTCTCAAAGTGGAGATGGTAGGGTTTGGCCGAAAATAGCCAAAGGTGACTAAGGAAAGATATAAAGGCACAAAAGGCTCTCTTTATATTCAATATCCAAAGTATTTACAAGGTGTGGTGCCTAGGGTATTTATAGGAGTGGGAGGCATCTAGGATTGCATTTAGTGTGCCAAATGCACACCAAATGAAACCCAAATTAACCCTAGATGGAACTTGGTGGCCAAGGATGAAATCTTTGGGTTTAGTTAGGCTACATCTAGGTGCATGATAAGACCATGCAACCTTTGCCCTCCACTTGGGCCTAAGCCTTTCTAAGTCCAAAAATAGGTCCAAACACCACCAAAAATGTGTCTAGCTCCCTAATTAAATACCTTAGCCCAAAATTAAAAACCTATGATCTAAAGCACCCCATAATACAAGGGTAAAATGGGAAATACAAAAGAAAATAAATCCTATGACTAAGATACCCCAAAATACAAGGGTAAAATAGGAAAGTAAAGACAAGGGCAAAAAATAGGAATAAAAATAAATGTTATAAAAACTTAGGAGCTTAGGCCCAAAAGTAGGCTTATTCCTCCTATGGTTTTTCAACACTAACCCATTCCTCTTGTCTCCTTCAATATATCACCTCTTGGTCTTCTTGGTCTTAGTGTTATTCCATCAACATTCCACTACTCTCCCTCCCTACATCAACACACAAGCCAATCCCTAGTGAGAAGCATCACAAAACACATCAAAAGACTCACTAGTGTTAGGTAACACCAAAACTGGAGAAGTAGTCAACTGCTCCTTCAACTCTTGAAAACTCCGCTCACAAGCGTCTGTCCAAATAAAAGGCTAATCCTTCCGAGTTAGTTGAGTCAAAGACATTACTACTCGAGAGAAACCCTCTATGAATCTCTGATAGTAACCCGCTAAACCCATAAAACTTCGAATATCCGTGACAGTTCTTGGGTATTCCCACTGTAACACCGACTCCACCTTAGTCGGATCAACTATAATTCCTTGTATTGAAATAACATGACCCAAGAACTTCACCTCTTCCAACTAAAATTAACATTTTGACAACTTCATATACAACTATTTTTCCTTCAAAATTTCCAACACCAACCTCAAGTGCTCTCCATGTTCCTCCAGGGTTCTTGAATAAATAAAGATGTCATCAATGAACACCATCACAAATTTATCCAAGAAAGGCCGGAAGATTTTATTCATGTAATCCATGAACACTGCCCGGGCAATGCTCACCCCAAACAACATCACAACGTACTCATAGTGACCATACCTAGTCTTGAATGCAGTCTTAGGTATGTCACCCTCTTTCACCCTAATCTGGTGATATCCTAACCTTAAGTCAATATTTAAAAATACCGATGCTCCTTTAAGTTGATCCATCAAGTCATCTATCTTAGTGTCGCCACCGGCCCGAAACGGACTTTCGGCATTCGCGATGGATGGTTGGACTCTTTTATTTGTTTAAAAATATGGATTGCTAGAATGACTTATTCTCAAACTGAGACCTTGTCAAACGAGCAATTTTATTAAAAGGCTCACCAATCCATGTTAATCCCAAGCGGGACCCTCCATGGATTAGCGGTTTTCATAAAAAGGAAGGGTTCATGGAGTCGCCACCAATGTTTTACTCAAAACATTGGAAAAAGAAGTTTAAGGCAATCGATTCAAAAATCGACTTCGGCCATGACAACCAGAGTCGGGTAAGGGAGTCGGTTACGCGTGGGGAAGGTGTTAGCACCCCACAGCGCCCCTTTCGGGTTCCCTATGACAGATTATTTCTAAAAATAATAGTGCGAAATTACTAAATTACCCCTATTTATTCTAAACAATTATAACTTAACTATCTACATGATGACAGTTAAATATACACACAGAAAGCAGTAAAAGGAAGGTCTTAAGAAGAAACCTTTGAAGCGTGCTTTTATATTCAAGTAAAACTGGGAAGCTTTTTGGCGTTCCCTCGCTCTACAAGCCCGCTCGCTCCCTCCTAGAAAATTTTAACTATGGAAATCCGGAGGATTTCCCTTCGACTCAGTTCGAGACTCAAGCAAAAAGCTCAGAACTCAAGAACTTTGTCGGATCAACTCTCCGAGTGATTTCTAGGCAGAGCACTGCTCAAAAAAACCCAGAATACTCAAGAAGAGGGTTAAAACTCAGTGTAAAAGTGTCAAATGACGTCCAATTGACGTCATATTTATAGGGATGAGGCGCAATACGGCCTCTGGGGGTCAATACGGCCCGTATTGAGTTTTTGAACTACAATACGGCCGTATTGAATTCAGTACGGCCGTATTGAAGTTCAAGAAACCTCAATACAGCCGTATTGAGTTCAGTGCGGCCGTATTGAAGTTCAAGAAACCTCAATACAGCCGTATTGAGTTCAGTGCGGCCGTATTGAAGTTCAAGAAACCTCAATACGGCCGTATTGAGTTCAGTGCGGCCGTATTGTAGTTCAAAATGTTCAATACGGCCGTACTGAACTTTTGGGAGGCCGTATTGGGCTTCATTCCCTCCACTTCCTTATTTTGAGCTATTACAAGACCTCTAGACCTACAGAGAATCCTCCTAGGGCCTTCCATGAGTCTTTCTGGCTGACTTTCCTTCAGTCCTCAAGAGTCTTCAAGCTTTATTTCCGACCCGGACAATTTTAGGGGTCTACAGCTGCCCCCCCTTTACTTAGTCAAACGGCCTTTTGGTGTACCGTTTGATAAGTAAAGGAGTTGACCCAATTGTCCGGGGAATGTGCCATCCTTCTGACTTGTAGTGTCTTCAGGTGGGAAAATTGTTGAGTAGCCTCTCCAGGTTGGTGCATACCTCCGCGCTTCTAGTCACTTTGGTAGCATGAGTCTTGCCCTCTCCAGGGTGAGTTTGCCCTCTCCAGGGTGAGTTTGCCCTCTCCAGGATGAGTTTGCCCTCTCCAGGGTGGCTGAGTTTGCCCTCTCCAGGGTGAGTTTTCCCTCTCTAGGGTGGCTGAGTTTGCCCTCTCCAGGGTGAGTTTGCCCTCTCCAGGGTGAGTTTGCCCTCTCCAGGGTGAGTTTGCCCTTTCCAGGGTGAGTTTGCCCTCTCCAGGGTGGCTGAGTTTGCCCTCTCCAGGGTGAGTTTACCCTCTCCAGGGTGAGTTTGCCCTCTCCAGGGTGAGTTTGCCCTCTCCAGGGTGGCTGAGTTTGCCCTCTCCAGGGTGAGTTTGCCCTCTCCAGGGTGAGTTTGCCCTCTCCAGGGTGGCTGAGTTTGCCCTCTCCAGGGTGTTGAGTTTGCCCTCTCCAGGGTGAGTTTGCCCTCTCCAGGGTGAGTTTGCCCTCTCCAGGGTGGCTGAGTTTGCCCTCTCCAGGGTGAGTTTGCCCTCTCCAGGGTGAGTTTGCCCTCTCCAGGGTTTTGAGATAAGTTTGTCTCCACAGTCCACGATGCTGCTTCGACGATTTGTTTTTGATTTTGGTGCCGCTGAGGGCTGCATAACGCAGGGATCCGTCTAGGGGATGTGCAGTTACTCATAGGTTCTTGTGTCCCAACTTTCCATTGCGTAGTTGGTACCCATTGAGGAATTTCTGGTTCCTTGGGGTGTAGACACGAAGATGCTCTTTCTGATGTGAGCGATGCCTTATGATTGGCTGACGTCCTTTCGACGATGGTGGAGTATCCCGGTTATCCTTATTCGGGTGACTCTTTTTGTTTTTCTGATTTTGTTGCCTCTATGTAGGCTATCATCCGCTGGGGGATTTTGTCGTTTTGTTGTGATTAGCCTCTTCTGTTAGGCGGATCATCTTGACGTTCAATGATTGGCTGAATGCCGAATTCCGCTTGGGGAATGATTATTGATCTTTCGATTTTTCCTCTTTTTGAAGGAGTGCCTCTGAGTAGGCGAATTATCTTGATGTTTGGTGTTCGGCTGAGTGCCGGATTCCGCTTGGGGAATGGTTATTGATTTTTTTTTATTTTTCTCCTTTTGTAGGGGTGCCTCTTGAGTAGGCGACTGGGGATTTGGGGATCTTATGTATCCCAGAGTATTATTTAGGAAGCCTCTGCAGGCTTAGCCTCACTCAGCGCTTGAGTCAGAGAGCTATCTTCCACTGAGGAAGTTTCAAGTCCTTTGACTGAATATTTTGCTTGGATGATCGCGCTTCCATTGGGGATTTTGACGATCTTGCTTTGATAGCTCTCGCTGGGGATTTGTTCCATGAGCTTAAGCTGAGGTTTCTCTGGGGAGTATTATTTCTGCGAGCCTCTCCAGGCTCAGTTATTCTGAGAGAGTATTATTTCGGCGAGCCTCTCCAGGCTCAGTTATTCTGAGAGAGTATTATTTCAGCAAGCCTCTCCAGGCTCAGTTATTCTGAGAGAGTATTATTTCAGCAAGCCTCTCCAGGCTCAGTTATTCTGTTGAGGGAGTATTATTTCGGCGAGCCTCTCCAGGCTCAGTTATTCTGAGAGAGTATTATTTCAGCAAGCCTCTCCAGGCTCAGTTATTCTGAGAGTATTATTTCGGCAAGCCTCTCCAGGCTCAGTTATTCTGTATGAGTATTATTTCGGCAAGCCTCTCCAGGCTCAGTTATTCTGTATGAGTATTATTTCGGCAAGCCTTTCCAAGCTCAGTTATTCTGTATGATTTGTTGGATTTTCTGTATTTTTCCTTTTTTGTCGATTTGGCTTTTTCTGTGTTTTTGCCTTTTTTGTTGATTTCGGTTTTTTCTGTATTTTTTGTTGATTTTGGCTTTTTCTGTATTTTTGCCTTTTTTGTTGGTTTTGGCTTTTTCTGTACAGAAATGTCTCTGGGGAGTATTATTTTGGCAAGCCTCTTCAGGCTCAGTTATTCTGTATGATTTGGGGAGTATTATTTCGGCAAGCCTCTCCAGGCTCAGTTATTCTGTATGATGAGGGAGTATTATTTCGGCGAGCCTCTCCAGGCTCAATTATTCTGTATGACGAGGGAGTATTATTTCGGCGAGCCTCTCCAGGCTCAATTATTCTGTACGTTTTATTGATTTTCTGAATTTATGCATTTTGTTTGCCGCTGTCATACACAAGCAATTTTTCTATTTTTTCTATTTTATGCGAATGCCTCATGATAAGGTCTTTGAATGTGCAACTAATGTGTGTGTGATGCACAAATGCAAGTTTTATTATTTAATGTTTTTTAGAAAAATGAATGGCTCTCCCTATCCTCCTTTTCTTGGAGGAATTTCTGTCGTCGACGTGAGGGAATATTTTTGTGAGCCTTTTATGCAGGAGATTACGGATTTTATAGGAACCCCTCCAATTTTCTTTATTGACCGATTATTAAAGGAATTTCGTAAAATTTTTATGAAATACCAATTTTAGAGGCATAATCACATGGTCAAGAGAGAAGAGAAATGAATAGATATTTTATTGATATTTACAAGTGTTTTTACAGAAAGATATACAGAAGGAAATTTCTGAAGAATGGCTGGCCAGGGTAGGCTATATACATTGGGCTTAACAATTATATCTGTAATTGTTGCTCTTTACGCTCCCCTAATTGCTTCGGGTGAGATGTCTGAGCCAGGAGCGTAGATGCTGCAAGACGCTTGCTTCTAGAAGATAATCACTTGAACCGCCTTTCGGTTTTCGACTCAAGTGATCGTTACTTGCTTTGTTTTTGTATCTTATTATTTTGCCCCTAACTTTTGCCTAGGACGTATCCTAGCGGGGATAGATTCGCCTTTGTTTTGCCTAGTACCCTTGTACTGGCGGGCTTTTATTTTTCCCTAATTTTTGCCTAGGACGCCCTTTTCGGGTTTTCATCCTAGCGGGCTTATGCAAGCAACGTCTTCAAGCATAATACTTCTTTACCACGTCAGCATTGACTGGGTATCGAAGTTCTTCTCCATCCATGTCTGTGAGGGTTAATGCTCCTCCTGAGAAGGCTCGTTTTATCACTTATGGTCCTTAGTAATTTGGGGCCCACTTTCCGATTTTGTCCTTTTGAGCTGGTAGCAATTTCTTCATTACCAGCTCTCCCTCATGGTAGACTCGAGGGTGGACTTTCTTGTCAAAAGCCTTTTTGATCTTCCTTTGATAGGCTTGACCATGGCATATGGCGTTCAGCCGTTTCTCTTTGATAAGGTTCAACTGGTCGTATCGGCTTTGAACCCATTCTACCTCGGAAAGTTTTGTTTCCATGATTACCCTTAGAGAAGATATCTCGACTTCGACGGGTAGAACTGCCTCCATCCCATAAACGAGGGAGAATGGAGTAGCTCCTGTAGATGTACGTACTGAAGTCCTATAGCCCTGAGGAGCGAAGGGTAACATCTCGTGCCAGTCTTTAAATGAGACAACCATCTTTTGCACTATTTTCTTGATGTTCTTATTGGTTGCCTCGACTGCCCCATTCATCTTTGGCCGATATGGGGAAGAATTATGGTGTTGGATCTTGAATTCTTGGCACAGTTCTTCCACCATTTTGTTGTTCAGATTAGATCCATTATCAGTGATGATTTATTTCTCCATGCTTCCACTAGATTATTCTAAAATTATTTGGGACAAGAGAGAAAAGAAAGGAAAGATTATTTTTTGTTCTGAAGTTTGTGTTTTAGAGGGGATTTATTTTTCAAAAATGGTTTTTGTAAGAATGGATGGCCAAGGTAGGCTTATGTGTTTAGGCTTTGTTTGATTAAACACTTATGAAGTTAAGAAAATCTTTGTTTATTGACGTTGTGATTTGACAACTTAGATAACTTCCCTTGAACCTTTCTTTTTGAATTCGGTTCATGGTACCATCATGGATTTATTTTTGTTTTTTGATTGTCCTTATTTTTGCCTAAAACATCCTTTTGTGGCGTTTTAGCGGACCTTTGTTTTTGTTTATTTTTGTAACCCTAACTTTTGCCTAGGTCACCCTTTCGTGGGATTCCTAGCGGGTCTTTTGCTCTTATTTTTGTGCAGTCCCCTTTTTGAGTTTCCTGTCGAGCTTCTTTTATTTTGAAAGATTTCTTTTTACCCATGATGGCACTTGTCAAGGCCAAGGGCTCCAAGTTGTCACACACACCTCCACATAAAAATGATGTGGGTTTATTATTATTAAGATGATTTTAACCTCATTCATGTTTATTCAAACAGGGTTAAAAATAATGTGGTTTAGAATTTTATTATAAGCAAGAAAAGAAGCAATGAAGAATGATTTTATTATAATCATAGCGGAAACATGTGTCCTTATTTCATCACTGATATGGGTCCCAATGTTGACCTCTTATATCTCTCGGCCATGCCCCTAATTCACAGTCTCCAATTTCTCTTGACGAGTTGGAGTAGGCGAGCTTCTCGTTCTAGCAGTCTTTGCAGATCCGGAGAGATGGTCTCCTCATCACTCTCCAACTCAACCCATTCACTTTCGGATCCCGGTCAGAGCGAACAATTACAGACATAATTATTTTATTGGTTCTGTTTAGGTTTAGAATTATTAATGTTAATGAGGAAAGAGAGAAAAGAACAAAAAAGAGAGTAATGTGTGAAAAATGCCTCTTTATTGATATGTATTAAAACTGTACAAAAACCCTTATTTACATGAAAAGGTTCTCATGATCTCGGGTACTGATCATGAGTCCCTAAAAGAGAAATATGAAGGGGCCCTATCGTGGCTTGTTCTTCTCTCTACTCCTGCTTTGGCAGAGGATTCTTGCTCACGTCGGGCGCTGTCGAATCGAAAGTGACCCATCCAGCATCAATAAGGCTTTGGACCTTGTGTTTGAGAGCTAAACAGTTCTCCGTTGAATGCCCTGGTGCCCCCGAATGGTATAAACATTTGTCCTGTGGCTTGTACCAATCGGGGTAAGGTGGGTCGATCTTTCTTGGTGGAACATAAGCTAGAAGTTTGGCTTCTACTAGCTTCGGCAGGAGATCGCTGTAGGTGGTCGGAAGTTTATCAAACTTCTTCACAGGGGTGAATTGCGATCTTCCTGACTTCGAAGTGGAAGAAGACGAAGAGATAGTTACGGCGTTGACTCCTTCTTCCTTCTTCTTCTCGAAGGTCTTCTTAGCTTCAAATGATTGGGGAGGCTTAGCTAACTTCCCACTTTTCAGCCCTTGTTCCACTCTTTCTCCAATGGTGATGATGTCCGAGAAGAGCGTTGTCGTGTTCCCTATCATCTTGTCATAATAGGGTCCGGTCAACGAGTTTATGAACAAGGACACCGTCTCCTTATCTGACAGCGGGGGCTCTATTTGTGCCGCCAACTCCCTCCATCGTTGGGCATACGCCTTGAAGGATTCATCGTTCTTTTTACTCAAGGCTTGAAGATCTGACCTATCGGGTGTTAGGTCGATGTTGTATTTATAGCGCTTGAGAAAGGCGTCGGCCAACTGCCTCCATGTATGTACTAGATTTCCATCTAGCTGCATATACCAATTGAGCGCAGTATCGACTAAGCTCTCTTGGAAGCAATGGATCAAGAGCTTTTCATTTGTGGCATATGCAGCCATTTTGCGACAGTACATGGTGAGATGACTCTTAGGGCAAGTCGATCCCACGTATTTTGGGAAATCTGGCACTTTAAATTTGGGAGGGAATTGGATGTCCCTCACCAAGCACATGTCGGCGGCATCTTTGATGTCAAAATCATGCCCCTCCATAGCCCTTAGCCGATCCTCAAGAGCATGGAATTGTTCCTTTGAAACCTCGGGCTCTTTAATCATGATCCCCGCCCCAAGGGGTACAGCTCGTGGAGGTTCTTCCTCATGTTCCTCCTCCTCATGATGATGGGACTCATGGTCACTGTGGTGAGACCCATGTACATTATGGTGACGCATGAGTTCCATCATTTGCGCCATTTGTTCTTTGAGCTGTGAGAGCTCGGCTGTAAGCTTCTTATTTTGGTCCTCCAGCGCTTCCATCTTCTTGATTTTCTGCGCGCGTGTGAGGACAGAGAGATGACCAGCCACTTTCTAAAAATGAATATTTAATCTAATTAATTTATGGAATGAATACGCTCTTGACATGAGCTTGATAACCCTCCATTTTTAAGGCGCTGCCTTTTTAAAACAGAGTGTTACTACCCTCCTTGACTTATGATCTCTCCTCAACGGAGAATCTCGATAATTATGGGTCTCTTTTACTCATGTCAAGAGGTATTGGTGAACCTAAAATGCATGGTTTATGAGGATGCACATGCTCCTCACTTTTATTATATTTTCGCACATGGTCTTTCCTCTCATGTCATGGTTTTTTTCATGCATGGGGATTTATTCTTAGACCTTATCACGAGGTTATTTATTAATGCACAAACAATTGCACATAAGCATTTACACAAACAATTCACTCATCCACGAACAGTCACGAGCAAATCACGAGGTAGGGGTTTCCTGCAGAAAGGTGCATATTCAAGGTGGTTTTAACTGTTCTCACCGGTCTGAGGCCCCCAAGGTGCCCCCATTATAGGGACCCAATTCCTCTCGTCGTAAGTCGATGGAAAGCTCCAACGCACTGTCGGACTCGAGTTCATGGTTATCACCTTGAGTGATGCTTTCCGACAACGGTCTACGGGCACCTATAGACCCATTCGACAACCGGCCGTACTAACATCCACTCCCTATGGCTTACCACTCATGCCCCCGGGTATAGAGGGAACTGTTGTGTGCAAAGGTTTGTGTGCAGTTTTTATTTCAAACAATTGCGGAAAATTAAACAAACAACAGTTATTAAAGCCAAATAGATAAAGCATTTTATCATACAAGTGAGGGGTAATAAAGTAATTTTAAACTATTATTTTAAAAATAATCCATCACTAAATGGGACTGACTCTCGAGGCTTCCCCAGTGGAGTCGCCATCTGTCGCCACCGGCCCGAAACTGGCTTTCGGCATTCGCGATGGATGGTTGGACTCTTTTATTTATTTAAAAATATGGATTGCTAGAATGACTTATTCTCAAACTGAGACCTTGTCAAACGAGCAATTTTATTAAAAGGCTCACCAATCCATGTTAATCCCAAGCGGGACCCTCCATGGATTAGCGGTTTTCATAAAAAGGAAGGGTTCATGGAGTCGCCACCGATGTTTTACTCAAAACATTGGAAAAAGAAGTTTAAGGCAATCGATTCAAAAATCGACTTCGGCCATGACAACCAGAGTCGGGTAAGGGAGTCGGTTACGCGTGGGGAAGGTGTTAGCACCCCACAGCGCCCCTTTCGGGTTCCCTATGACAGATTATTTCTAAAAATAATAGTGCGAAATTACTAAATTACCCCTATTTATTCTAAACAATTATAACTTAACTATCTACATGATGACAGTTAAATATACACACAGAAAGCAGTAAAAGGAAGGTCTTAAGAAGAAACCTTTGAAGCGTGCTTTTATATTCAAGTAAAACTGGGAAGCTTTTTGGCGTTCCCTCGCTCTACAAGCCCGCTCGCTCCCTCCTAGAAAATTTTAACTATGGAAATCCGGAGGATTTCCCTTCGACTCAGTTCGAGACTCAAGCAAAAAGCTCAGAACTCAAGAACTTTGTCGGATCAACTCTCCGAGTGATTTCTAGGCAGAGCACTGCTCAAAAAAACCCAGAATACTCAAGAAGAGGGTTAAAACTCAGTGTAAAAGTGTCAAATGACGTCCAATTGACGTCATATTTATAGGGATGAGGCGCAATACGGCCTCTGGGGGTCAATACGGCCCGTATTGAGTTTTTGAACTACAATACGGCCGTATTGAATTCAGTACGGCCGTATTGAAGTTCAAGAAACCTCAATACAGCCGTATTGAGTTCAGTGCGGCCGTATTGAAGTTCAAGAAACCTCAATACAGCCGTATTGAGTTCAGTGCGGCCGTATTGAAGTTCAAGAAACCTCAATACGGCCGTATTGAGTTCAGTGCGGCCGTATTGTAGTTCAAAATGTTCAATACGGCCGTACTGAACTTTTGGGAGGCCGTATTGGGCTTCATTCCCTCCACTTCCTTATTTTGAGCTATTACAAGACCTCTAGACCTACAGAGAATCCTCCTAGGGCCTTCCATGAGTCCTTCTGGCTGACTTTCCTTCAGTCCTCAAGAGTCTTCAAGCTTTATTTCCGACCCGGACAATTTTAGGGGTCTACACTTAGGAAGCAGATATTTGTTCTTGATAGTCAATTTATTCAACTGTCTACAATCTACACACAACCGGCTACCTCCATCTTTGTTTCCAACAACACAAGAGCATCCCATGGAGATGCACTCGACCTCAAACTCTGCTCCAACACTAGCTAAGGACTTAGAAGAGACTTACCTAACCCAGTGGCCTACCTGAGCACCATTCTTATTCACATCCAGTGGCCTATCTAAGCACCACTCTCATGAGACTCTAAGTGAGCTCTTCCAGTTCGAAAACATTTTCCCTCTACTTAAGTCCTAGGCTAGACTCTTGCCATAAGGCATCACATGCAATTATGCATCACACATCATACATGGTCTATCCACCATTATGATCGATAATCATCCTCATATGAACATATACACATGTCATATCATATTTAAACATGTTTACGCCCGGCACAACCTGAGCGCGTCTGGCCTAATCTCAACCCGAGAGTTCTAAAACTCATTCACGCTCAGCGCGCTCAGATCGCGCTTGACGTCCTTGGAACAAAAACTCATAAGAGTCTCCACGCCCAGAGCACCCACCTTGTGCCTGACATGCTCCAAACTTGAAAATCAAGAAAAACCAACCACATGCAAACAAAGAAAAATACTGCATAGGCTCTCTACAACTCAAAAACAAACTCAAATTCAACATCCATTCCTCAAACGCATCGAAATCATCAAAACTCTAAATGAACAATTTCTCCAATCCAACTATGGATTCTGAACATTCTTACTCCATATGAGTTCCTAAACTCACATATAACCAAACAACATACAATCTAGCTTTCCTTACAACTTTAATTTCACAAATAATCCTCTCGTTTTCCATATTCAAAATAATAAACGACATACAACACTCTGCTCCATCCTTCAACAAAACTTCAACTTAGCTAGCTCACACAAACAACTCATCCTGTAACTGAGGAAATACCAACTTCCTATTGGCACAATTTATAAGAATCTGATTGACAGACAATCAATCCATCCCTAAGATCATGTCATTATCGACTAAAGGCAAATATATCAAATTTACCTTATACTTTCTATCACCCAACTCCAATGAACAACCAACACACCACTCAACAAATTATCAACACAACACAAAGAACTACACAATGGAAGCCTAATGAGATCACCCCACAGAGTTTCCACTAGGCTCGATCTGCTCTGATACCATAAAAGTGTAACGACCCGCCAGGTCTCGCACTGTCTATAGCGTCCAAATGCAAGTATAAAATAAAATATCATTACTAAACAATTATATATATATAATGAGAATACACAACTAAAAAGTCTCATAATATATATAACTGAAAGTAGGGAATAATACCCTATACAACAACTAGGTAGTCAAAAGCTACCAATCAACTAAATACAACGTTAGCTGATAGACTATGGCCAAGGCCAAGGAATCCAAGAGGTGATATATTGAAAGAACCAAGAGGAATGGGATGATCTTAAAGACCTTTTTCATATATTTTGTAAATGGTCTCTTGTATAGGTTATTTTGCCTTTGTATTTGTGAGGCACTTTACTTGCTTTTTCCTAGTGTTTGTATATTGTTTTTAAGGTAGGCTACTTGGAAAGTTTAGCTCCATTTAACCTCCCTAGTTGATACATTCATTTTATATTTTTTCAGTAGGGAAAAGGGGGTGACATTTAGCAATGCTTGAGGGTGTGCTTAGAAATTGGGCCTGAGTTGGGCCTAGGCAAAATTTTGCATATTGGACTCATTTTGCTCCTAATTTTTCATAGATTTGATTTAGCTAGGTCTCATCATCATATGATGAACCTAACTAAACCAAATCAAGGATTTTCAAATTAAATCATGGAGCATTTTTGGTTCAAGGCCGCCTAGCTCTATTCTTCTCCTTTGGCCGAAATTTCTAAGTAATCCTTCTTGAGTTTTGAAGCTTGTCTTGCAAGCTTCTAAACTCAAGTAAGGTAAGATTACCTTACCATGGTTCTTAAGTGAACCATGGTCAAGGTTAGCTTCTCCTAGAAGCTAGCTAAACCATGGGAGTTAAGTCTACCTTACCATGGTTCCTAGTGAACCATGGTTAAGGTTAGCTTCTCCTAGAAGCTACCTCTATCCTATATATTTGATTTTCCTACACTTGTTCTCACTTTTGACATTTATGAGAAATAAACTTCAGATTTCTCTCTCAAGAGTCTTACCAAAACCGAAGAGAAAACCTTCTCTTTAAGGTTTCACCAAGGTTTTCAAACCTTAACCTAGGTTCCTCAAGCTTCTACCCTAACTAGAAGTAACCGAACCACTTCTCATGGCTTCTCTTCCATGGAAGCTTCTTTCATGGAGATTCAAGCTTCATCCAAGGAATTAACCTCAAGAAGCATTCGGTCCTTGCATGGAATCAAGTGAAGGAACATCAATCTCCTCACCTAGTTCCATCATTTTTGGTATCTAGAGCCTAGTGCTCTTGAGGTTTTGTTTCCAAACTTTTCTACTTGAATCCGTGTTGTATCTTCCTTCTATTACATGTCTTCTTATGTTTGCTGAATGGATCTAGATTTTATTCACACTTTGATGGATCCAAAATGTCACATAATAATTGTTTGATTCATATTTGCTTGTTCTCCTAATTCTTGAATCAAACCGGTTTTGTTGTGCTTTAGGTTCCTATACTTGTGCTTTTAATTTTGCTTGAGTCTCTTCATTCTATAACATGTGTCCGTGATTGGACAACATTCATATTGCTTAGATTTTGCTTTTGAATCAATTTTTTTGTCTTAGAAAGTCATGTGTAGTCCTTTATATGTTGAAACTTCCTAGACTAGCTTGTTTGACCTAATTTTTTGTTTTGTGTTCTTGAGTCCGAAATTTTTGTGTATTTTCTTATTAAATCTGAACCTTCCTATATGTGCTTTTGCTTTACATGTTTGAGTTCTTAATTTGCTATTAGTTCTAGCAAATTTCCTAGAGTTAGGTTTCTATTATGTCATATTAAAAGTTTTGTCAAATTAAATTGTTAAACACTTTCCTATTAGGTTTTCCTTGAGTCTTGTGTAGTGGCTGAAACTTTGTGCAATTTTTTTAGCCTTAAAACAGAACCAAAACAGAGGTGTGTGTGTCTTATATGCATGAGAAAAACAAAAGAATGAGTGCTTAAAAATTTTCTCTCAAAATAATACAAAATAGTGAAGCACTAGTTACAAAATGCATGTGAACACCTCTTGTTTTGTGTGAAATTTTTGCTGCAGTATTTTTACACTAAATCCGAGACTTCTAAGTGTTTAAAAGGCATTGAAACTCCTGAACATCAAAATAAAATTAAGAGAAAAATATTTTGCAAAAGAAAAAGAAAGAAAATAGCAAAAGAAAAAGCCATAGGAGTGAAAATTTGGTGTGGTGTGCTCTCGGATTTGGAAAATTTTTGTGACATGTTTGCATTGGTCCAGCCATATATTTGAGTCTTATTTTGTTTTTTAATCTTAGATTTTGATTTGTTAATCCATTCTAGTACCATTCCTAGGTTATTCTTTTGTGTGCTAGCTTTCTAAATTTGCCTTAATTTTTGCTTGTCAATTTTTGTGGAATTCTTTCTAGTCTTGTCTCATTTGTTTTCCACCAATTGGTGTAGCTATTCTAAATTGTTATTTTTCAGTTTTACACTAATATTCTAGTCTTGAAGGTGGTTGAGTGCTTCTTAAAAGGTGTAGGAGGCCAAGGCAAAGGACATCCACTTGAAGGCTTTGGTGGTTGCTTAGGGAGTTTGTTCTCACTTGGTGGCTAGGCTCTTGAAAACACCTAGAAGTGACCAAAGTCAAGGTTGCTTCTAAGAGAGGAGTGAAACACCTTGTGAGGCTGCAACTTGGTGGCTCAATTGGAGCAAGAAGGAAGAAAGCTAGTTGTGAAAATTTTTGTGAAAATTAGTGACAAATTTTAGTGACGGAATTTTTGGTTTCTAAAACTTGTTTTCCTTACAAAATCCGTCTCTAAATTTGTTTCTCAATTAGTGGCTAATTTGTTTTCCTTGAAATTAAGTGCAGCCACTAATTTCATTTGAAATTGAATTTACATTTCATTTGGAGTGTGAATTTGCATTTCATTTGAAGCAAATTTGAATTTCATTTTTCCTTGTAATTTTTGCTTTCTAAATTTGTACAAGGCCTTTATTAAGGAGTGTCTTGGAGTGCCTTTGGTGTATCTCTATCTCTCCTTAATAATTTTCATAGTAAATATCGTGTAGTACTTGTGAGAGTGGTCCTTGAAGGTCTTTGGTACCTTTCAAGCTCTCACTTAGGTTTAATTGCTTTCAACGCCTAGTTTATGTTTTCAAGTCATTTATGTTTTAAGCAATTTATGTTTTCAGTCATTTAAGTTTTCAAGCAATTTATGTTTCCTTGCTCTTTATGTTTTCAAGCATCATATAAATTGTACACATAGGCACTTGTTTGTTATTTTCTTTGAGAAAAGAACTTTGTGAAAATTGATTTGTGCAAGGCAAAAGTACAAGGGGGTTTAGAGATTTTTACTTGAAGAGGCTTGGTTATTAAGTGGCTCTTTAGTAGCTCACCTCCCTCCAAAGTTCAATTTGTACTCTTAGACCTCCAAGTGCCAAGTCTAAGCACTTCAAAAAAATATTATTTTCATAAAAACATTTTTGTGTGAAAATATTTTCTTGAATTAAAATGTCTCAAGATTCCTCCCATAGTGAAAGTGATGGCTCTCCAAAAAGTCTTTCATATATCACCAAAGAGCTCAAATCACTTAAACTATGGAAAAAGCAAGAGTCCATTCAAAGAGAGAAGGAAAGAATTGAAAGAGAAGGACAACTTACTTATCTTGAGGAAGAATTGAGAATTTTAAGGCAAGAGGAAGAAAAATTAAAAGAAGATATGAAGAAACATAGGAAAAAGAGTAGGAGCTCACATTCCCAATACACATCCCCTAATGAAAGCATGAATCAAGGGGATCACTATCAACATACTCCTAGGAGGACCACAAAGCCTAGGGAAGTCAAAGTTGACCTCCCACAATTTTTTGGAAAGGATGATGTGGAGTTATATTTAGATTGGGAGATGAAAGTTGAGCAACTCTTTACTTGCCACAGGGTAAGTGAAGAGAGAAAAGTCCCTCTGGCTACCCTTAGCTTCCAAGGGCATGCCATGTATTGGTGGACAGCTCTAGAAAGAGAGAGACGCCTCCACAATGATCCTCCAATTCAATATTGGAATGATCTTAAAAGTGCAATGAGAAGGAGGCACATTCCCACCTACTATGGGAGGGAGCTTATGAATAAGCTCCAAAGGCTCCAACAAAGGGACATGTCTGTAGAACAGTACAGGCAACAAATGGAGCTTTACATGATGAGGGCTTGTATAAGGGAAGAGGAAGCCACTACAGTAGCCAGATTCATGAGTGGTCTTAACTTAGAGATTAGAGACCAAGTGGAGCTACTACCCTACAGGGACCTAAATGACTTGGTCCAACTTTGTGTAAGGGTAGAACAACAAATGTTGAGAAAATCTTTTAAAAGAGAAAGTTCCCACTCTAGATCTCTTAAGAAAGACTACTTGGAGGAGGAAAAACCTTTTGAAAAGAAAATCATTTTAGAACCCTCCAAAGAATTGGCTAAAAAGAAAGAGAAAAACAAAGATAAGGATAAAGATCTCATCACTCCACACACTAGCACAAAGACTAGTGATATTAAATGTTTCAAGTGTCTAGGGAGAGGCCACATTGCTTCTCAATGCCCTACAAAGAAAGTCATGATCTTAAGAGGGCATGATACTTATAGTAGTCAAGAAGAAACTACTACCTCCTCTTCTAGTGAGAGTGAGGTTGAAACAAAGCTTCAAGGGACCAAAGTGGAGCCAATTTATCCTTATGAAGGAGAGCTCCTAATGCTTAGGAGAATCCTTCATAATCAACCTAGTGGTACCCTATCACAAAGAGAGAACATATTTCATACAAGATGTAATATTTTAAATAATGTTTGTTCTCTCATTGTTGATAGTGGTTCATGGTGCAATTATTGTAGCACTAGGTTGGTTAAAAAGTTGAGTTTAATTACTATACCACATCCTCAACCTTATCATTTGCAATGGCTTAATAAGGATGGTGACATAGTAGTTGACCAACAAGTGAAGGTCAAGTTTTCCATTGGGAAGTATGAGGACCAAGCTTTATGTGATATAGTACCAATGGAAGCTTGTCATATTTTGTTAGGAAGACCATGGCAATTTGAAAAGAAAATTATACATAATGGTCTTACTAATGAAATTTCCTTCACTCACAAGGAAAAGAAATTTGTACTTTATCCTCTCTCACCTCAACAAGTGGCTGAGGATCAAGAACAAATGAAAAAAACAAAAGAAAAAGAGAAAAGGTAGGGAAGAGTAAAGAGGAAGAAATATCCTCTAAGGGAATTATGTCTAAAGAGAATTGCTTTATCACTAAAGAACCTATGAAAACTATTCTCTTTATTCATAAAGACCTTAACTCTTACCCTCACGCTGCCACTAGTCTTGAAGAAGAGATTCACAAATCCATTATTTTTAAAGAAAAAGAATCTCAACTTCAAGATTTTGTGAAGGAGAAGTGGAATTCATTTAGTTCTACTCCTCATGCTACTTCCTTGGTGGTGCCCAAGGTAGATAGCCTTCCTTTTTGTAGGACTTGTCTTACCTTAGTTGTGTCAATAATGCACCCAATTTATGGAATATATTATTTGTTGGATATAACATATGAACCTTCAAGGTTCCTTGTGACAAATTCTTTTCATAACTATCCAACAAATAATATAATCCAAAATTGTTTAGGAAATTTCTTAGTAGTATTTTCCTTATTTTATAGGAAATGCCTAGGTTACCACATAGGGTACTTTAGGCAAGATATTTTAGTTTTTAGGATTAAGTCTTTAGTGTGTTATAGTTTTAGTTTTAGCACATTTTTAGGATTTAATAATATACCTAGTCTATGTTTAGGAGAGGATCCTATTCATTATATTAGTAGGTCTAGTGTCATTGATTTCTTTAGGTTCCATGAAAGGATTCCTTCTAGGATATTCCTTTCACATTTATTTGTTGAAAATATCACCTCTAATGAATTTTATTATATATTTGTAGGTATGGCCAATAATCATGAGGACCCTCGAGATTTGAGGTCAAATCCTTTTCAAGAGGGAGGGGATGATAGACTATGGCCAAGGCCAAGGAATCCAAGAGGTGATATATTGAAAGAACCAAGAGGAATGGGATGATCTTAAAGACCTTTTTCATATATTTTGTAAATAGTCTCTTGTATAGGTTATTTTGCCTTTGTATTTGTGAGGCACTTTACTTGCTTTTTCCTAGTGTTTGTATATTGTTTTTAAGGTAGGCTACTTGGAAAGTTTAGCTCCATTTAACCTCCCTAGTTGATACATTCATTTTATATTTTTTCAGTAGGGAAAAGGGGGTGACATTTAGCAATGCTTGAGGGTGAGCTTAGAAATTGGGCCTGAGTTGGTCCTAGGCAAAATTTTGCATATTGGACTCATTTTGCTCCTAATTTTTCATAGATTTGATTTAGCTAGGTCTCATCATCATATGATGAACCTAACTAAACCAAATCAAGGATTTTCAAATTAAATCATGGAGCATTTTTGGTTCAAGGCCGCCTAGCTCTATTCTTCTCCTTTGGCCGAAATTTCTAAGTAATCCTTCTTGAGTTTTGAAGCTTGTCTTGCAAGCTTCTAAACTCAAGTAAGGTAAGCTTACCTTACCATGGTTCTTAAGTGAACCATGGTCAAGGTTAGCTTCTCCTAGAAGCTAGCTAAACCGTGGGAGTTAAGTCTACCTTACCATGGTTCCTAGTGAACCATGGTTAAGGTTAGCTTCTCCTAGAAGCTACCTCTATCCTATATATTTGATTTTCCTACACTTGTACTCACTTTTGACATTTATGAGAAATAAACTTCAGATTTCTCTCTCAAGAGTCTTACCAAAACCGAAGAGAAAACCTTCTCTTTAAGGTTTCACCAAGGTTTTCAAACCTTAACCTAGGTTCCTCAAGCTTCTACCCTAACTAGAAGTAACCGAACCACTTCTCATGGCTTCTCTTCCATGGAAGCTTCTTTCATGGAGATTCAAGCTTCATCCAAGGAATTAACCTCAAGAAGCATTCGGTCCTTGCATGGAATCAAGTGAAGGAACATCAATCTCCTCACCTAGTTCCATCATTAGCCTTCCTCCTAAGTCCCAACCAAAAAGAAGCTCACCTAGTCCAGCAGAGCACCTACTCCCGATCTGCTCGCATACCAAGGTATGGTCATCGCAGTCCCAACCACATAGGGAAAACACGCTAGGGTAAGCTCACAACAATAATCATAAAAAAATAGCATCAACATATAATAAACAGCAATAGAACTCTACTTTCAACTTGCAACTTAAAGCAACACAACATCTACAACAATAAATATACAATATCATCTACTAGCAATAACATTTCACACTTTATTCAAATTGACCGCTTGTAATCGGTATAGCTCGGCCTGATCCCTATACGGTGGTCACTTCATACTCGTGTGCCTCGACCTTGCCCGCACACGGGACCAACCAAGTCCTAGAGGAGAATAACACATCATCCACTCCAAGAGACTACTTTCCAAGGAGAGTTTTTAACAAATTAGGCTCTTAGAGCACCATAACTATCTCAATTCTCCCAATGGATTGAGCAACTTTAAAACTTTTTCTCTAGTCCTAGTGATCAAAAACTCATCACAACATAATCACATAGTATTTATCACAATGGCTCAACTATCAACTCATTCATACAACATTATGTACAACTTGTGACACCCTCTACCCCAATATACATATATAGTAATTATATAAAATAAATAAAATAAAATACAATTCTTCAACATAAGACAATCAAATCTCCAATAACATAAGGGTAAATAGTTCACATTCATAAACTTAATCCAAATAACATGTAGAGAAATTACAAGGAAATGAAACTGAGTTTTCCAAAATAATTTAATAAAAACAACATCCTAATCTATTCCTGTAATACCCATTTTTTATTATTATTTATCAATGGTATTTTCGTAATTTTTTAAAGGTAGAGGGTGTTTTGGTAACTTGGAACGGGCTGTTCCAAAAGTGGAACGGGCCGTTCCAAGCACCAAAAAGAAACTAAGTTTAAAGATTGAGAACGGGCCCAGAACGGGCCGTTCCAAAAGGAGAACGGGCCGTTCTGATTTTGAAACAGGCCATTCTGGAGGGAGAACGGGCCGTTCCGAAAGGAGTACGGGCCGTTCTGGATGGGTCCAGAACGGGCCATTCTGGTTTCGGAACAGGCCGTTCCAGTTCTAAAATTTACATAGATTTTTCAGGCTCAGAACGGGCGTTCTGCTTTTTGGAACGGGCCGTTCCGGGTTAGGCAAGCAGAACTCTATAAATAGGGGGTTGGGGGTGTTGGAAAAGGAGGATTTTGAGAGAAGGTCCTAGAGAGAGAAAGAGGAGAGAGAGAGAAAGAAAAAGAGAGGAGGGGAAAGAAAAGAGAAGAAAGAAAGAGAAATCCAAGAGAAGGAGGTTCTGCTGGGGGAAAGAAAATAGAAGTGAAAGGAGGAGGTTCTGCCCTAGTTTTGATTCTTGTTTATCCAAGTAAGGGTAGTACTTATAAGACTTAATCTAGTATGTATGAGCATGATAGGGGAGTATAACTTTTAATATGTTATTTTGTTTATATGAAGGTTGTCATTTGTTTAAGTTGATGGTTGTTTTAGGTGTTTAATTATTTATGTTATTATATTGAATGATTTGGCATGGTTATGGAAAAGTTTGTATGTAATTATGGAATATGCTATATGTGTTTGGTTTGGGAAGCTAATAAGACTTAGAGGGATAAGGTTATGGTATGGATTAGATCTCTTGGTGAGATCAGGATATAATCTTTGGGAAAAATATGGAATTTGGGAATCCTATGGTGAGGATTCCAATATGGAACTTTTCCAAAGGTTATATAATAAACCACTTCAGATGTTAGGTGGATTTTGAAGTACTCCTCTAAGTATTCTATTTGCTACCGGTATGGGGGCAAGGCCGAGTCATACCGATGGATGAAGTGGCCACGATCACCAGGGTTACGTGACGACGTAATCCAACTGTATATTTTCCATGAGAGGTTAGGTGTGTGACATGGGTTGATGACATGTTTCACCGAATCAACACTTGGTTTGGATGTGTTGAGGCCAACATTTGGTTTGGATGTGTTGGTTACATCATGGGATTATACAGTGGTGTGATTTTGGATTGGAAGTGGAATATGTATGCATTTGGTATGGATTGTATACATTGGTTATGGATTCTTTATTATCATAGAATATGTATGCATTGGCATGGATGTGTATACATTGGATTTTGGATTTTGTTTATATTTGGCATGGAAATAACTGTTTATAATGTTGTCACTTCTTTGGTATGGATATATACTGTTAATGAAATATCTATTTTAATGATATTTTATTATACTATGGTTGGTTTTATACGTGCTAACCCTTATATTTCCATGATGTGGACTGTGATGATCTCACTATGTGGGGGAGCAGATCAGGTGTGATACTTTGAGATAGCAAGGAGTCTTTTGGATAGATGCTTTGAGAAGTGGCTAGGCTTAGAGCTTGACCAACACCTAGGGTGTCTATTTTATATTTTCATGATGTTAGCTTTTTGGATTATTGTATAATCTTACTGAGGATGATGACTCTGTTATGACAATATGTTATATTTTAGAAACAATTTATATGTTATAGTACATTTACACTCTAGCGTAGCTGACCCTTGCTTTATTTTCTTTATTATATATTATTTTATTTTGGTTGGTTCTGGATGTGATGGCCTGGGGTGGGTCGTTACAATTCCTATTTATGCCCCGATGTCACATGTCCTATCAGAGCAAATCCCAACGTAGAAGCCTAAGTTTCATCACCAACATCCTCAGCCTCATGCTGATAATAACCTGTATGACAGTTAGAGAAAACAACACAAGAGAAAAGGGAGAGAGAAACATCTCACTCTGGCTCACAGTGTAAAAATAAACACCGGATAGCCAAACACAAATAAGACGGGTATAGCATAGATATATTAACAACAACATTACATCTCACTCATCCAAGACATGAAAATATCAATTTATCATATAACATTAAAAATGCACATGTATGGACATAGACTACATATTATCATGCATGTGGCGCTAGTAAAACATCACATGGCATATTGCCGCTAGCAATACACGAAGAGTAGTCTAGGAGTACATGTCGGGTCACACCCTCTACGCACTCTCACTAGAAGGACATACTACCAGAGTCTCGTTGGTATAGCTAAGCCGCGCAAGATACATCCCATGCACACCCAAAGTGGAGTTTCTCACTCCCACTACCCAATATATATTCCCACACCCAAAGTGGAGTTTCTCACTCCCCCCCTTACCTCGATAAGCAGGAGTTGAAACTAAATCCAAATCTTGCTAGTCCCCTCTTTTGGGTTCTCCCTTGGTCTTCAGAGAGTGTAGAAGAAAAAAGAGGTCAGAAGTGAAAAATGTGTTTTTGGGAGTGCCAGAGCATTCTATTTATAGGCATCAGGAGTGGCTAGAACGACCCGTTTTGAATCCAGAATAGCCCGTTCTAGACTCATTTGTCATGCTAAAATTTCATATCCAGAACGGTCCGTTCTCTGACCAGAATGGCCCATTCTCAGACCAGAACGGCTCGTTCTGGGATTACAATTTAACCCATAACAGCCATGTGTAGAACGGCCCGTTCCCAAAGTGGAACGGCCCGTTCTAAGTTCTCATATTGCTCATAAAATCCAGTGTTGGAACGGCTCGTTCCTAGTCTACGATTTAAAGGTCATTTAGTAGTTTGGAACGGCCCGTTCCAGTTTGGGAATGGCCCGTTCTGGGCTACTAAAAAAAAATATTATAAAAAAAAATTTCATAAATATTTATTATTAAAATACTCATAAATATTTAAAACCTTTAAAACATTCTATAAAAACCATTAAAATATATATAAGAAAATAACATCCATAAACATAAAAATAAACAATAATTAACTATTATACTAGTAGAAAAATTGGGATGTTACACAACTTGAATGCAACAACCCATGCAACATCAACTAATGTGTCGTCACGCATATACAACTAGGAGATCTCCAGCAACTAAGGTTGAGCAGTCTAGGTGGCATAAACCCTACCGAATCCAACATTTGACCTATCTTAACCTAGTCAGGTATAGAACATCGTTAGGAGCTCCGAAGAGAACCAGGTATAGACAATAATAGGTGATTACTCAGGTGTGCCACTTAGACTTGGAGGTCCAGTACTGGTGTCAGGATAGAAGGGTTTGGCTATGAGCCTACCACGGCCTTGGCTAGCATCACCAATCCACATATGGATTTAGTCCACCCACTGTCCTCCAAGTACCACGCACTCTCTAGTATGTAGTCAAAGACTACATCTCTAACTAGATACCTAACTCAAATTGGTCATTAAACCATGACATGAATCGACTACTTCCATGTCGCTCACACAGTACTAACGGATCCAACTTTAAAACAAATTTCAACTTATCACCATAGTACTATGTATCTCAACATAGGACATATATCTTCACCATATGTCCCCAACTTTTCAACTTTACAACAATAGGCAACTTTACAACTTTACGACAATAGACAACTTTACAATTATAGCATCATAACAACTTTAAAATAATGTGACAATAGGCATCTTACAACAATAGACAACTTATACAACTTTAAATAACTTTTACAACTTTAATAATTTTAACAACATGCAAACAACTTAATTAAAAAACTATAGTCATTACAATATCAACTTAATGTAACTTAACAACTTTACAACTTTAAAACAACTTCAACAATATATCACATATTCGACACAAATTGACAAGTCAACTAACATATTTAAAATTCATCTATCATGTCAACTTACACATTGTAAACAACATAAATCAACTTAAGCACCCAACAACTCAACTATTTCAACAAAAGAACAAAATGCATAAAGCTTCCCTAACTTGAAAGTTGGCTCTGAAAAGCCAAGAACTGAAAAGAAGAAGAAGAAGAAGAAGAAATATCTGAGCTCGACTCTTGAACTTCAATCCTCTAAAAGTAAGCTTTCTAGTCCAGAGTCCTTCTCTCTAGAACCTCTCTCTAAAACCTCTCCTCCTCAACTGCACATAGGTCCTATTTATAGAAATTCAGGAGTGGCCAGAATAGCCCGTTTCAAATTCGGAACGACCCGTTCTGAACTCAAATGTCATGTGTAAAATTTACATCCGGAACGGCCCATTCTCAAACTAGAACGGCCCATTCTCAAACTAGAACGGCCCGTTCTGGGGTTGCATTTTTACCCATAACAGCCAATTTGGAATGACTCGTTCTCAACTAGGATTTTTAAGCCTATTTAGTAGTTTGGAACGGCCCATTCCAGTTTGGGAACGTCCCGTTCTGGGCTACTAAATTACCCTTGTTTTAGTAGTTTGGAACGACCTGTTCCAATTTTTGGAACAGCCCGTTCTAGACTACTAACTACGTTAAATAATGGTTATTAAAGAAAACAAGTTCTACATAAATTTTATGATAAAAAAGTCTAAAACTTTTGAAAAAAATTATAATGGTTGATTTTCATCTATCGAATTCATCATTTACCATGGATAACTTTTTCAACAATAATTAATATTCTTCATCAATTACATAAATAATTATAAAAAAATATTATACTTGAATAAAACATAACTTATGCAAACAAAAACAATCTACTATTTTTAAAAATATTCTACCACGTCTCTTGAACTAATCAATAATCACTGTACAATAATTCATCATTTATGATATATAATTTTTTCATACGATAATTTCTTCTGATGAAATTTTAGAATTCATTATTCATTTAATTGTTTTTCAGTTACATAATTGATTATAAAAAAATGGCTTAATTGCGTTTTTGATCCCTCAAGTATTGTAATTGTGCAATTTTGATCCTCAAGGTTTTAATTGGGTAATTTTAGTCCTAAAGAATTGCAATTGTGCAATTTTGGTCCTTCAATTTTTAATTGAACAATTTTACTCTCTCAAATATCATAATTGTGCAATTTTAGTCTCTCCCATTAAAAATTTAATAATTTTAATATATATATATATACAATATTTTAAAAAATACAATTATTTGTCTATTCAAGTTAATGTATATTATAATTTTCGGTAATTTATCAAATGATATATTTATTATTATTACTAAATAAATAAAATTTATATATTATTTTTATAATATTATCGATAAATTAATATCAATAATATTATTAGTATATTTATAGATAAACTAATAATTTGATAAATATAACTTATTATATATTAATGTACTTTTACAAAAATATAAGTATATCAATTAGAAATATACATATCTTATCTAATACATTTATATTTTTGTAAAAGTATATTAATATATACTAAGTTATATTTATCAAATTATTAGTTTATTTATAAATATACTAAAATATTATTGATATTAATTTATCTGTAATATTAAAATACTAGTAATATATAAATTTTATTTAGTTAGTAATAATAAATATATATCATTTGATACATTAACAAAAATTATAATATGCGTTAACTTAAATAAGAAAATAATTGTATAATTTAAAAAAATTATATATATATATATATATTAAAATTTTAAAATTATTAAATTATTAAATTTTTAATAGGAAAGACTAAAATTGCACAATTATGATATTTGAGGGACTAAAATTGTTCAATTAAAAATTGAGGGACTAAAATTGCGCAATTGTAATTTTTTAAGGACTAAAATTACCAAATTAAAACCTTGGGGATCAATATTGCACAATTGCAATATTTGAGCGATCAAAAACATAATTAAGCCTAAAAAAATTATGTTTACATAAATTAACTTATATATATATATATGTATGTAATATTTATTAAAAATTATGCAAATTACTTTGCATAAATACTAGATTTGAATAATACAAAATTGTAATAAATGATAGAAGTATATATTTAAAAAAAATCAAATTAAGTACTAAATTTGTATTTAATTATACTTTTTCTTAACATAAAATTTGTATACAAATATATGTATATTTTTATTAAAAATCAAATAAATTAAATTATAATTGACTCAATACTTCTATAATTGTTTACGTTTTACACAAAAATTATAAAAGCCTATATATTACTTAATTAAATTTGATTTTACGTTAATATTAATATTAATATTTATATATAATATAATTTTAACTATAAATACATTTCACCAATGACTTTTCAATGGTTAATTATTGAGTTTATGGAATAGTAACGTCTTAATTTTAAGGAGTTTCGATCATTCCTCTTCCTCTTATATATGTACTACATCTAACTAAAATTCTAAACAAAGACTATTCAAAATATGATAAAAGAAGTGTGCAAACCAAAAAATAATGGATTATGGATAAATAGTTGGAGTAAATTTTTATCTATAGAAAGAGACTTACCAAGAGAGGGAAAGGAATAAGAGACAAAAAGAGAAGATAAATATTTAGAAAAAACTAGAGATTAAAAGTATAATTTTGACATTGCATTTTACATAAACAAACTAGCAATGTTGTGTTGTTAGTTAGAAGTTCGAGACTTACATCATTCTTTTTTATAGGTATCATGTTATTAACAAATTTAATAAATTACTTATTTTACTAGTTGGTACTTTTCTCCTTATTTGAATCTCTTTTATTTTGTTATTATTTTGTTTCTCTGTCTTTTCATTTTAGTCAACATGTATATCAATGCATATATTATATATATTGAACTTGTAATGTAATTATCCACGCATTTTTTTCAATGTGATCAGTCATTTTTTTTCTCTTGTTTAGTGTAATTAGGGTTTAACACTTTGACCTTTAGTTTCTAGAAAAAAAAATGTTATGTAAATTATATATTTTTTTTGTGTGATTTAGATTAATGATTTGATAATCCACAGTTCAATTATCTTTTTTCTTTTGTATTATTTAGTCATATATATATATATATATATATATATATATATATGAGATATCTACTCAAAATAATAATATGTGATTTGAGTTTGAGTAACTCTTTATTAAAATTGTGTGATCATTCATAATTTTTTGAGTTTTGGTGCATGAGGTAAAATGAAAATTATTCTTTTAAAAATTTATTTCATGATGCAACAATCAATAACATCAATTGAATAACATTTTATCATTGATGTTATTTGATTGCAAGGATTTAATGATTAGTCGTTTGCTAGCTTAAATTCTTGTGTAAGAATTGTTGAAAAAGTCAAAAGAAATTGATGGTCAAATTTTTAATTTCTCAAACTCCATACAAAATTGGTGAAGCTCCTTATTTCTAGGAAAAGAAATGAGCGGAAGAAAGTTTTTATTTCACTTATAAATATGGGTTTAGTTTTCGTTTTAAATATTTCAACTACAAGAGAAAACATAGGAAAAAAAAAGAGTGAAAATAAAATTAGAAAATAATATCTTATTTTCTGGGTATTTTGGATTGTAAGTTGAGTGTTTGTAAACACTATTTATATTTTCTCCTTTATCAATAATATATCTATAGCAGCCCAGAGACGTAGGCACAATTAGCCAAACTCCATTATCAAGTTTTGTGAGCTATTATTTCACATTTATTTTATTTATCACAAATTTGATTATAAGAAATTTTGCATAATTTCTCAACAATTGGTATCAGAGCTTTGGTGGTGATTGCTATCAATTCTAAAAAAAATAGAAAAGATCCAGAAAGAGTCATATTTGAGTGAGAGAAATGGTTGCAGATGAAGGAAATGTGAAAATTGAGAAGTTCAATGGTGCGAACTTTGACTTTTGGAAGATGCAGATCGAAGATTCTCTATATTAGAGAAAGTTGTATCAACCTCTCTCAAGAAAACAACTAGAGGGCATGAAGGAAGAAGATTAGGCTCTTCTCGACAGACAAGCCCTTGGAGTTATCTAATTGACGTTATCCCGCAATGTTGCTTTCAATATTGCAAAATAAAAGATCACGCCTGGTCTTATGGCGGCTCTTTTTAATATGTATGAAAAGCCATTAGCCTTAAATAAAGTTCATTTGATGAGGCGGTTGTTTAATTTGCAAATGGCAGAAGGCGCATTGGTAGCGCAACATCTGAATGAACTCAATATAGTCACAACCCAATTGAGTTCAGTTGGAATCGAATTCGACGAAAAAGTACAAGCATTGATACTTTTGTCTTATCTACCGGAAAGTTGGAAGGCTACTGTCACAGCTGTGAGTCTCATTGGGAAGCAATAAGTTAAAATTCAATGATGTTCGTGATATGGTTCTTAGTGAAGAGATTCGATGAAGAGAGTCGGGTGAATCTTCAACGTCTTCAGTTTTGCATACAGAGTAAAAAGGAAGAAATTTAACCAGCGGCAATGGACGTGGTAAATCCAAGAAAAGGAGGTTGAGGTCCAAGAATCATCGTATTTTCCATAACTCAAAGACATTGAGTGTTAAAATTGTGGAAAGATTGGAACTACAAAAATCAGTGCAAGAGTCCACTGAAGAATCAAGAGGTAAAGATAGAGGCAAATGTTGCTTCTACCTCGGGAGGAGATGATGCCTTGATATGTTCTTTATAGAATAAAGAAGAGTCTCGGGTGTTAGACTCTAGAGCATCCTTTCATGCCACTTCATAGAAAGAAATCTTTGAGAATTATGTTCCCGGAAATCTTGATAAAGCTTACCTTGGTAATGAACAATCTTGTTAGATTGTTGGTAAGGGTGTAGTGAAGATTAAGTTAAGTGATTCTATGTTGGAATTGAAAAATGTTAGACATATTCCTAACTTGACAATGAACTTAATCTTAGTAGGCCAGTTGGCTAGTGATGGCTACACAATAGTCTTCCATGGTGATCATTGCAAGATTTCAAAGGGTGCAATGACAATTGCTCATGGTAAAAAAAGTGGGGTTGCAGGAGCATGTCATTTGATTGCAGTTGCAACAAATGAAAATCCTAATCCATGGCACTAAAGATTAGGCCATATAAGTGAGAAAGGGATGAAGATCATGCACTCAAAAGATAAACTACCAGATCTTCAATCAGTAGAAATTGACATGTGCGAAGACTATATACTTGGAAAGTAGAAATGAGTTACTTTTAGACAAGTGGAAGAACCCCAAAGAAAGAGAGACTTGAGCTTGTTCACTCTGATGCTTCGAATCCAACGATAATCTCATCCGTTGGTGGAAAATAATATTTCATGACTTTTATTGATGATCACTCTAGGAAGGTATGGATATATTTTTTGAAACATAAGTTTGAAATATTTGAGGCTTTCAAGATTTGGAAAGCCATGGTAGAAAATGAGACAGGATTAAAGATCAAAATGCTTAGAATTGACAATGGTGGTGAATATGTTGACATTAGATTTAAGAACTTTTGCTGTGAGCACGGGATTAGAATGGAGAGGACCATGTTGGGTACGCCTCAACACAATGGTGTAGTTGAGCGTATGAATTGAACATGGACTGAAAGAGCTAGAAGGTTGCGTACGTAGTCAGGCTTACCAAAGCAGTTATGGTAGAAGCAGTCAATTCAACAACTTACTTAATCAATCGAGGTCCATCGGTACCATTGGATCACAAAATGCCAGAAGAGGTATGGAATGGAAAAGACGTAAAACTCTCACATCTTAGAGTTTTGGTTGTGTAGCATATGTGCACATTAGTTATCAAGGTAGGAATAAACTTGATCCTAAATTGAAGAATTACACTTTCATTGGTTATGGTGAGGATGAGTTTGGCTATCGTCTATGGGATAATGAAAACAAAAAGATGATTCGTAGTAGAGATGTGATCTCCAATGAAAGAGTGGTGTATAAGGACAAAGACAACACATACACTAGCAATTCAGAACAGCGTGGGCTAGTGTATGCAGATGTGGATGATGTCCAAAAAACTTCTATAATTGATACTCCTTATTTAGAGGAATCAATTGACACACCAAAGCCTTCAACTCCAGCTCCTATTTTTAGAAGGTCTTCTACATGTGCCTATCAGGAAATACCTTAATTATACATTGTTAACTGATGAAGGGGAGCCAGAAAACTACGAGGAAGCATGTCAAACTATAGATGCTAGTAACTGGGAGCTTTCCATGAAAGATGAGATGAAGTTCATAGTGTCCAATTAGACATGGGAACTTGTAGAGTTACCTATTGGAAAAAAGGCAATTCACAACAAATGGGTGTATTGGGTGAAGGAGGATCATGACGGCTCCCAGAGATACAAAGCCCGACTAGCTTTCAAAGGATTCCAGCAAAAGGAAGGTATTCACTACATTGAGATATTTGCTCAAGTTGTGAAGCTCAATACTATCAGGTCAGTCTTAAGTATCGTTTCTAGTGAAGGGCTCTACCTTGAGCAATTAGATGTGAAGACTACATTTCTTCATAGAGACTTAGATGAGAAAATTTACATGCATCAACCTGAAGGTTTCTCAGAAGAAGGGAAAAAGAATATGGTGTGTAGATTAACGAAAAGCTTGTATGGTTTGAAACAAGCTCCAAGATAATAGTACAATAAATTTGAAGGCTTTATGAACAAGAAGGTTTCTAGAAGCACAATGCCAATCACTGTTGTTTCTTCAAGAGATATAAGTCCATTTATATCATTTTGCTACTTTATTTCAATGATATGTTAGTAGCATGTTTAGATATGGATGAGATCAAAAGTTTGAAACAACAATTGTCAAAAGAATTTGATATGAAGGACTTGGGTCCAACAAAAATGATCCTTGGAATGCAAATCACGAGGGATAAGAAAAGAGGTATTTTGCAGTTATCTCAGGTAGAGTACATCAACTATATTTTGCAAAGATTCAACATGGGCAACGCCAAACCGGTTAGCACACCTTTGGCTAGTCATTTTTTCTACCGAGAGATCAGTCCCCTCAGATGGAGGAAGAAAAAGAGTTCATAGCTAAGATTTCGTATGCTTCAACCATCGAAAGTTTGATGCACGCAATGGTCTATAAAAGACCAAACATTGGCCATGCAGTGGGAGTTGTTAGTAGGTTTATGTTGAATCCAAGTAAAGCTCATTGGAAAGCAGTCAAGGGGATTTTGAGGTATCTACGAGGCACTATAGAGAAGTTTTTGTACTTTAGTAAAGGAGAATTAAAAGTACAAGGCTACATAGATTCAAAATTTGGAGGTGAAGTCGATCACCGAAGAAGTACCACTGGTTACATTTTCACTGTTAGTACTACAACTATTAATTAGATGTCACAGATATAGAAGATTGTTGCTTTATCCACTATAGAGGCTAAGTATGTAGTAGTAACAGAAGCCAGTCAAGAATTATTAACAGAATTGGGATTCATTCAGCACAACTTCAATTGGCTTGCTAAAATAACAAACAAGATAAGGTTGCTGCATTGATCGAGATGTGAAAAAAAATTGAAATTAGTCTTCAAGTGGGAAATTCTCCCCGCTCTCTTTCAATTTATTTTTTATATATTGATTTATCATTCATTAGATTTAGACCTATCACCTAACTAGCTTACCTTTTTATTTGTTTGCAGGAAACAAGAATGGGCTTCTCTTGCCCCATATCACCATAGACCAAGGTGATTCTTATTATCAAGATGTTTGTTTTTATTTATAGTATTGTTTGATGCGATTTTATGGTCATGCATTATTGCCTGTCAAAACATATTGTTATTGATCATCAAGTACTCTAACTGCTCTTTTAAATAACATTGTCGAACTAATCTAACCCCAATTTTCTGGTGTTGTAAATGGTAAAATTATCTGTGTACAAGATGTATATGCATTTAGTTGACAAAGGAAAAAGCCAGTTAGTACGAGGTTCTGTGTCAATATTTGACACTACCATATATAGTATCTTCTTGTTTTGTAATTGGAGTAAGGTTGATCAAAGGTTGGTGCTGTGAACTGTACTTTTTGATTTTGGTGTGTCATGGGCTCATAGATGGTTGGATTCCAAAGTTAATTTTATAAAATGGTCACAATTTTAATTTGTTGAAAAAGACTTCTTGGTAGTAATGTATTTTACGGTGCTATAAATGTGATCATGTTCATCTTTTGCCTCCTCCACAGCAATTTGAAGGCAAGTTTTAAGTGGTGAGGAAATAGAAGCTATTCATTCATTCATGATTCATGCAAGGGGACTCTTAGAATGTTTGTTGGTATTTGAACAATGATGTTGACTGCTGTTAGCATTGACGAGATCGTGAAAAATTGTATTTATGACTAACCATTTCTGTGGCTTCCACATAAAAATTTAGTCACCAAATTATATTCCCTGCTTTTATGTTGATTGACTAGAAACTTATTCCGCTGTCAAAATATTCTGAAAACTTTTGTTTGGCTTCCTGCAAGCATTTGCAATCTTTAACGACACCCTGGGTTGAGCCCTTTCAACATTTTTTCATTCTTTTGCTGGGGTTTGATCAGCTTATTTGTAGTAGTATGAATAAGTCGTTTATGATAATCTATGGGTGTTATTTTCCTCTTTTGTGGCATATATATATTGTTTCTACTTTGTTGGTTATACTCATCACCTATTGTGATTTTGTACTGACTTTTGGACTTATGGTACTTGATCCTTTTGCCATTGCTATTGCTGAAGAGCTTCAACATTTGAGAAATAGTCTACCTGATCAAGTTCTTGTTCAGCTTATTGATGAAAGATTAACTGCTTTGGGAAATTGTATAGCATGTAATGACCATGTGGCCTTGACACGCATTGATCTTGACAAGGTATTGTATTATTATAGATTATAGACTTTTCATTCATATGCTTATCTCTTATACTTATTTAGGATAGGAATTTGATTTGGAGAGACACATATTTTCATGTAAACATGTATGCTGAATAAAGACAATATGACATGCCTAACCTGTCAAATACCCAGTGCTTGTCATTCTGAATCTGATCATTTAAATTTTTGAATTTGACTCCTCTAAATTTAAAGTATCATGTAAACTTAAGCCACTTTAAATAAGGGAGGATATATCCCTGCATTCTAACTTCACAAACTTTCCACTTTATAGGAGTTACCTAATTTTTAGGTTATGACCTCAGCTCATGAAATATTGAAAGTTGTAGATAGTTTATTTTGAAAGGTGTAGACTAGGTAATTTGACCACTCTAACCATGTGACGTGTAAAAGTCATTTTTATATAAACATAGATTTGGGTTCAGGATTATGTATCCAAGTACTTCAGCCTTTATCAGAAAAGAAAAATAAACTTGTATGAATAGATAGTTAACCTTCTGGCCTTTTTTTGTTAGCATTTCAAGATTATATAGACAGATAGGGTTACTAATGCTGGTTTTCTGAATGAAACAATTCCTTAAATTATAACGGAAAATGATTCTCTTGTAAAGGCCCTTACATCAAGGCTACTATTTGCCCATCAAAACTGTTCCCTTGTTGTGATCCGTTTATGTCTCATGAATCATGATAGTTTTTATTAGCACATTGGCTTTTGTCCCCACCCACCCCTAAGGAAAATGATGGAGGTGAGTAGTAGAAGTGAAACACAATCTCCTCCTAAACTCCTCCTAGGCTCGGATCTTCTTCAATGGAGGTAGAAGTACTCTTGAAGAACTCATGAAGATGATGAACTCTTGCTGAACTTAGAAGACGGAAGCACCCAAGCTCAAGTACTCAAGGGATTGCACACTTCAAAGAAAAGGAAACTAGGTTTTCCTAAGGTTTTTGAAGGCATTCTCTTGGTTTTCTCTCTTGGATGAATTCGGTGACTCTTGAGGGAATTTGGCTGAAGAAATATTCAGAAAATTCTCATATATCAAAAGTGAATACAAAATGGTGAAAGAAACACTTAAGTAAGCATGGTTTTGCACACTTTGGGCGCCTAAATCAAAAGGTGACATGTGGCGCCCAAAATTTGAATTCAAATTTGAAATTTGAATTCAAATTTTGGCTCCCATGTGCTACTCCGAAAATTCAGGTACCTAAGGTGCATCTAAGTGTAATTTGGAGTGTCATTTAGGGTTAATTTGAGGTCACATGTTCAGCCACCAAAGGTGCAAAACATGTGACTCAAATGTAACTTAAATGGCTTCCAAATTAAACCAAATTTAACCTAATTAGCCTACTTTAGTATTCCTTGTATTTTCCTAATCTAATGACCTAAATACAATGGTCAAACAAATACAATGGAAAGGAAAAATTACAAGAATGAAAATGAGCCCAATATTGGGTACCAAAAGCCCAAAGGCCCATGAAGCCCAAAACTAGGCCCAACTAGCCTAAAACCTAAAATGCTACTCTATGTGGTCCAAAATACAAGACCAAAATATATGATACCTATACTAACATGATGTATACAAAACATATGAAAATAGCTATAACAAAATATGGCCCATGAAAAGTTCAACTTGGGCCTTCCCAGGCCCATCAGGCCCATTGGGCCCTGACTGGCCCAAACCTTCATGTCTAGCCAACTCCTCTTGGCTCCTTCAATATGTCACCTCTTGCCTTCCTAGGCATGATTCCATCATCCCCTCCCTCTTGAAAAGGATTTGTCCTCAAATCACGAGGATGCATGGAATAAGAAACATCACCTACATACACAACAAACCATGTATAAGAGGTGACATGTTTATGATGAGAAAATGGATTATGGATCCTAAGAGGAGTCCTTATATCTAGCCTAAGAAAAAATAAACTATCAAAATTAGACTCCCTAAAAGTAGAAATAGGCTCCTCTCCTAAGCATAACCTAGAAGTAAAACCTAAGAATGTAATAACACTATGACTAAGACAATGAAAAGAATGATTTTTAAACACTACAATATCTTGCCTAAAATACCCTAAATGGTAGCCTAGGCTTTTCCTAAAATATAAAGAAAAGAATACTAGAAAACGTCCTAAACAATTTTGAATCATATTGTTTGGTAGATAAAATGTCTTGGAAAATCTTGAAAACTCATATAAACTATTTTTGTCTTGTAGGGAAGGGTGCAAATTAAGTTCAAATAAAGATGAACTTCCCATAAGATCAAAAATAGAATATGAAATATGACAAGATGTATCTATCAAACAATATATTCCAAAATTTGGGTGCTTTATTAGAACAACTATGGTAGAAGGATTCCTAAAGAGAGGAAGGCTATCTTCCTTGGGCACCTCCAAGGAAGTAGCACAAGAAGTGGAACTAAATGTAGTCCACTCCTTCTTCACTACATCTTGAAGTTGAGATTCATTTTTCTTTAGAATGATTTGTTCTTGAATCTCTACTTCATGACTAGTGGTATGATTAGGGTAAGAGTTAAGGTCTTTATTTATGAAGAGAGTATTTTGTAAATGATTTTTAGTGGTAGAACAACTCTCTTCACTCACAAGTCCTTTAGAGGAATTATTTTCCTCCTTACTCTTCCCTAAGAGCAATGCCTTTTTTCTTTCTTTTTCTCTTGTTTTTCTCAATTTTTCTTTTGCTAAAAGTTTTTCTCTCTTTTGTTTAATAATGTGAATTTCTTCCTCTAAAATTGCAATTTGTGCTTTTTTTTCAAGTTTTTCTTTTTCTTTTTGTAAAGCTTCTTGCTTTGTCCAAGGTGTTAGTGATTTAAGCCTTTGAGTAGAATGTGAAAAACCTTTTGGAGAGCTTAATTCACTACCACTTGAGAAATATTTTCTCATGATTAAACAAAAGAATTTTTTTTTTTTGTATATGCTATGCAAAAAGTTATAAAATGTTTTTGGTATTTTCTAGGAATGAAAATAGCACTTGGAAGTCTAAGTGTACAAGTTGCACTATCAAGGGAGGTGAGCTACAAAGAGCCACTTAATAACCAAGCCTTTTCAAGTGGAAATCACTAAACTCCTTTGTGATACTTCCAATTCCCCAAAACTTTTCACAAAAATTTTGAATGCTTTTTCACAATTTGTTTGTTTTTGAGACTAAACTAAACGTGAGCAAGTAAATCTACACAAGTCTAGACGTTTCAAGGCAGCAAAATAAAGCAATTAAAAGACAAAGAACTTAAAGGAAACAATGTAAGCAACTAGTCGGATATCCTAAGTGGAAGCTTGAAACATATGAAATTTCCAAGCCACTTCCACTAGCACTACACGTGAGGATGCTAACAAGGAGTTAGATATACCTGACCAGCTTCTTAATACTCCCTCCAAGCTTTACAAATTGATTTTAAAATACAAGAGAGATTGCAAAATTTAAACTAGCCTAGAAAGCAATAAATGGCGGTTTTGGTGACCAATTTAGTGACGGATTGTTGTGCAAATTTTCCAACACTTAATCAAGTGTTTAATCCGCCACTAATCCTTCAATATGATGCTACTGGACCTGCAAAAGAAACACAACAAAGAGGTTAATGTGGCTGCCTCACAAGGTGAAAGGAATGGTCACTCAAGTGAAGGAAGTTTAGGAGAAGTTTTGGTCACTAAATTAGGTCAAATTTTTAGGTCTTAGTGTCCAAACTTTTCCTACTCTTTGTTGAGCAATGCTTGATCCTTGAGCAAGGATTTGAGGCCACTTCCAGCACAGGGAAATTATTGAAAGAAAACTAGACAAGCAATAAAGCACAATTTGGAAAGCTTATACCAAAAGTTAAGAGTAATATGTATATATGACAAGACTCAAAGAGGTTCAACAAGTAAAACTGGAAAATAAGACTCCAAATAAAGCTAGCACTCAGTTAGGAATGTTCCTAGATAGGTACTAGAGTAGATGAACAAAACAAAAAAAATTTGAAAGCAATTGGATAAGTATAGCACAAGTAGTAGTCAAAACAATAACAAGGAATCAAGTGATTTTTTCACCAATGTACACCTCTCGGCTTTTTCACTTTAAAATGCTTTCTCTAATTTTTTTTTAATTCTTTCTTTTTCTATATTCAAGTTAAGAGTCCAGAGAGTATATTTGCCTTTTGTTTCAAATTTTTCTAAGATTCCAAGCTATAGAAACCGTGACTACAAGTTAGACAAAAATTCAAGTGAAAACAAGGAAACTAGTGCACTAGTTTTTAGGTTTTGTCTTGGATTCTTTTGTACACTTTTCTTCTTTGAATCTTTGTACTTTTCTTTTGATTTAGGCTCTGTTTTTGTCTCTGTTTTCAGCCTATTTACTTTTTAAAATTTGAATCCAAAAGATAGTGCACTAGAAGCAAGATTAAGCACTTGAAATTTTGAGTCACAAAAATTTTTATAAGATTTTTCAATGGAAATGTGATTTGAAAACTTAAGACACAATGGAAACCTAACTCTAAAGAAACTTACTAGAACTAATAGCAAGTTATGAACACAATAAGGTAAAAGAAAAAGCACATATAGGAGGCAAGAACAATAAGCAAACCGAGAGCAACAAATTGATGAACAAGACACAAAGAAATTTAGGTCAACATGCTATTCAAGGAATTTTAAGACATATAAAGACTACACAAACATACTAAGACAAAACATGGATTAAAAACCAAAATCTAAATGCAATGTATGCAGTCCAATCACGGACACATATTAGGAATGGAGAGACTCAAAATTAAAATAAAAAACAAGCACAAGCTAATAGGTCCTAAACAAGTTGATTGAGGTTGAAATTCAAGAACAATCAACCAATGGATCTATGGAACAAAATATGATAAAAAGCATGTAGATCCGAAAAGAAACTCAAACAAGACACTTAGAACACAAAGAACACAAAAACAATCGGACCAAAACAAGATGAAGAACTTATCTCCTTGAAGACCTTGCTCTTGATACCAAAAATGATGGAGGTGAGTAGTAGAAGTGAAACACAATCTCCTCCTAAACTCCTCCTAGGCTCGGATCTACTTCAATGGAGGTAGAAGTACTCTTGAAGAACTCATGAAGATGATGAACTCTTGCTGAACTTAGAAGACGGAAGCACCCAAGCTCAAGTACTCAAGGGATTGCACACTTCAAAGAAAAGGAAACTAGGTTTTCCTAAGGTTTTTGAAGGCATTCTCTTGGTTTTCTCTCTTGGATGAATTCGGTGACTCTTGAGGGAATTTGGCTGAAGAAATATTCAGAAAATTCTCATATATCAAAAGTGAATACAAAATGGTGAAAGAAACACTTAAGTAAGCATGGTTTTGCACACTTTGGGCGCCTAAATCAAAAGGTGACATGTGGCGCCCAAAATTTGAATTCAAATTTGAAATTTGAATTCAAATTTTGGCTCCCATGTGCTACTCCGAAAATTCAGGTACCTAAGGTGCATCTAAGTGTAATTTGGAGTGTCATTTAGGGTTAATTTGAGGTCACATGTTCAGCCACCAAAGGTGCAAAACATGTGACTCAAATGTAACTTAAATGGCTTCCAAATTAAACCAAATTTAACCTAATTAGCCTACTTTAGTATTCCTTGTATTTTCCTAATCTAATGACCTAAATACAATGGTCAAACAAATACAATGGAAAGGAAAAATTACAAGAATGAAAATGAGCCCAATATTGGGTACCAAAAGCCCAAAGGCCCATGAAGCCCAAAACTAGGCCCAACTAGCCTAAAACCTAAAATGCTACTCTATGTGGTCCAAAATACAAGACCAAAATATATGATACCTATACTAACATGATGTATACAAAACATATGAAAATAGCTATAACAAAATATGGCCCATGAAAAGTTCAACTTGGGCCTTCCCAGGCCCATCAGGCCCATTGGGCCCTGACTGGCCCAAACCTTCATGTCTAGCCAACTCCTCTTGGCTCCTTCAATATGTCACCTCTTGCCTTCCTAGGCATGATTCCATCAGAAAACTTCTGTTGTTTTTTGGATAATGATTCTTGTCCTGATTTAGTATTATTATTCACTGAAATTTTTGTTCAAGACACTGAGGATATGATTGCAGATGTTCTTAAAGTAGAAGTTTTCAGGCAGAGTATTGCCTCTAATATCATTGTAGGCAGTTACTGTACATTTTCCAACAGAGGTGGATTGGTAAGCATAAGACATGTCCTCTTGAATATCCTAACTTTAAAATATATGTAGTATCTTGTGAGCATACATGCACTTTGTGCAGGTTCACCCTCATACATCCATTGAAGAATTGGAGGAACTTTCTACACTTCTTGATGTTACTTTGGTCGCTGGGACTGTCAATCGTGACAGTGAATTACTAGTTGCTGGCATGACAATAAATGATTGGATAGCATTTTGTGGTTCAGACACTACAGCTACAGAACTCTTTGTGATTGAGAGTATCTTCAAGCTGAGAGAAGTCCAATCCAGTGTCACTATGCATGAGATGAGGAAATCATTCTTTGATAGCTTTCTCTAATTTTTTTTATAGAATTAATTATAATTAAAAATTCATTTTGAAGTAAGATGATTTTGTTTGAACTTGAAGAAACATAGGCTAACTTATAGATGTGTTCTTATTTTTTTAGCTTCAGTTAATCTTTTATCATCTAAAAAAATAAATTTAGTTGTGTTTTAAAAGTGAACCAAATTTGTCCTTTCCGTCATTTATCTAACAGTGAACCTTAAAATAATCCTAGTTGGCTGATAAGTGTACACGTGGACTCTAATATTTTTCCAAATTGCTTTCATTTATTTATTTTAATCTTTTTTACTGTTGTGCTAGTCGAGACCTCACTATTTATTTATTTATTTATTTTACCCCCTTTTACTTGCTTTTTCCCAATTTCGTCTTTGTACCTTATGATTACCAACTACTTTTGCGTGTGAAAATATTAGGGTGTGGCGCGTTACAGAAAATATTTTTTATTTTTATTTTCTGTTTTCATTTTTATAAAATATTTTTTGAAAAATATTTAAAATTTGAAAAATATTTGGTTTAATTATTTTAAATAAAAATTCATAAAATATAACAATATTTGAAAATATTATGTAATTGTACTTAAATAATATTTTATTTTTGTAACATATTATCAAATGTATAATTTATATTAAAGATTTTTAATAATATTTTTACATTAATTAGGCAATATTTTTTAAATGCTACCAAAGTAGTATTTTTGTAACATTTGTATCTATAGATAAAGGTATTTTTTTGTTATTGTTTACACAAATTTTGGATTGTTTTATTCTTAAATTTTGGAATCTTAAAAATCAACTATTTTTACAAATTTAAGATTCAAACTTGACATCTTGAGGTTTGAAGATTAGGTATAACACTTAAACACCTTTAAGCAAATATAGAAACATGGAGTGTCTCGACTTCATTAATACTGTCTTAGTCTCCATATTTGGTAACTGTTATACCCTTCTAATACTAAAAAATAAAAATAAAAAATTAATATATTTATATGTTTCAAGCCTTGAACTTAAGATCTTCAAACTTGAGGACTAACCGTAGTTCTAGTTGAACCATCAAACATGAGTTACTTATTTAATTATTACATGACTTCACTAGTTTTAATAATGTTGCTAAATTGTAGTTAACTTAATCAAATAATAATTGATATTAATATGGATGTACTCACTTATATTTTATGATAGCTAACTTCTATAATTCTTTAGAGTTAAAGACATCTTTAGTTAATTACCACTAAATCTATATCAAGTATCAAAGTTCATTTAATTTAAGTGTAACACCCTGTTTTCTAAGATAATAATATTATTATATTATATTTTAGTCTGAATTATTTTTATTCTTATAGGGGGGAAAAGTATTTTATATTATTTATATATTCATTTATTTTCGAGAAAGAGAAGCGGGTCATGTTGACCCGGTCCAGGGGAATATTAAGAAAGGGGATAGACAGAGTTAACTATCTATCTCATTTTACATTCGGAAGGGTTAGAGAGAAAGAAAATAGAAGAAGGAAGCTCTAAGGAGGAGTGCTCATGATCAATTTCAAATTGCATCCGAATTGTTTTTATTAATGCAACAAGGTACGAGGGGAAAAGGAATGATTCATATGTGGGATTACGAGAGGGAATGGGTATTGCGATAAGTCCCTCAAATCTTAGGATTTTTCTATTTCATTACTATATATGAATTTGATGATCCAATTAAATTCTATGTGGATGTATGTTTGTGTTTCTATTGTTTGTTAAAATTTGGTGATTTGGAAGAAGATTGAACCCTTTTGAAATGTGTCTATGGGTTAGGGTTCATGAGGGATTGGGATGTAGTCAATTGAAGTATGATTTCGTGAAATTGATGTTGTGTAATGTGTTTTCTTGAGATAATAATGGTTTTTGGCCGATTGGATTAGAAAAATGATGGTTGTATGATGAATTATGGATTTTGGGATGATATGTTCATATTTTGGTTTTCTGGAAATCGTGTTGGCATCGGGCTTGAGTACTTCGCATCGAGATCACATTCATATTGATGAATGTGAAGCTCAGAAGGAGTTGTACTCAGCCTGGAATGTTTCATGCCGAGCGTGATTACTTTGGGGTAGTCTTTGCCAAGCTCAGCATTGGGCGTAACTTCCTAACGTCTACTGCGAGAGAGACCAGGAGCTCTTGGGTTGCTCTTAGCATCGGGTGAAATAGAAATTTCGTTGGGTGTGGATTTGTGATGTGTTGCAAAGGTAAATGTGAATGTGTGATGTCCTTGATGGCTGTTGTATGAATTAATTTAATGGTGTGTATGTAGGTGAGAATATTAGAGTACGAATGGTTTGTATGTGGATGAACGATATATAAATGTGGTTTTATGCGAATTATTGATGATTGTGCATTAGCATGAATGAAGATGAGGAATGGATTTGGTAACATTAGCATGAGAATTGGTGCATGCGCATATGCATTACCTTGGCCTATGTGGTGATTAACATTGTATGCATGCGTGATGGTGCCTAATGAGGTTGATAAACTTTGCCCATCGTGCGACGCTCTGAGTCAATGCTTCATAGGTGGTTGTATTACATGAGCATTGGTTTGAGCATGATCATGATGAATAGCTATGTTGTAATGTGGTAGTTGTTAGAAAAGAATGGCACAATCCAAGAGGGGGGGGTGAATTGGATTCTATGACCCTTTAAAAAATTTCAGAGTATTTAGGATCTTTATTTCACTTAAACTTTTCTAAGACTGAATTTTCAATGAAGTTTCTTCAAAGACTTGTTTATAGAAGAATGAATGCTATATGCTTTCTTGATTACAAAATAATGAGGTTAAAATGTAATGCTTTAATTCAGATTAAACCATCAATATTCACACACACATGTTAATCAAGAATTATCTTCTTTAATGTTCAACCAAGATATTACTAAAAGTAAAAGATAAAGGTAGAAGAAGATTGCACAAGTCTTTTATACTGGTTCAACCACTCCACATGTGACCTACATCCAGTCCTCAATCAGCACCTGATCAAGATTTGTTCCACTATCTCAATGAAGAAGGTTTACAAGCATACCACACATGCATATACTTCAACACTAAAGATAACCACTTTCTTGACCCCAAGAAAGCACCCCTTGTAGAAACCCACTACAAGAATCCTTACCACTTGAGAAACCCTTCTCAAGATTTTACACGTATTCACAAAGAATAAAGGAACGAATTCACCTGGAAATCAGAAGCAAATCTTAATCTTCCCCTTTCAAGAATGTGATGATGATGATGATCTTCTTTCAAAGTTTTTCACAAACATTTTTCTTCTTGGATTCACAAAGAAATCTCTCCAAGATTGTCACATAGACTCCACAAAAACACTTTTCTAAATTTGATTATCAGTTCTAACTCATGTCTGAAGTTTCTAAAAGTTCAAACTATTTATAAAAGTTTCAGAACCAGATAATCGATTATTTTAAAGAATAATCGATTATTTTGTTCTTCAGGTTTTCTGGAAACCAACCAAGAACAATATAATCGATTATTTTGCTGGATAATCGATTATTCTTGAGAGTTATTTCTGGGATAATCGATTATTTGGCAAATAATCGATTATTGCAGCAAGGCATCCCATTCTGCCTGTTGCTGGAATAATCGATTATATTTAATGATAATCGATTATTTTGAGTTAGTTTTCAAAACTTCGTTTTAAGTCTCAAAATAACTTTTTAGTCCCTTTAACTCATCATCATACACTCTCTAATCAGTTTAGATATAGATTTTGCTTATGCACACAGCACACACTGCCGCAACCCGAAAATTTTTGATCTTGCGACCTATGGTCTAGACATCCTTTTGAAAATCTCATCAATTAAGGAATGCCCGGTCACCAGACTAATCCTTAATTAATGGTTTTAAAAAATAGGTTCATGGAGTCGCCACCAATGTCTTACTCAAAACATTGGAAAAAGAAATGATTTTTTTAAAAAGAAATCCAATAATGGCCTTTATAACCAGAATTGGGTTCGGGGGTCGGTTACGTGTAGGGAAGGTATTAAGCACCCCTACAGCGCCCTCAATCGGTACCCTATGATGAAGTTAACGTGATAAGAATTAATAAATTAAATATTATATCCCCTTTATTAATAACTATTTACATGCTTAAAATATAAATTAAGCGATTAACCCTAAAATATTTACATTATGACGTTCATTATAACAAAAAAAAAGTGATAAAGATGAGGAATAAAAGGAAGAGAAGAAGATTGACTGAATTACCTCTTGAACGAGTTTTATTGAATCTTCAAATATGGAGAAGGTGCTTTGTGGCGACCTTTCACACTACAGTATGCCTCACAGATCTCAAGAAATACAATAGGAGGAAGAAAGAAGATAGAGATGCGACACAAATCTCAAGAAATATAATAGAAGGGAGAGAGATAGAGAATTTTCGTGCTCAAAGAAGTCTTATTCAAAATTTCTCTGGCTGCCATGAAAACTGTGCCGAAGGCTCCTATTTATAGGAATCAAAAGGGGACCAGAACGGCCTGTTCCGGATTCGGAACGGCCTGTTCTGGGCTAATCCGTTATGGGTAAAATAAGACACTGGAACGGCCTGTTCCAAAAGTGGAACGGCCCGTTCTGGTTTCGAATTTTACTTACACAAAGTTGTTCTGGAACGGCCCGTTCCAAACTAGGGGAACGACCCGTTCTAGTTTTAGAACGGCCCGTTCCGGGCAAGTTTATTATAAGTAAAATAAGAACATGGAACTGCCCGTTCCAAAAGCGGAACGGCCCGTTCTGGGTTCAAATCTTGCATATATCAACTTGTTTTGGAACGGCCCGTTCCGTTTTGGGAACAGCCCGTTCTGGTCTTGGAACAGCCCGTTCTGGGCTGTCATCTCTTATTGTTTCCATGCTTCAGGAACTCCTTCACAACGGAGGTCAATTTCCTTGTTTGTGTGCCCCCGGACGAAATTGGGTGTCTACAGCTGCCCCTTTTTACTTGTCCTTTGGAGTAGCTATGTGTTGCTTTTCCAAAGGCAAGTGAAGACGTAGACATTTCATCCGGGTCTCCTCCTCGTCTCTTTCGTGTTGGCGCTTCTATGTTCCTTCTTTTGGATAGGTGTATTTGCTCGTGTCTTCGCCCTTTAGAGCAGTTGAGTGTTGGTTGCATACTCTGTTAGGTAACAAGGCTAACGAACTGTACACCTGATCTTCGATCTTCAAGTAGATGCTCCATTGTTTCTCTTATGATAGTGCGTTCCTTTATTTGTAGCTTGTTGAAGAGGGAGTATTTTCGTAGCTCAGTTTCCCTCACGGCTTTGTCGTATACCGGATTGGGAGATGACTACAGTCTTTCCAGACCTTTCCCTCATGGCTTTGTCGTATACCGGATTGGGATGCGAGTACAGTCTCTCCAGACCTTTCCCTCACGGCTTTGTCGTATACCAGATTGGGATGCGAGTATAGTCTCTCCAGACCTTTCCTTCACGGTATTGTCATATACCGGATTAGGATGCGAGTATAGTCTCTCCAGACTTTTGTTGTATTTTGAGAAAATTGTCGGTGCCCTCATTGGTTTGCTTGACTTATGGTAGATATTGCCCCAAGGATGTTGGGAAGGAGGTGTGTCGTGATGCCTCTAATTTGGGCTGCTTTTGTCTTTTGTTCAGATGCTGTCATTTGGAATTTGTGTTTCCCCTTTTTCGGCTTTTCTTGTCGAGATGCAAAAATGTTGAATGCTTATTTTATGCAAGATTTATTTATTTATTTTTGAATAATCCCCTTTGGATAGAAAATTTTCTAAGTGTGTGAAATGATTTTGGATGCATGCAATGTATGTTGATTTTTTTTTTAGAAGGTGGCTTCCCTTTTTTACTTCTCACGAATAAACTACTTTGCTTGATGCACGACATTTAGTTGTATTGGCCGTTTGATATATTGAACCGTCTTGGGGCTCTTTTTTTTTTTTTGTTTAGAAACCCTAACTTTTGCCTAGGATGTATCCTAGCGGGTACTTTTGCTCTTTTCTTTTGCCCTAATTTTTGCGTAGGAAGCCCTTTGGGGTTTTCATCCCAGCGGGTTATTTTCATTTTTTTATTTCCTTCTTCTTCTATTTTTCTCTTGGACATGTTTAAATTTTGACAACCCTTAACAAAATATGTCATTAGGATAGGACAAGATAGAAAGGAAAGAAAGGATGATTTAGAATGAATGGGCGGTTGAGGTAGGTCAGTGTTTAAGTTTTTAAACAAACATTTCCTTAGATAATTATTATAATCACTCTTCTAATTATCTTGGACTACATATCTGAGTCTCGGGCAAAGTCTTCCAAAAGTTTTGGCCTTTTGCAGGAGTATTCAAACCGCCTTTTGGTTTTCAAAAATTCGTCACTTGCTATTTTTAAAATTTTTTATGTCCCTAATTTTTGCCTAGGACATATCCTAGCGGGAACTTTTTTTTTTCTTTCTAGGACGTCCTTTTTGGTTTTTCATCCTAGCAGTATTTTGCAAGTGACTTCTTTGCTTTGACAAAACCTCCTGCCATTTGCGTTTGGGAGGACTAGTGCCTTTGGTGATTAACACTGCCCCCATTCGTATACCAAGGAGAAAGATGCTGCCCCGGCCTACAGGTGTTGAGAGTTCTTTCATGGATCGAGATTTGTGCTTCCTTTGTCAACCAAATTGTATCGATGTTTTAGTGCAATAAGAATCTTTGCATTTTATCATTTTCTTATCCTTTTATATTTCGAGGAAGTGATCTCCTTAGACTCAGATAATGCGTCGTAGATGTTCAAAGCTTTGATTAATTTTATTATCTTCAGTCATGTCCTTTTTTTTTTTGGTATTTGGGCACTATGATTGGTATTTGGGCACTATGATTTGTAGGAATGACATATCTTATTGATGGATGTAAAAACTTATACCAGCCCTTATTTTGAACTCGTGACCATGGGCGAAGGTCATGAGTTTGAGCATGAATTTAAATTTATTTATTTATTTATTTTTGAAAAAAAAAGGAGAGTCCCCTACTCTAGTAATCTCTCAATCTTATACTCCAAGATCATTCCTCCTCATGCTTGTGCAGTGGGTGCTTGTCGACGTTAGGTGTGTTGGTGTCAAATTTCAACCACCCAACGTCTATAAGTCCTTGCACGTGGAATTGCAAGGCCTTGCATCGCTCCACGGAGTGCCCTGGAGAGTTAGAGTGATAGTCACACCTTTCCTCAGGTTTGTACCACGGCGAGTAAGGGGGGTCCATCTTCTTTGTTGGAGGAAGTTGGACTATCATCGAAGCCTCTAGGAGTTGGGATAGTAGCTCTGTGTATGTGATGGGGATTTTGTCTACTACCTTGTCGTCTCTAGGCTTTGCCTGTGGTGTGACTTGACTTTTTGGAGTAAAGATGATGGCGTGGACCCCTTCTTCCCTCCTCTTTTCATAGATCTTCCTAGGGTCATAACTTGTCGGAGCCTTCCCTATCTTCCCGCTTTTTAAGCCTTGCTCAACCCTTTCACCTATGGTGACTATGTCGGCAAAAAGGGTCGACGTGTTCCCTATCATCTTGTCATAATAGGGTCCACTTAAAGAGTTGATGAACATTGTCACAATCTCCTTGTCAGATAATGAAGGCTCTATTTGCGCGACCAATTCTCTCCATCTTTGTGCATAGGTTTTGAAGGACTCATCGCCCTTCTTGCTCAAGCTTTGTAAATCAGACCTATCAGGAATTAGGTCGATATTATACTTGTATCGACGAAGAAAAGCATCGGCTAACTGTTTTCATGTTTGGATCTTCCCTCCATCCAGCTGCATGTACCAGTTGAGAACGACATCTGAAAGGCTTTCGTGAAAACAGTGTATCAGGAGCTTTTCATTGTTCACGTAGGCTGCCATCTTCCTACAGTACATTGTTAGATGTCCTTTTGGACAACTGGCTCCAGTGTACTTTTGGAAGTCAGGGATTTTGAATTTGGCGGGGAATTGGATGTCTTGCACCAAGCACATATCCGCAGCCTCTTGAATATCAAAACTATGGCCTTCCACAACTCTCAGTCTTTCTTCCAAGGCGTTCAGATGACCTTTGGAGACGTCATCGACGTTGCTAGTAGTATTGTCGTGCTGCAGTTTGTTCATGGCCTTAAGCATTCTAGCCATTTGTTCCTTGAGTTGTTCAAGCTCCTCATTGAGGACACGATTTCTTTCCTCTAGATCTTCCATAGATTTTATCTTTTGAGCTCGTGTGAGTACGGAATGTTGAAAAGCCACCTTTAAGGGATAAAATTTCCTATTAAGCTTATTTAAATGATAATGCATGAAGGAGGTCTCTCAACAAAGACTTGGTAGCCACTCTTTTGAACATGAGATCAAAGTGTCCCTTTTCGTAATTTTTTACGATGTAACAAAGGTCACACTAATTGGAGTTCATCAGTCTTTATGAGAAATCTCCTTGTGATCATAGGAATGTATGTAGTATGCATGTCCCTCCTTTTTTTTACTCTCTCTTTTATATTTTTTTTTTATTTTTGGAAAATGCATGATGCCCCCCCTTTTTAAAGAAGGGATGTATGATTCTCACAAATCTTATTTTCACACTAGGTTTTCTCTCACATGATAATGCATTTTTATTTATTTTTTTTGTGTTTTTTTTTCTTTACCTTAAGGGGAATTATAAAAATAAATGAATGGTTTGAATAGATAAAATGCAACAAACATATGCTCATACAATTCACAAGCAGTCGCGTATAAATCCATGGTCTGTGGTCCCTGTTAAGAAAAGTGTATTGTATAGGGCGGTTCTAATTATACTCACTTTGGTCTTAAGGTCCCCAAGGTGCCCCCATTATAGGGACCCAGTATCTCTGTCGCCGTCACCTGGCAAACTCTAAGGTCTGTCGCAGTATTTCGGGCTAGAGTAACCGGTTATCACCTTGAGTGTGATTTCCGACAAGGCTCGCAGGCTCTAAGGCCAAACTTGGGCCGGTCGTACGTCAACCACTCCCTATGTTTAATACCTTCATGGCCCCGGGTGTAGGGGGAACTGTTGTGTGCAAAGGTTTGTGTACAATTTTTATTCTAAACATGTGCGGAATTTAAATAAACAAACAGATACCAAAGCTAAATAAAGAAAACAAACAAGGTAAAGGGGAAAATATTAAATTATTTATTCTTATTTTATTAATTTCATCATTTATTTGGGCCTGACCCTCTTAAAACATCCCCAGTAGAGTCGCCATTTGTCGCAACCCGAAAATTTCCGATCTTGCGACCTATGGTCTAGACATCCTTTTGAAAATCTCATCAATTAAGGAATGCCCGGACACCAGACTAATCCTTAATTAATGGTTTTAAAAAATAGGTTCATGGAGTCGCCACCAATGTTTTACTCAAAACATTGGAAAAAGAAATGATTTTTTAAAAAGAAATCCAATAATGGCCTTTATAACCAGAATTGGGTTCGGGGGTTGGTTACGTGTAGGGAAGGTATTAAGCACCCCTACAGCGCCCTCAATCGGTACCCTATGATGAAGTTAACGTGATAAGAATTAATAAATTAAATATTAGATCCCCTTTATTAATAACTATTTACATGCTTAAAATATAAATTAAGCGATTAACCCTAAAATATTTACATTATGACGTTCATTATAACAAAAAAAAGTGATAAAGATGAGGAATAAAAGGAAGAGAAGAAGATTGACTGAAATACCTCTTGAATGAGCTTTATTGAATCTTCAAATATGGAGAAGGTGCTTTGTGGCGACCTTTCACACTACAGTATGCCTCACAGATCTCAAGAAATACAATAGGAGGGAGAAAGAAGATAGAGATGCGACACAAATCTCAAGAAATATAATAGAAGGGAGAAAGATAGAGAATTTTCGTGCTCAAAGGAGTCTTGTTCAAAATTTCTCTGGCCGCCATGAGAATTATGCCGAAGGCTCCCATTTATAGGAATCAGAAGGGGACTAGAACGGCCCGTTTCGGATTCGGAACGGCCCGTTCTGGGCTAATCCGTTATGGGTAAAATAAGACACTGGAACGGCCCGCTCTGGTTTCGAATTTTACTTACACAAAGTTGTTTTGGAATGGCCCGTTCCAAACTAGGGGAACGACCCGTTCCAATTTTAGAATGACTCGTTCCGGGCAAGTTTATTATAGGTAACGGCCCGTTCCAAAAAGCGGAACGGCCCGTTCTGGGTTCAAATCTTGCATATATCAACCTGTTTTGGAACGACCCGTTCCGTTTTGGGAACAGCCCGTTCTGGTCTTGGAACAGCCCGTTCTGGGCTGTCATCTCTTGTTGTTTCCATGCTTCAGGAACTCCTTTCCTTCACAACGGAGGTCCATTTCCTTGTTTGTGTGCCCCCGGACGAAATTGGGTGTCTACACACACAACATATAAACAATTTATATACTAATCCCTATTACATAGCATTTTCTTTGACTTTGTTTTTGTCTTCTAAGTTGTTGTTGTTTGTTGTTGTCCTTAACACACATTTTGTAATCATCAAAACTCCTTTAAGCTTCAGAGATAATCTTGACCTCATCAAGTTTAGGCTTCTCTAAGCTCAACAATCTCCCCCTTTTTTATGATGACAACCAATCTAGGCTTCAACCATTTGTGCTTCTAATTTCAACATACAAAACCTGCAAAAATATACACACACAAGCACAATACCTGCAAAACAACAACCATATGCATACAAAAACCTTTCTCCCCCTTTGGCATTATCAAAAACAAACCAAGCTATGTTTTACACAATATAAGCCATATGCACATTCCTTAAGTGCTCAGAATCATACCAAAACAAGTATAACACATCATAGACATTAGACTCAATCTTTGTGAACAACACCATCTCAGCTAGAATTATTTGATCAATCAAAAATTACAAGATACAAATTACAAATCAGAATTTTTACAACCCAAAACATCAACAATATATCAACAATCATTCATGCTCAAAACAGAGCATTCTAATCAGCAATCAACCAAGCTCATTAAAAACATTACAATTAAAAACAGAACATCAACACATATACTCAAAAACAGAGCATCAATGCACCAGCCATCCAAATCACAATTTGGTACCACAATCAAACCATCATATTAGTAATATAAACTTCAAATTTCACCAGAATTTAATCGTTCAACAACACAAAGCAGGTAAATTGTTCCATACTTAAACTATTACAACCAAATTGAAAATGACAGTTCAAAAACAGAATTTAAAAACCTAATTAAAACTAATCATTAGAACAGAACAAAAATCAATCTTTATCCTCAAGTATGCCTAGGTGAGTCTTGAGCAGCTTCACCTCATGATCAAGATCATCGAACCTATCAAGAATACCAGAAAATAAAGATTCATGCCTTCGAGACATTTCCATCACCGCATCAAGTTTATTTATCATGATTTGCTCAAAAGGTGAAAATGGTTTTGGCTCAACTTCTGGTTCTCTGCCAGGTTCAGCTTCCACCTGTGGTGGCTAATCCTTATCATGTGACGGAACACCGTTTTCATCGGTTGCTAGCTCAGGGGTTGGGGGTACATCTCCTTTAAACACCCATTTATCTTCTTGTTTAAGCATCCCCATATGGTGCAAGGAAGATTTTTCAATCTTGTTCGAAGCATGTAAAACTATTTTCCTTTCCCCTGTTAAGTCCACACATGCATTCTCAAAAATCTTTGACAACAACAGAGCATACGGAATTGGTCCATCTTCCTTCCGTCTTGCTTTCCACATACAATCATTAACGACTGACACCCAATCAATCTTGATTTTCTTTTTAATCACATGCATAAGTAAAATGTCATCTCTTGACATTTGGGCATGATTATGTAAACGAGGTGTCAACATCCAAGCAATGATAAAAGAAATTAAGCGGGAATTCTTTTTCATACCTCCCGCCAGAAACTTTTCATAGTTGGTATTCACCGGGTTCCTCTGACAGTCCCGGAAGGTTGTCAGTTCTTCAAAATCCCCAAAATTGAAGGGTTGGGGTTTCTCTCGTCCCGAGCCACTCAGCCCTGCAACAGCCTTCAATGTTGGCCCATCCAACTTAATCATTTTCCCTTTCACCATCGATTGCATGATACCCTCATTTCTTGTGGCAAAACAGAGGAATAACCTGATCAATTCAGGGTAATAGGGTCCCTCCATTTCCAAAAATTTCCCGAGTTCTTGGTGCTCCAGTAGGGTTGGGAAACTGAAACCTTCATTCTTGAACCATTCTAGCTTCAGAGTCTTCGGAGGAATGATTCTCCGCCCAGCATACCACTCAAAGTAGTATTCTTGAGTCTTCTCATCCGGGAACCATTTTGAAATCAGTTGTCCTGAGGGTAGAGGGCGTTTGCTCCCCCTCACTTCAAGCTTCTTGGGTCTCTTTGATGAAGATGCCATGAGTGGGTATTGAAGAAGAATAAGAAAATGAGAGAGTTGAGAGAGTTAGGGTTTGTGGGTTTGAGAGAAAATGAGAGAAGGAGAGGTTTTTGAGAAGTTTTGCCCTAACAACTTCTGAGTGGGGGAGTTATAGGAGGTTTTAAGGGTTTGGTGCGTATTTAACCGTTCAAATGCTTCAGAAATTTTAAACGTTGCCCAGATAATCGATTATTTATGCAAATAATCGATTATTTGCATAAGCAAAATCCCTTTGAAAACATAATCTGATATGGATAATCGATTATTTTCAAGATAATCGATTATTACAGAGAGTAGTTTCTCCTAACTTTGCCCAGATAATTGATTATTTGCAAGATAATCGATTATTCCAGTGGCCTTTCAGATTCCTCTTCTCAGATAATCGATTATTTCCCTAGATAATCGGTTATTACAGTGACTCTTTAGATTCTTCTTACCAGATAATCGATTATTCCCCAAATAATCGATTATTCCAGTGGCTTTTTGAATTCTTCATCTCCCAGATAATCGATTATTACCCAAATAATTGATTATTATCATGGGTTTACTTAAAATAATCGATTATATTTTAAGATAATCGATTATTCCAGAGAAGTTTTGCTTCTCAGAAATTTTAACCTTTCAAATTACACCAAGTCTAATTTGCCACTTGAACACTCTCTTCTATGAATTAATGTATCATACATCTCTAACTATCACTCTCAAAGCATAATCAATTCAAACATGATTCATTGATTATCCCTAATTCAATTCTTAATTGGTTGAATCTTTCCCTTGGTAGAGGTTTCGTAAATATATCAGCTAATTGTTTGCTAGTCTCTACAAAAAGTGATGTCTTATCTCAAAAAGTGGTGTCTTATCTCAATATGTTTTGTCCTAGAGTGCAAAATTGGATTTTTGGTCAGATTTATTGCACTTGTGTTGTCACATCTAAAAGGTATTTTATTTAGCTCAACTCCATAATCTCTTAATTGTTGCTTCATCCAAAGAATTTGAGCACAACAACTTCCAGCAGCTATATACTCAGCCTCAGCTGTACTTAAGGCAACACAAGCTTGCTTTTTGCTATGCCATGAGACAAGTGCACTACCTAGTAGGTGACAAGTACCACTTGTGCTCTTTCTATCTAGTCTACACCCAGCATAGTCTGAATCTGAGTAGCCTATCAGACTTTGTGAGACTCCCTTTGGATACCACAAACCTACATTGGTTGTACCTTTCAAGTATTTAAGAATTCTCTTTACACTCTTCATGTGAGATTCTTTAGGATTAGCTTGAAACCTTGCACAAAGACACACAACAAACACTATATCGGGCCTACTAGCTGTCAAATATAAGAGTGATCCAATGATACCTCTATACTTTGAACTATCAACAGCTATTCCTTTCTCATCTAAGTCAAGATTGCAATTGTTTGATATTGGTGTGGCAGCCTCCTTACACCCTTCCATACCAAACATTTTTAGAAGTTCATTGCAATACTTGCTTTGACTTATGAAAATTCCTTCATTCATTTGTTTGATTTGCAACCCCAAAAAGAATGTGAGCTCCCCCATCATTGACATTTCAAATTCACCTTGCATGGTTTTAGCAAATTCTTTACATAGAGAGGTATTTGTAGATCCAAATACAATATCATCCACATAGATTTGTACATACATTGTATCATTTTTAAACTTCTTGACAAATAATGTATTATCCACCTTCCCTCTTTCATAGTCATTCTCAATCAAAAATTTTCTCAACCTGTCATACCATGATCTTGGAGCTTACTTCAAGCCATAGAGTGCCTTTTTGAGCTTGTACACATGATTAGGATTCTTAAAGTCCACAAAGCCTGGTGGTTGTTCAACGTACACTTCCTCTTGTATCAACCCATTGAGGAAAGCACTTTTCACATCCATTTGATAAAGCTTGAAATTCATTATAGAGGAATAAGCAAGAAGTAATCTAATGGCCTCTATCCTTGCTACAGGGGCAAAAGTCTCATCATAGTCAATTCCCTCTTCTTGATTATACCCCTTAGCCACTAGTCTTTCCTTATTTCTTATAATTATCCCAGATTCATCAAGCTTGTTTCTAAAAACCCACTTGGTTCCTATAATTGGATAATCTTTTGGTAATGGCACTAAATCCCATACTTCATTTCTTTCAAACTGATTTAGTTCCTCTTGCATGGCCATTAACCAATGTTCATCTTTTAGTGCTTCATCAATGCTCTTAGGTTCAACTTGTGACACAAATGCCATAGTGTTGCAAATATTCTTGATGGCACTCCTAGTTGAAACTCCCTTACCAATATTTCCAATTATGTTATCCATTGATAAGTCCCTAGAAGTTTTCCATTCCTTAGGCAATTATTCACTTGTTTCCTTTGTGTTTTCATGTGATTCACTCTCTTTAGGCTTATTATTAGTTTCACTTTCCAATAGAGGTTGATCAAGCAAATCAGTTAAGTCTTCAATTTCAGTTTGCCTTGTCTCTTGTTTGTTAGACTCATCAAATACCACATGGACAAACTCTTCTATAACCAGGGTTCTCTTATTTTAGATTCTATAGGCTTTACTATTTGTAGAGTATCCTAGAAAGATTGCCTCATCAGCCTTTGCATCAAATTTTCCAAGTTACTCTTTTCCATTGTTCAGCACATAGCACTTACACCCAAACACTCTAAAATATGAAATGTTAGGCTTCCTTCCATTGTAAATTTCATAGGGTGTTTTCTTTAATATAGGCCGGATCAGAACTTTATTTAACACATGACAAGCTGTGTTAATAGCATCAGCCCAAAAATATTTTGGCAATTTTGTTTCATTTAACATTGTCCTAGCAAGTTCTTCTAAGGACCTATTTTTCCTCTTAACAACCCCATTTTGTTGAGGTGTCCTAGGTGCTCGAAAATTATGGTTTATACCATGTTCCTCACAAAATTGTTGAAAGATTATGTTTTGAAATTCACCTCCATGGTCACTTCTTATAGAGGTAATGTTTGAACACTTTTCATTTTGAACAAGCTTGGCAAATTTTCTAAAGGCATTAAAAGCATCATTTTTGTTTGCAAGAAACATAACCCATGTGTATCTTGAGTAGTCATCAACAATCACTAAACCATAGTAGTTTCCACCTAAGCTCATGGTTCTTGAAGGACCAAACAAATCCATGTGAATTAATTGCAAAGGTCTAGTTGTGGAAATCTGATTTTTGCTTTTAAAGCTAGCCTTCACTTGCTTGCCCTTTTGACAAGCATCACATAGTTTGTCCTTACTAAACTTGAGTTTAGGTAAACCAACCACTAATTCTTTCCTACTCAGTTTATTCAAATGATCCATATGAATATGTGCAGCTCTCCTATGCCAAAGCCATATGTTTTCTTCTTAAGTGATTAAGCATTTAGTATTTGAAATTGCTATTGAGTGTTCTAAGTCAAGCATGTATATATTGTCAATCCTTTTTCCTATGAATCTGATTTCTTTAGTCTTTTTATCACATATCAAGCAACATGTATTATCAAATTCAATTTTAAAGCCTTTGTCACTTAATTGAGTTATACTCAGCAAATTATGTTTCAATCCATCAACAAGCAATACATTCTCAATCAATGTTTGAGAGGAGGTGTTACCAACATTGCCATGGCCAAGAATTCTCCCTTTGTTGTTGTCACCATAGGTAACATACCCTTCATTCTTCAATTTCAGACTTGAGAACTTTGAAGGATCCCCAGTCATATGCCTTGAGCAGCCACTATCAAGATACCAAAGTAGATTCTTGGCCCTCAAGCATTCCTACAACAAAGATTCAGAGAAAAAATATAGGTACCCATGTGAAGGGTCCTTGTAGGTTAGTTCTCAGCCTTTGGCTCTTTTCAACCCAAACCATCTCTCCATTTGGAACTCCATATTTCCTAGAATAGCAGTTCCTTATTGTATGACCTCTTTTACAACAATAAAAACAAGTTGTTTTTCTAGAGAAATTGCTTTTAAATTTTCTAAAATTTTGGTTTTTCTTAAAAGCTTCTTTCTTTGACTTAAATGGCATGCTCATGCTTTGATTAAAACCAAGTCCACTCCTATCAAAAGTGTTTCTTTGTTTTCCCAAAAGAATATTTAAATTTGCATTTCCATTAGTGAACTTTGCAAGAGTAGATTTTAAATCAGCATTTTCTTTTTCAAAAGTCTTGCAATTTTCACAAACATCTTTTGAGGAGGTGGAGTTTTCACAATGAGCTTCACTAAAGTTAAACATAGTTTGAAGATTTTCATGCTCATGTTTCAAATCCTCAAGCTCTTGTTCAGCTTTAATTAAAGCATTTTCATACCATTTCAGCTTGTTTTTCAGCTTTGAATTCAAGGCATCTAATTTCACAGCCTCTTCATGAATTTGTATAAAAGCTTCTTGGAGTTGATCATAGTCCGGATTAGATTCAAGGTCAGAATCACTTACAATTGTGTCTTGGTCAGCTCCCCCTTTTCCATTTCTCTTGCTTTTCTTCTCCTCTTGTTGCTTCTTCAAGAGGTTTGGACACTCAGCTTTCATGTGCCCCGGTTTTCCACATTCAAAGCAATTGAAGGAGGATGTACTTGCTTCCTCTTTCTTGTTTGTCTTTCTATTGAATTTGTAGGGGAAATTTTTCTTTCTCCTTATGAATTTTCTGAACTTCTTCACCAGCAAATTGAAGTTCTCAGTTTCAGAATCATCGGAGCTTGATTCTTCACACACCTCTTTTCCTTTGGCAGATTTCAAGGCTTTCAATGACACTCCTTTGCCTTTCTTGTCCTGCTGTTCATTTTCTTCAAATATGTGCAGCTTTTGCTCATGCTCTCTTAGCTTCCCAAAAAGAGTAGCAAGTGTCAAGGAGGTCAAATCCTTTGATTCTTCTATGGCTGTCACCTTTGCTTGCCATGATCTGTCCAAGCATTGCAGCACTTTCAAATTCAGCTCTTCTTTTTCAAATTTCCTGCCAAGGTCAACAAGGTGATTTATCAAGTGTGTAAATATTTTTTGAAAATCAGAAATAGATTCACCATTTTGCATTCTAAACAGCTTATGTTCTCTAATGAGAGTATGCTTTCTTGATCTCTTTACATCACTTGTTCCTTCATGAGTGACTTGCAAAGTATCCCACATTTCTTTAGCAGATATTCATTGTGAAATTCTAAAAAATTCATCAATTGACAATGCATATGTTATGATGTTTTTGGCTCTCTTGTCATGTTGGGCTCTTTTCTTTTCCTCATCACTCCACTCACTCCAATGTTTTTTCTTTGATCTCATCACCATCTTTTTTCATAGGGATATAGGGTCCATTTTCTATTGCATCCCATACAACAATATCAATAGCTTCAATGAAAATTCTCATCCTAATTTTCCAGTAGACATAGTTTTCAACATTGAAAACAGGAGGTCTATGAATAGACACACCCTCACCATAGGGTAGGTTGTTGTTGACCATTTTTGAAATCTTGAATAACTCTCAAGAACCTTGCTCTAGATACCAATTGTTAGAAAAGAATGGCACAATCCAAGAGGGGGGGGGGTGAATTGGATTCTATGACCCTTTAAAAAATTTCAGAGTATTTAGGATCTTTATTTCACTTAAACTTTTCTAAGACTGAATTTTCAATGAAGTTTCTTCAAAGACTTGTTTATAGAAGAATGAATGCTATATGCTTTCTTGATTACAAAATAATGAGGTTCAAATGTAATGCTTTAATTCAGATTAAACCATCAATATTCACACACACATGTTAATCAAGAATTATCTTCTTTAATGTTCAACCAAGATATTAATAAAAGTAAAAGATAAAGGTAGAAGAAGATTGCACAAGTCTTTTATACTGGTTCAGCCACTCCACATGTGACCTACATCCAGTCCTCAATCAGCACCTGATCAAGATTTGTTCCACTATCTTAATGAAGAAGGTTTACAAGCATACCACACATGCATATACTTCAACACTAAAGATAACCACTTTCTTGACCCCAAGAAAGCACCCCTTGTAGAAACCCACTACAAGAATCCTTACCACTTGAGAAACCCTTCTCAAGATTTTACACGTATTCACAAAGAATAAAGGAACAAATTCACCTGGAAATCAGAAGCAAATCTTAATCTTCCCCTTTCAAGAATGTGATGATGATGATGATCTTCTTTCAAAGTTTTTCACAAACGTTTTTTTTCTTGGATTCACAAAGAAATCTCTCCAAGATTGTCACAAAGACTCCACAAAAACACTTTTCTAAATTTGATTATCAGTTCTAACTCATGTCTGAAGTTTCTAAAAGTTCAAACTATTTATAAAAGTTTCAGAACCAGATAATCGATTATTTTAAAGAATAATCGATTATTTTGTTCTTCAGGTTTTCTGGAAACCAACCAAGAACAATATAATCGATTATTTTGCTGGATAATCGATTATTCTAAAGAGTTATTTATGGGATAATCGATTATTTGGCAAATAATCGATTATTGCAGCAAGGCATCTCATTCTGCCTGTTGCTGGAATAATCGATTATATTTAATGATAATCGATTATTTTGAGGTAGTTTTCAAAACTTCGTTTTAAGTCTCAAAATAGCTTTTTAGTCCCTTTAACTCATCATCATACACTCTCTAATCAGTTTAGATATAGATTTTGCTTATGCACACAACACACACAACATATAAACAATTTATATACTAATCCCTATTACATAACATTTTCTTTGACTTTGTTTTTGTCTTCTAAGTTGTTGTTGTTTGTTGTTGTCCTTAACACACATTTTGTGATCATCAAAACTCCTTTAAGCTTCAGAGATAATCTTGACCTCATCAAGTTCAGGCTTCTCTAAGCTCAACAGTAGTGGTGATAGAATTTGATAAATGTGAAGACTAATAATGAAATGGAGATTGGCTATTAGTGTTAATCTTGTATTTGTGGAATTATTTCTTGTGTTTCACACATGAATGCTTGTTTTTCTCATGCGTGTGCTTTGTAGTTGTATTTTTAGGTAATGACGATCATGACGAGGGTGACACTCAAGGTGCTTAGGGTTAAAGTTATAGGTTACTCTGATAGTATAAATTATTTATGATAAATCTTAAATATAATTTATATGTTTAAAAATATTTATTTTAAAATTTTAATATACTTTATATATTCAAATATAATGTTGCTTTGTTTATATAATTGATTATAAAGTTTAATCATATAAAATAAAACATTTAGCTACATACTTAAATGTTTATATATATATATATAAATTATGCAATTAAAATTTTATAAAATAATAATATCAAATAAGTTGTAAAATAGTAATATATTTAGCCTGAAAAAAAAAAATAAGACACATGAATAATTGAGTAGTGTGTATAAAAAAACACAAGTTTATTGAATGGTATTTGTGTGTTAATATTGTAAGCTTGAAAAAGAGCTTACAAAAGTTAAAAAGAATTTCTCATTTATTATCATGCCATTCTATTTTTAATTGTAAACGTCATTTTTTTTGGTCTGTTTTCTGAGCTTATTTTGAAAATATTTTCATTAAAATATTTCCTAAAACTAAATGTAAACATATTTTTATAATTATTTTTTATTTTCTTTAAAAATAAAAATAGTAAAAAAATTTGAATCTTAGCAATTACTATTCTCTCGTGAAGAATTAAAGATTAAGAGGTTAAGCACTCAAGAAACAATTGTATAGCATCTTTACCCCTCGTAGTTCCTTGTCCTACAAACACGTGGTCATACTTGGGTTTAAATATGCATGCTTCATCAATTTTGATTTACATAGAGTACAATCTAAAATGGTATTAAGGATCACAAATGAGTTTATTTATTTTTTCATTTATTCATTATGCATCTCATCCATTCATATGTAAAATTATCAAATCCATTAATTATAATAAAAAATAAATAATGAATTAGATTCAATCTATTCATTTAATTTTATAGTTGAAAAGTGATTTATTTATTACTTTTTCAAAATCAATTGAGTTACAATATGAGATTTTTGTTGGATTGAGATTTTGAAAGATTATTTTAATATAAAAAAGTCTCATAAATTTTAAAAATTATAGAAAAATGTAATGGTTTATAAAGAAAAGAGAGAGAAATAAAGTATTTCAAAAATAAAAATTATTTTTAAAAAAAAATATTATTTTAATGGATAGATTGGATATCTATCCATAAAAAAATTGTTAATAGATAAATTAAATAGATTTTTTTTCTTTAAATAGATAAGATGAATTGAGTTTTATGTGAAATTTTAATAAATTAAATAGATTAATAAAATAATTTTTTTATCTATTTATTATAATTTATCTTAAAAATTATCCAATTTATCCATTTGTCACTCCTAATGTTGTTGATGTTGATAATCCAGAAGTTTCATCTAAAACCTATGGACTTATAATATATGCTTTTAACCATATTAGCTTATTTTTGTATAATTAATGATTATTTAGAGTTAGAATATTTGAGAGTTATCCCCAAAATGAATATAAGGAAAACCTCAAATGGAATAGTGAATCAACTAAGAAATTTGTTGGAATTCATGGTTTGAATGTTAGTTTCTCACTAGTCTTAATTATCATATGGTTTTTCAATTTAGTTTTCCACTCTTTTTGTAGCATGTTAATTATTTGTTCATATTTGTAAGTAAAGGATGAAATTACAATGTGCATTTAATAAGTAGACATAGTGGTAAGTCAGACGAAGCAATTTCCAGCAAGGTTTTGAATGAGACAAATATAATACATGTTGTTATTTCTAACAAGTGTGAAAGTGTTTCAGAAAAACATAAGTACAAGCAAGTTGAAGAATAGAGCATGTGCCACTTCCTACACCAGACCAAAGATAAAGGATCACAGACGAAAGCTTTAAATATCAGACAAAGATGAGTCAAGGCAAAGCACAACACGAGTATCATACAAAACTAAGTCAAATGATAGATGGAATATGAAATGAGCGCCAGATGATAAATCAAATATCAGACGAAGGTGTGTCAAGGACAACCTAGAGTGCAACATAAGAACTCAAACGAAGGTTGGTCAAAGATCAAAAGAAAGTCAACTAAATATCAGACGAAGGACAACACAGACTGAAAAGTATTCTAGACAGAAATAAAGTCTGTCCACCTACAATGTTGACCAGACCAAAGAAAGTCAAAACATTAATGACAAATACTCAGAAGAAGATCAAGACTTGAGACACACATGGACTAGCAAACGCAAACGAAGACTACCATGAAAGCATTTGAAGAATCAAGTCTCAAGGGACAACTCAGGCATCGTCTACAATCATACAAAAGCTCTCAACATGATTGCGTGATTAAAGGAAGAGAAGAAGAAGAAGAAAAGCAAGTCAAAAGTAAAAGAATACATGTGTTATTAAAAGTACATCACTTTTTCAGGTAAAGACAATGCCTCTACAGCTACGCGACCAGAAAATATTAGAAAAAGCATGCATGTAAGGAGTTCTAAGTGTAACTTAGGAACATGCACTTTAGTGAGTGTAGAAAATATTTGTATCCTCTCTGTGAGAGTAAACCAAAAACTCAAACCAAATCATCTATCTATCATTTGTAAAGCCTGAAGAGGCTAAGGAAAGAATACTTGTAAATTCCTAAAGAGGCTTGTCAAAGAATCCTCACTATGAGCCTGAAGAGGCTGAACAAAGAATGCTAGCGCTAATGAGTGAAGTTAGCTGGCCAAGAGTGATCGACAATACTCACTGAGAGCCTGAAGAGGCTGAACAAAGAATACTAGAGCTAATGAGTGAAGTTAGCCAACCAGGAGTGGTTGATAATACTCGAGACCAGGAGTCGTCGACAATACTCACTAAGAGCTTGAAGAGGCTGAACAAAGAATACTAGAGCTAATGAATGAAGTTAGCCAACCAGGAGTGATTGATAATACTTGGGACTAGGAGTGTGACACTCTCTACCCCAACATACATATACAGTAATAAAATTTTGCATCATTAAAAACCAAATTTCTAACCACGTAAGGGTAAAGAGTTCACATTCATAAACTTAATCCAAATAACATGCCAGTAAAATTACAAAGAAATAAAACTAAATTTTCCAAAATAATTTAATAAGAACATCTTAAACTAATCCTATCTATGTCCTGATGTCACATGTCCTATCAGAGCAAAACCCAACATAGAAGCCTAAGCTTCATCACCAACATCCTCATCCTCACGCTGATGATCACCTGTATAATAGTCAAAGCAAAACAAGACGAGAAAAGGGAGTGAGAAATATCTCACTCTGGCTCATAATGTAGAAATATACGTCGGATAGCTAAACACAAACAAAACAGGTATAACATAGATAAATTAATAATAACATCACACTCATCCAAGACATAAACCATCACTTTATCATATAACATTAAAAATGCATAAGTATGGACACGAACTACATATTATCATGCATGTGGCGCCAGTAAAACATCACATGGCATATTTTCGCTAGCAATACACGAAGAGTAGTCTAGGAGTACATGCCGGGTCACACCCTCTGCGCACTCTCACTAGAAGGACATACTACTAGAGTCTCGTCGGGATAGCTAAGCCGCGCAAGATACATCCCATGCACACAATGGGTGAGTCTGGGACTTCCAAACCGAGCTATCCCCAAGGACTAATCCCCAAAGCTTTTACACTAGGGGGCCTTCTCTAGTGGTGTATTCCATATCGTACCCTTAAAAACATTTATTCATATGATGCATGTCAATCAAGACTCCATGCTTTTCTCATATCACATTTTCATGTCTCATTCCCATATCACATTATCATGTCTCAACACATGTCATCATCACATCTCCTCATTACATTTCATCATCACATTCGCATTATCACATGATATTCACAATTTTCACAGAGCACTTTTATTCATATCAGAACTCATCTATTTGCGAAAGTAAACATATATTCATACATCTCATACAACAAGGAATACAACAGAACAATCAGAAGGTAAAACAGAAAATATTAGAAATATGCCTGTTTCTCATAGGGTTCCCACAGGAACCCACAGAGCACTCTAATTCATATCAAAACTTGTTTATTTTCAAAATTAGACATATTTACAATCAGCAAATATCAAGAAACACAACAGAAAACTCAGAAGGTAAAACAGAAAACATTTAAAATTTTCCTCTTACAATTATCAATGCATTCCCTTAGGGTTTCCCATAGGAACCCATAGAGATCTCAATTCATACAATTAATTACATATAAGAAAACAATAGGCAAAACAGATACAATTGGGGAAAACCCCTCATACATAAGCATACAAAAAAATACAACAAACACAGGATTGGGGGCCAATCCCACTACCCAACAGATATTCTCACACCCAAAGTGAGGTTTCTCACTCCCCCCTTACCTGCATAAGCAGGAGCTGAAACTAAAGCTAGATCTTGCTATTCCCCTCCTCTAGGTTCTCCCTTGATCTTGCTATTCTCACAACGGCCACATTTGGAACGGCCCGTTCCCAAATCAGAACGGCCCGTTCCCAAATCGGAACGACCCGTTCCCAAATCGGAACAACCCGTTCTGGTTTCAAAGTTTACTTAGTGAATCATGTCTTGGAACAGCCCGTTCCAACCTAATCTTTCTAGGCCATTGTAGTAGTTGGATCATCTAGGTAGATGGGAGGTGTTACCATTAGCGGAGTTTACCTACAACAACAGTCATCACTTGAGTATTAGCATGGCACCTTTTGAAGCTTTGTATGGCAGGAGGTGTAGGATTCCATTATGTTGGTATCAGGAGGGTGAGTCAGTAGTGGTTGGTCTAGTGTTAGTTCTTCAGACTACTGAGATGGTGAGATAGAATTCAAGAAAGGTTGAGGGCTACCCAGAGTCGATAAAAGTCCAAGTTGATAGGAGGAGGAGACCTCTAGAGTTTTAAGATGGAGAGCATGTGTTTCACGTTTCATAGTTGAGGAAGTACATTAGATGCCCGAGTCAAGTGGTAGAGATGGATGAGGTGAAAGTTAGAGAGAACTTGACCTAGGAGAAGAGACTGGTAGTTGTGATTAATCACAAGTTGAAGAAGCTTCGTGGCAAGTCCATCAGCTTGGTGATGATTGTTTGGGATGCAGCTACTGGTGAGGTTACCTAGGAGGTGGAGAGTCAGTCCAAGGAACAATATTCATTCCTCTTTTCAGGTAAGCCTATTTTTGGGGACGAAAATTCCTGTTTGTTGGGGGGTATTGTAATGTAGCAAGTTGTTGTAGAAGGCCTAAAAGCCCAATATGGCTGATTCAGTAGCCCAGAACGGGCCGTTCCCAAACTGGAATGGGCCGTTCCAAACTACTGAATTGACCTATAAAACGTAGTTGAGAAGGGGCCATTCTGGAGGGAGAACAGGCCGTTCCAAATTCCAAAACGGGTCGTTCTGGTTGGAGAACGGGCCGTTCTGGTTGGAGTACGGGCTATTCTGGATAGAGAACGGGCAGTTCTGGATGAGTCCCAGAACGGGCCGTTTTGATTTCAGAACGAGCCGTTCTGCATGTGATTTTTGTATGTGTTGAGGGAGTGTAGAACGGGCCGTTCCGGTTTCAGTACAGGTCGTTCTGGCCACTTCAGAATGTCTATAAATAGGGGTTGGGGGCAGTTGATGAGAATGAGTTTTTAGAGAGAAGTTTTAGAGAGAAGTTTTAAAGAGAAGGGCTCTAGGTCTGTGAGCTCCTTTCTCTCCCAAATTTCTCTGTATGATTCTTTTTCTCCTCTAGATCACTAACGTCATTTGGCTTTTCTTGAAATTCAGACTAGGAAGCTTACTATGGGAGGATTGAAGTTCCGGGTTGAGCTTCGAAAGGGGATTCTACTTCTTCTCAGTTATTGGCTATTTTGAGCCAATCTTCAGGTGAGGGAAGCTAGAATGTAGGTTGTTTAATTTCAGGAGAGTTAGGGAAGCGTTATGCGTGGTGTTCTTTTGTTGAAATAGTTGAGTTGTTGGGTGCTTAAGTTGATTTATATTGTTTATGTGTCAATTGACATGATAGATGAATTTGAAATATGTGATATATTGCTGCAGTTGTTTATAAAGTTGTTAAGTTGCATTAAGTTGATATTGTAATGACTATAGTTGTTTAATTAAGTTGTTTGCATGTTGTAAGTTGTCTATTGTTGTTAAGATGTATATTGCTGTAAAGTTGATAAGATGTCTATTGCTAAAAAGTTGTATGTTGTTTAAGTTGTTACGCTTATTAAGTTGTGATGATGAGTTGTTGATCATTAGGACTAGGGGAGATGTTTTCGAAGTTGCTCATCCCATTGTGTGGATTGAGATAGTTGTGGTGCTCTGAGAGCCCAATTTTTTGAAAAACCCTCCTTGGAAAGTTGTTCCTTGGAGTGTTAGGGAAGCGTTATGCGTGGTAAAGTTGTTATGGTGTCTATTGTTGTAAAGTTGAAAATCTGGGGACATATGGTGAAGATATATGTCCTATGTTGAGATACATAGTACTAAGGTGATAAGTTGAAAGTTGTTTTAAAGTTCAAAGTTGTTTTAAAGTTGAATCCCTTAGTACTGTGTGAGCGACATGGAAATAGTCGATCCATGTCATGGTTGAATGACTAATTTGAGTAAGGTATCTAGTTAGAGATGTAGTCTTTGACTAGGTACTGGAGGGTGCATGGTACTTGGAGGACAGTGGGTGGGCTAACTCCACATGTGGATTGGTGAGGCTAGCCAAGGCTGTGGTAGGCTCATACCCAAACCCTTCTGTCCTGACAGTAGTACTAGACCTCTGAGTCTAAGTGGCACACCTGAGAAATTAACTATTATTGTCTATACCTGGTTCTCTTCAGAGTTCCTAAAGCTGTTCTATACCTGACTTGGTTGAGATAGGTCAAACGCTGGATTCGATAGGGTTTATGCCACCTAGACTGCTCAACTTCAGTTGTTGGAGATCTCCCAGTTGTACATGCGTGACGACGCATTAAATATTAAGTTGTATATTGTTGTTGTTGTTTTTGTGTTAAAGTTGCTTCTAAGTTGTTTGAATGAGTTGGGATTTTTAAGTTGAACTATATGGTCGTTTGTGATGATGATTGTTAGGCATTTATTGCATGATTGTTAAAATGATGAAGTGTGTGGTGTTTTGCTTCATGATTGAAAGTTGGATGATTGTGTGGTATAGACTATTTTCTGTACTTGTATGATTGTTTTATTTTAAACTCTAGCTTACCCTTCTGTTTCCATGTGGTGGAACTGCGATGATCATACTTGGTATGGGAGCAGGCCAGGGCTAGCTTGGAGTTGAGGTGACTGTTGTGATACGAGGAGTTTGATTCTCGTGTTAGAGTTACCACCTTAGGTAACAGTTCTGTGCTTGACCGGCACTAGGATAGTAGATTTGGATAACTGTATAAATACTTAATACTTAAAAACTTAATGATACTTATATTTTTTCTTGTTTTTTGTATTTATAAGTTATCCAATTTTATTATTTATCTTAGTTTACTATTTTTAGTACGATTCCACTAAGTGTAGGGACCACGGCGGGTCGTTACAAAAATCAAAATCACCCATCTTATAGGGACTAAAATATATTTAAACCTTCTAAACTTAATATTTTCGATCTTAACAATTATTTTAAATAAATAACATTTATTTTAAAATATTTATAAAATACTTAGAGATGTTAGAATATTGTCTTTAAAATTATAGTAAGCAAGTTCAAGTGTGAATATTTTCATATTTGTGTGTTTAATGAGTTTTCTATTAAATAATTAGTGCATATATTAGTTTATTTAACATAAATAGTAGTTTTATATTTTAGAAGAATTTTTTTTTATTTTCTAGAAGTAATAAGCTTAAAATTACATATATATATATATATATATATAATATATATATATTTATAATATATATATATATGGGGTTATAATTATAACGGAGTAACTTTTACTAAGTATTACACCGCTCAATAACTTTATATTAAATGTGAATTTTGTAAACCCAACCGTTAAATTGAAAGTTCATATCACTTTATACGTGTATATCAAATTTTGTTAAAATTGAACAACTGGAAGGTAATCAAAGTGTTCATATTTTAGTCTGTTTTGAAATGAATATATTACATCAATTTTGTTTTATAAAAATGAAGTATCAAATCATCTTGGATTAATATAAAATTTTGTATATATAATCTAAGAGATATGAACTTTCAATCTAACAGTTAGATTTTCAAAATTCACATGTAATATAAAGTTATTGAGCGTTGTAATACATAGTAAAAGTCACATTTAATATATATATATATATGAGGGGGTTATAATTACATCGCTATAAATTTTACTAAGTATTACATCGCTCAATAACTTTATATTAAATGTAAATTTTGTAAATCCAACCGTTAAATTGAAAATTTTTTACTCTTAAATCATATATACAAAATGTTATATTAATCGAAGATGATTTCTTATAAAACAAAATTAAATCTGTCGGAAAATTTATATTTTCGATGAAATTTTTTTTTGTAGGTAAAGCTATATTATTGATGGAATATTTTTGACAAATTTATATTTGTCAAAAATGTAAGAACTGATTTTAAATTTGATATAAAAATATTATGATATAATTAGATAAAATTTTAAGTTAGTATTTTATTAATGGTTGATAATTAGAAAATAAAACAAGGATAAATACATTTTTTGAATTTTATATGTTTGATTTAGGATAACATACAAAATAACTCTTGGTAAAGTTATTCCGCTCAATAACTCATGGTATGTGTTGAATTTCATCGATCCAATTAATTGTTAAATTAAAAGTTATTAAATTTTACTAATAATTAATATATAAAAAATTAATTAGCTTTGGAATAAATTATTTGCTAATTAAAAATATAATTGAAACAATTATTTTAAATTATTTAACTAAAATCTTATTGACAATTTACTATATGATCTTAATATTTTTGTATAACTAATATCTGGTTTTAAATTTGATATGAGAATATTATTGTAGACCCCTAAAATTGTCCGGGTCGGAAATAAGACTCAAAGACTCTCGAAGACCGAAGGAAAGTCAGCCGGAAGGACTCCTGGAAGACCCTAGGATGATTCTTTGTAAGTCTAGGAGTCTTAGAGTAGCTTAGAATAAGGGTGTGCGAGGATTGGAGCTCAATACGCCCTCCTAGAGGTTCAGTACGGCCGTACTGAGCCATTTGAACTGCAATACGGCCGTAATGAACTCAATACGGCCGTACTGAAGTTTTTGAACTTTAGTACGGCCGTACCAAATTCAATACGGCCGTACTGTAGTTCAAAAAACTTTAGTACGGCCGTACCAAATTCAATACGGCCGTACTGTGGTTCAAAAACCTAGTACGGGTCGTATTGACCTCCCAGGCCGTATTGCGCCTCAATCCTATAAATAGGACGTCATTGGCACGTCCTTCCACACTTTTTACACATTCCTCGACCCTCCTGCTGAGTATTCTTGGGTTTTTGAGCTATTCTCTGCCCTAGATATCTCTCCGGGAGCCGATCCGACGAAGTTCTTGAGTCATGAGCCATTAGCTTGAGATTCGAACAAGTCGAAGGGAAATCTCTTTGATTTCCATAGTAAAAATTTGTCTTTAGGGGAAAGGAGCGAGCGGACGTGTAGTGGGAAGGAGCGCCAAAAAGCCTCTTAACGTTGTTCTGATATATATAAAAGCCCGCTTCGGAGGTTTCTTTCTAAATCCTTTCTTTTACCGCTTTTATTGATTTTTGATTGTCGCATTGCATGTTTAGAGCTTTCATCATGTAAATATTTAATCTATAATCGTTTCTAATAAATAGGGGTAATTTAGTAATTTTACATTGTTATTTATGAAATAATCCGTCATAGGGAACCCGAAAGGGGCGTTGTGGGGTGCTAACACCTTCCTCGCACGTAATCGACTCCCTTACCCGACTCTGGTTGTAATGGCCAAGGTTGATTTATGAAAATCAATTGCCTTATATCTTTTTCCAATGTTTTGAGTAAAATATTGGTGGCGACTCCAAGAACCCTTCTTTTTACGAAAACCACTGATCCATGGAGGGTCCCGCTTGGGATTAACATGGATTGGTGAGAGTCATTTAAATAAAATTGTTAGCTCGATGAGGTCTCAGTTTGAGAATAAGTCGTTCTAACAAACCATCATCTTTCAAAACTTAAAAAGAGTCCAACCATCGTCGCGAATGCCAACGTCCGTTTCGGCGGGTGGCGACAGATGGCGACTCCACTGGGGAAGCCTCGAGAGTTAGTCCCATTTAGTGATGGATTGTTTCTAAAATAATAGTTTAAAATTACTTCATTACCCCTCGCTTGTATGATAACATGTTTTACCTAGTTGGCTTCAATAACTGTTGGATGTTTAAATTTTTGCAATTGTTTGAAATATAAACTGCACACGAACCTTTGCACACAACAGTTCCCTCTATACCCGGGGGCATGAGTGGAAAGCCATAGGGAGTGGATGTTAGTACGGCCGGTTGTCGAATGGGTCTATAGGTGCCCGTAGACCGTTGTCGGAAAGCATCACTCAAGGTGATAACCATGAACTCAAGTCCGACAGTGCGTTGGAACTTTCCATCGACTTACGACGAGAGGAATTGGGTCCTTATAATGGGGGCACCTTGGGGGCCTTAGACCAGTGAGAACAGTTAGAACCTCCTTGAATATGCACTTTTCTGCAGGATACCCCTACCTCGTGATTCGCTCGTGACTGTTCGTGGATGAGTGAATTGTTTGTGCATCGTTTATGTGACATTGTTTGAGCATACATTGCATTCTTTAAACATACAACATTCCCTTTTTTAAAAAAAAAAAAATAAGAATAAATAGGAATAAGAATCTTCCCTTACATGGTGTTAACATCTACCTTCATCACATTCATATAGGTAGTTTCCATTTTCACCCAAAAAATAAATAAATACAAAAAAATACCCAAAAAAAAGAAAAGATTATTTATCCAAACCAAGCAATATCATGCATCATCTTAGGAACATCCTGAAAACATGATAATGCTTAGTTGAAAAAATACAATGCATGCATATTCAACGCCATCATCTCATATCATGCATTCTTATCGTAGATCATGGAGGGATCTAGGGAAGTGCAAGGGCAGTTGAAGAAAGTGGACTTCTTATTATACCGTGCTGAGAGGTTGGACCACCTCTGTTCTTTGATGCCACGTGAGGCTCGTGTTGAGTTCGAGAAATCATATGGACGAGTCCTCGATTTGATGAAGATATATGTGGATCCGGCCTTTCTGAGAGCATTGGTTCACTTTTGGAGTCCCGATCTGCATTGCTTCGAGTTCCCCCAGTTTGACTTAGTTCCTACTCTCGAGGAGTACGAGCTCATGCTGCGATGGCCCAAATCAGCAGGGGTCTATGTCTTTCATGGTAATTATGTGGCCGTGGAGAGGGTCGCTACTAAAGTCAAACTACCATCACGATCATCTGTCTTAGTGGGGAACGGCAGTATCAAAGGTTGGAAGCTCGCTATGATCGAGGATCACCTTTCTTCCTTAGCTGGTGAGGGAGATTGGTCAGCTTTCAACAAGACTCTAGCGTTAGCTGTGTTTGGGACAATCCTATTCCCCTTTCACGCTAACACAGTGGACCATGCCGCTATGGATGCTTTCTTCGCATGGGACGTGCACATGAAGAGTCCCGTGCCTGCCATTCTTGCCGACACCTTGCTTTCTGTCAACATGTCTCAGCAGAAGCAAGGGAAGATTATCCGATGTTGCACCTCCTTATTATATGTGTGGAGCATCACACACTTCTATGCCTCTAGTCACATGGGGACTTTGCCCGATCTGTTGAGGAATTTTTCAAAGATCCCCGTATGCCGCCGTTATGCTTCCGAATGGAAGGAAGAGATGGAACAGTGGAGCATTGAGCACTTCACATGGGTTTGTCCTTGGTTCCGTCCGAGCAATGTATTGATGAGATGCGGCAGTTACCCAAGCATACCCTTGATGGGCCTCAGAGGTTGCATAGCTTATTCACCTAGATTGGCTATGAGACAACTTATGAGGACTCAGATTGTTCCTACCAAAGAGGAGCTTGGAGGATTGTGTTTCTCCTTTGATTCCGAGCATCAGAGGGACATGCACGCTGTCATTAGAGCGTGGGAGAGACCAATCTACGAGGAAGATCGAGAGCTTGGAAAGCCTCGGGTATCCGTCTCCACCGACTACGAGATTTGGAGGAGCGAGAGGGGGGTGCCCCAACCATCCACCTCTTGCGCAACCGCAGTCACAAGGAGGGTGCTACAAGAACAAGTCGATGCCTTGACCAAGAAGCTGGAAATCATGGGAGCTCAGATGAGAGTTCTTGAAGAGAAAAACGAGGAATCCAGTTTCGCCATTGACGGTCTACAAAGGCAGTGCAAGAAAAAAGTCCATGAGATAGAGCGGCTCAAGGATGAGTGTGCTAACCTTAATGAGAAGGCTACTCGGGCATCCAAAATGCCAAAGGTCGAACCGAGTAGTCAACTCCGAGATGTTGACGCAAAGATAGCACACCTTGAAGCCGAGTACGCAAGGCAGGCACAGTTGATCAAGTACATACAGGATGACTTACTCTTGACTCGATCCGATGTGCAGCAATGGCGGGAAGTTGCTCAACAACAAACCGCAAACCTTTCCGATTTTCGCAAGAAGGAAAAGGAAGGACTAGCACATATGGCTAAGCTCCAAGAGGAGAAGGATCGAGCCGAAGACGAGCTTAATGAGCTGCAAGCCATGATCAACTACCACATTCAAAAGGCGAAGGACGCTCAAAAGATTAGTGATGATATGAGCCAAGCAGTCCATACGCAAGTTGAGGCAATGGCCCGTCATGTAGAGGAAGCCGAAGATGAATGGAGAAGAAACATGAACCCGCCTGTGGGTTTCTATCGGCTCTTCTCATTTTGTAAAAAATTGCTTCAAAGCATTGTATAATAAGTTGTACACTTTCCTTGATTAATAAATTGAATTTTTGAGATCTATGGAATCTTTCAATTGCCTTTGCATTTCATAGTCATTCATTCGCATACATCCCTCCTAGTAATTCATTAATAAACATTAATAAAAAGAAAGAATTAACCGATGCGTATGTTCAGAATGGATCGCACGCCGTTTGTTATTAAGTGTAAGCCAACAACCGCGCCAAGCGAACGCACATCAACTCCGTTGTTGGTAATCAAGACGAATAAAGGGGAAGGTCCGATACCATTGAAGATCACTGCTCCAAGACCTTTTCCCTACGAATCGAATAAGGCTGTGCCATGGATATACGACATCCATTCTTCTGCCGACAGCGATATCTCTAACATCGCTGGACTTGGGGGCATGACTAGGAGTGGCAGGATCTACACTCCCGAAGATCTTCACGATAAAGCTCCCAAGAATAAAAGAAAGGAAAAAGAAAAGAAAAAACCGAGGAAAATAAAGAATCCGAGGATAAAGATCAAAGGACGAAGAGGAACCAAGATCCTTCTCGATGTTCTTTAAGCCAGATCTTTAGGAAGGCCGGTTCACAAGCGTCAAGGTCGGTCGTCATCATCAAGTGCTCTCCTCCTTCCGATAGGGATGTATAGACCTGATGACTGTTAGAGATCACTCCTCGGGGACAGCCCGACCCCCGAGCCTCGATAGGGCACATGTTTCCGCTAGAATTATAATAAAATCATTCTTTATTATTTCTTACTTCTTCTCTTCTTGCTTACAATAAATTTCTAGACCACGTTATTTTTAACCCTGTTTGAATAAGCATGAATGAAGTTGAAATTGTCTTAATAACAATAAACCCGCATCATTTTTATGCGAAAGTGGGTGTGATAACTTGGAGCACCATTCCTTGGCCTCGACAAGTGCCATCATGGATAAAAAAGGAATCCTTTAAAGAACAAAAATCATAAAAACAAAAAAGCTCGGCAGGAAACCCAAAAAGGGGGCTGCGCAAAAATAAGAGCAAAAGACCCGCTAGGAACCCCACGAAAGGGTGACCTAGGCAAAAGTTAGGGTTGCGAAAAAAACAAAAACAAAGGTCCGCTAAGACGCCACAAAAGGGCGTTTTAGGCAAAAATAAGGACAATCAAAAAGCGAAAATAAATCCATGATGGTACCATGAGCTGAATTCAAAAAGAAAGGTTCAAGGAAACTATTTAAATTGTCGAATCACAACGTCAATAACAAGACTTCCTTAACTTCATAAGTGTTTAATCAAACAAGCCTAAACACATAAGCCTACCTTGGCCAGCCATTCTTACAAAAACCATTTTTAAAACAATAATAATCCCCACTAAAACACAAGCTTTTGAACAAAAAATACCTTTCCTTTCTTTTCTCTTGTCCCAAACGATTTTAGAATAATCTAGTGGAAACATGGAGATATAGTGGTCAATAGGAGGGTTGGCACGTCTTCTAAAGGAAGGAAGGATCACTGGGTCGATGACACCAATCTCGATATAACACGCATCATTCCTCGGTTACAGAAATCGGCAGCGCACAGCCCGTCTAAGAGGAATGGCAAAATCCAAGCAAAGAAACGCATCGGTTAATTCTTTTGAAAAATAAATCAAATAGAATTAGGTGCATCATACCGCATACATGCATACAGATGATAGGTGTACTGGAAGATCACTTATTCTCTGTTTATTGAAAAAACAAACAAAAAACAAAAAACAAAAAAAACAAAAAAAATATATATATGAATACGGGCATACTGAAATGAATACGGCCGTATTGGCCATAACGTCCACACCAATACGGGCGTATTAAATTCAATACGGCCCGTATTGGCCCATTCTTTTGTACATCAACAGCATTCTCCTCCCTCTGCATACTTTGTCTGTGAATGTGTTTGAGATCTTTCCAATTCTGAGAAATGGCCGAGTCATCAAGAAAGAGGCATAGGGTCCCCGCGCAACTCGAAATGATCGCGCGGCATCAAGAGAGGCTGGAGTTCCTTGAGACGTTCGTCTTCCATCCGTCGAGGGTGCTGGACTTCAACATCCTCCGGGCAATGGAATGGGAGGATGAGGTCAGAGGCTACATCAACGCCATAGGATGGGGGTTCCTCCTTGACCCCCACCCTAAGATCTATCCGACTGCGACGAAGGAGTTTCTGGCTACCGTCGGCGTCACGGAGTCGACGAATAGCTACGGCCCGACGGTCTACTCGGTGGATTTCTTGCTCGGGCTGTGCCCCACTCTTTTCATTACCATTAAAAAGCCAAAAAATCGACAAAAAAAAAGAGAAAAGGCAAAAATCAGAAAATACAGAATAACTGAGCCTGGAGAGGCTTGCCGGAATAATACTCCCCAGAGATATCTCAGCTTGCACTCTTGGGCCGAATTCCCAGTGAAAGCTATCAGAGCAAGATCAGCAAGATTCCTCAACGGAAGCATGATCATCCAAATAGAGCATCCGAGTCAAAAGACTCAGACTTCCTCAGTGGAAGATGGCTTTCCAACTCAAGCGACGAGTGAAGCTAAGCCTGCAGAGGCTTTCTAAATAATACTCTGGGATACACAAGATCCTCAATCCCCATTCGCCTACTCAGAGGCACTCCTTCAAAAAAAAAAAAAAAAAAAAAAAAAGGAAAATCAGAAAGGATCAAAATGACAGAATCCCCCAGCAGATAACAGCCTACGCAGAGGCAACAAAACCAGCAAAATCAAAAAAGAGTCACCCGAATAAGGATAACCGGGATACTCCACAAACGCCGAAAGGACGTCAGCCAATCATAAGGCATCGCTCACATCAGAAAGAGCATCTTTGTGTCTACACCCCCAAGGAATCAGAATTTCCCCAGTGGGCACCAACTACGCAATGGAAAGTTAGGACACAAGAACCCATGAGTAACTGCACATCCCCTAGACGGATCCCTGCGTTATCCAGCCCTCAGCGGCACCCAAATCGAAAACAACCGTCGAAACAACATCGTGGACTGTGGAGACAAAATCATCTCAAATCCCTGGAGAGGGCAAACTCACGCTACCAAAGTGACCAGAAGCACGGAGGTATGCAACCCTGGAGAGGGCAAACTCAAGCTGCCAAGGTGATCAGAAACACTGAGGTATGCAACGAGCCTGGAGAGGCGACGACTAATACTCAGCTACCCCGTCGTCAGAAACACGGAGGTATGCAGCTGCCGAGGTTGTCAGAAACACCAAGGTATGCACGAGCCTGGAGAGGCGACGACTAATACTCAGCTACCCCGTCGTCAGAAACACGGAGGTATGCAGCTGCCGAGGTTGTCAGAAACACCAAGGTATGCACGAGCCTGGAGAGGCGACGACTAATACTCAGCTACCCCGTCGTCAGAAACAAGGAGGTACGCAGCTGCCAACATCGTCAGAAACATGGAGGCATGCACACCCTGGAGAGGGCAAACTCACGCTACCGAGGTTGTCAGAAACACCAAGGTATGCACGAGCCTGGAGAGGCGACGACTAATACTCAGCTACCCCGTCGTCAGAAACACGGAGGTATGCAGCTGCCAACATCGTCAGAAACATGGAGGCATGCAGACCCTGGAGAGGGCAAACTCACGTTGCCGAGGTTGTCAGAAACACCAAGGTATGCACGAGCCTAGAGAGGCGACGACTAATACTCAGCTACCCCGTCGTCAGAAACACGGAGGTATGCAGCTGCCAACATCGTCAGAAACATGGAGGCATGCAGACCCTGGAGAGGGCAAACTCACACTACCGAGGTTGTCAGAAACACCGAGGTATGCAACGAGCCTGGAGAGGCGACGACCAATACTCAACCTGGAGAGGCTACTTAACAGTTTTCCCACCTGAAGACACTACAAGTCGGAAGGGTGGCCTGTTCCCCGGACAATTAGGTCAACTCCTTTACTTATCAACCTGTACACCAAAAAGCCGTTTGACTAAGTAAAGGAGGGGCAGCTGTAGACCCCTAAAATTGTCCGGGTCAGAAATAAGACTCAAAGACTCTCGAAGACCGAAGGAAATTCAGCCGGAAGGACTCCTGGAAGACCCTAGGATGATTCTTTGTAAGTCTAGGAGTCTTAGAGTAGCTTAGAATAAGGGTGTGCGAGGATTGGAGCTCAATACGCCCTCCCAGAGGTTCAGTACGGCCGTACTGAGCCATTTGAACTGCAATACGGCCGTAATGAACTCAATACGGCCGTACTATAGTTCAAAAAACTTCAGTACGGCCGTACCAAATTCAATACGGCCGTACTGTGGTTCAAAAACCCAGTACGGGCCGTATTGACCTCCCAGGCCGTATTGCGCCTCAATCCTATAAATAGGACGTCATTGGCACGTCCTTCCACACTTTTTACACATTCCTCAACCCTCCTGCTGAGTATTCTTGGGTTTTTGAGCTATTCTCTGCCCTAGATATCTCTCCAGGAGCCGATCCGACGAAGTTCTTGAGTCATGAGCCATTAGCTTGAGATTCGAACAAGTCGAAGGGAAATCTCTTTGATTTCCATAGTAAAAATTTGTCTTTAGGGGAAAGGAGCGAGCGGACGTGTAGTGGGAAGGAGCGCCAAAAAGCCTCCTAACGTTGTTCTGATATATATAAAAGCCCGCTTCGGAGGTTTCTTTCTAAATCCTTTCTTTTACCGCTTTTATTGATTTTTGATTGTCGCATTGCATGTTTAGAGCTTTCATCATGTAAATATTTAATCTATAATCGTTTCTAATAAATAGGGGTAATTTAGTAATTTTACATTGTTATTTATGAAATAATCCGTCATAGGGAACCCGAAAGGGGCGTTGTGGGGTGCTAACACCTTCCTCGCACGTAATCGACTCCCTTACCCGACTCTGGTTGTAATGGCCAAGGTTGATTTATGAAAATCAATTGTCTTATATCTTTTTCCAATGTTTTGAGTAAAATATTGGTGGCGACTCCAAGAACCCTTCTTTTTACGAAAACCACTGATCCATGGAGGGTCCCGCTTGGGATTAACATGGATTGGTGAGAGTCATTTAAATAAAATTGTTAGCTCGATGAGGTCTCAGTTTGAGAATAAGTCGTTCTAACAAACCATCATCTTTCAAAACTTAAAAAGAGTCCAACCATCGTCGCGAATGCCAACGTCCGTTTCGGCGTGTGGCGACAATTATGATATAATTAGATAAGATTTTAAGTTATTATTTTATTAATGGTTGATAATTAGAAAATAAAACAAGGATAAATACATTTTTTGAATTTTATATGTTTGATTTAAGGTAAATAAATATATTAAATTAATTAATAATTTATTTAAAATGTTAAAATTTAATTTATAAGTATGTAAGAAATAAATATTTATAATTTTATAAATTATATTATCATTATAAATTATAAAATTAAATAATTTAAATTATAATTTTAAATAGAAATAAGTAGATGTTAGTTATAAAAGTAAGTACATATAAATAAAGAATAATTGAATATATTATTATTATTATTATTATTATTATTATTATTATTCATAATATAAAATTAATATATTATTATTATAGTACAAGTATGAGATTTTATATTTTAGGATGACTTAAATGAATTAATTTGTACAAGTTATACCGACAACATACATATGCATTTCGGTAGCTTACTCATTAGAATTTCACAATTAAGCGTGCTTGACCTGGAGTAGTATAGGATGGGTGACCTTCTAGGAAGTTTCCCATAAATTGTGCAAGTAAAAATAAAACACGCTAAAAAGTGAAATGTCATGAAATAAGAACCCTTGAGAGGCTAAATATGAGGGCTGTTACATTAATAAATTTATTAAAATTAAAAAAAATTATAATTTTCGACGGAATTAATTTTCAACAGATTTTTTTTTCCGGCGCCACCTTTTCTGACGGATTTAAATCTATCAGAAATTCGTCAGAAAAAAGAAAATCCATCGAAAATTTACCCTTTTTCTTCGGAAATTTTCGTCGAAAATTAGCATTTTTCTTATAGTGATACAAGGATGAATGGAAGGCTGTCACAAACGCATGGTACAAATCTCCTATCTACGACTGGTGCAAGGATATTCCCTCATGGAAACCAAGCATGCCTATGCCTTGGGATATTCCTTCTGAAATAGCACCGTTTGAGTCGTTTGAGCCTATCTATGCTGAGCCAATCGCAGCGTTTTCCCCTCTTGAAGCTCTTCCTTCTGCGTCTGAACCAGCACAACAATATGTCTCTATTTAGACATTCAACAAGTTTAGAGCAGACTTGGACAACAAGTTGGATCGTCTATTCAACTTGATGGCGTCTTAGTTTTCCAAGGATCCACCTTCGTCTTAATGATCACCTTAGGGAAGATAGGATAATATGTAGGAATAACAAAGTTAGAGGGAGAATAATCTGATGTATTCTTTATCTATTTGATTGTATAGATTTTTCTCATTGTATAGATTGATGATTCAATTCAATTTAATTTAATATACATTTTTCATCCCAAGTTATTGCTTTTTTATCTGGAATGCTTTGCTCAAAATTATAGTTTTGCTATGTATGATCGCTCTGTTATCTATCCTGATAAAATTAGCATTATAAATGATAATAATAGAAATATTAAATCCCCTTTTATTAATAACTATTTACATGCTTGAAATTTAAATTATACAATTAACCCTAAAATGTCTACATGATTATTTTTCTTATAACAATATTTATTATAGATAAGAAATAAAAAAAAAGAGAGAGAAAAAGACTAACTGAAATACCTCTTGAATAAGCTCTATTGAATCTTCAAAATAGGAAGATTTTAGGTGCTTTGTGGCAACCTTTCACACTACAATGTGCCTCACAAAATCTCAAGAAATACAAAAGAGAGAGAGAAAAAAAAAAGAGAGAAATTTCGAGTTCTAAGGAATCTGGATGAAATTTGGAGTCCTGAGAACTGTGCCCAAGCTGTCTATTTATAGACTTCAGAAAGTGGCCAGAATGGCCCGTTCCAAAATCGGAATGGCCCGTTCTGGATTTGACTGTTCTGTGTTAATTTTGTGACTGGAACGGCCCATTCTGAAACTAGAACGGCCCGTTCTAGAAATGAGATTAACACACAATTGCCTAGACTAGAACGTTCATTCCAAAGGGGAGTTTTTAGGCCATTTTAATGTTTAGGAACGGCCCGTTCCAGTTAAGGTTTTAGCCCTTTTTTGAGGAGTTTGGAACGGCTCGTTCCAATCTTGGAACGGCCTGTTCCAATTTAGGAACAGCCCGTTCCAAACTAAGGTTTTTGGCTCTTTGGGGAACTTGGAACGACCCTTTCCAAATTGGGAACGACCCATTCCGTTTTTGGAACAGCCCGTTCCAGGCTTCTAAAACCAACTTATTTGGGCTTTTGGGCCTTCTAATGTCCTATCTTATTGTTTGCATGCTTCGGGAGCTCTTTCCCTCCATAATAGAGGTCCATTTCCTTGTTTGTATGCCCCCGGACGAAATTGGGTGTCTACAGCTGCCCCTCTTTACTTGTCCTTTGGAATAGTAATGTGTTGCTTTTCCAAAGGCAAGTAAAGAGGTAGACATTTCGTTCGGGTCTTCTCTCCATCTTTTTATGTTGGCGCTTCTACGTTGCTTCCTTTGGATAGGTGTATTTGCTTGTATCCTCGACCTTTAGAGCAGCTGAGTGTTGGGTTGCGTACTTTATTGGGTAACAAGGGTGACAAACTATACACCTGTTCATTAGTCTTCGAGTAGATACTCCATGCCATGGATCTAATTGCTTCTCTTGCGATAGTGAGGTGGAGATTTGGGTCTTCACTCTTTTTTTGACATTAGATGCCTCCACATTGTTTCCTTCGGGTAGACGGTGTTCCCTATATCCTTGCACCTTGGAGCAACTGAGTGTTGGGTTGTATGCTCTGTTGGGTGTCAAGGATGGTAAACCGAAACATCTAGGCTTCAAGATCCATGTGAATGCCCCATGTCGCTTTTTGTGTATGAATCTTCTCCTTTACTTCAATAGTGTAGATGCCCCCTACATCATTTCCTTCGGGTAGATGGTGTTTTCCTATATCTTTTCCCTTTAAAGCAACTGAGTGTTGGGTTATATGCTCCGTTGGGTGTTCAAGGATGGTAAACCGAAACATCTAGGCTTTTGGTCTTGATGTAGATGCTTCTTACTGCTTCTGTTTGCTTCATGGTAGTGTGTTCTTTTATTTGTAGCTTTTTGAAGAGGGAGTATATTCTAAGCTCAGCCTCTCCAGGCTGGACTAATATTTAGGGCTTCAGCCGGCCCACTGCTAGTTTTGGGTTCTAGCACCCCTTATCGATCTTATACTAGTTTTAGGGATCTAGCAACCCTTACCGATCTTGTAGTAGTTTTAGGGATCTAGCAACCCTTACCGATCTTGTACTAGTTTTCGGGATCTAGCAACCCTTACCGATCTTGTACTAGTTTTAGGGATTTAGCAACCCTTACCGATCTTGTACTAGTTTTAGGGATCTAGAAACCCTTACCGATCTTGTACTAGTTTTAGGGATCTAGCAACCCTTACCAATCTTGTACTAGTTTTGAGGATCTAGCAACCCTTATCGATCTTGTACTAGTTTTGGGGATCTAGCAACCCTTACCGATCTTGTACTAGTTTTGGGGATCTAGCAACCCTTACCGATCTTGTACTAGTTTTGGGGATCTAGCAACCCTTACCGATGTTGTACTAGTTTTAGGGATCTAGTAACCCTTACCGATCTTGTACTAGTTTTGGGGATCTAGCAACCCTTATCGATCTTGTACTAGTTTTGGGGATCTAGAAACCCTTACCGATCTTGTACTAGTTTTGGGGATCTAGCAACCCTTTCCGATCTTGCACTTGATGTCTTCTTATGGGTGTTGTGGGATGAAAGACTGTCCCTAAGTGGATGGGCAGGAGATGTTTATGAATATGAAAAATTCCCTGATACAAATTTTGGTATTAATTTGAAATGATTGGAACAATGCCTATGATGATATTGCTTGGTATTGATTATGAGAAAATGAGTCTTGTGAATAACATCATACATGTGCAATTTGGACATATATATATATATATTGGTTTGTTTTTGATGATGTCCAAATGGGCAGAAAGGTTTTTGAACTTGTTTTGCAGGACTTAAAATGTGAAAATATTGGTTTGCAAAACAAAATGGTTTGTATGGTTTGTAATCACCAAAAAGGGGGAGATTGTTGAGATTCATGGAGTGGTGAATCAACTCAAACTTGGAGAATGAAGGTTTTGATGATAAAAAAGTGTGGATTCTGAGAATCAAAGCTGACCAAGGACATCAACAAGTCAAAAACAACGTCAAAAAGAAAATATGGCTATTATGATGTGTAATAGGAATAACTCATACGTTGTATTGTTTTGTTGAGCTTATTTTGCATGTGTGTGCTTTGTGCATGGGTTAATCTTTATCTAATCTGACTAAGAGTGAGTATGATGATGAGTTAGAAACTTAAAAAGTTATTTTGAGACATAAAATAGAGTTTTTGAAAACTGACTCAGAATAATCGATTATCATTAAATATAATCTATTATTCCAGCAACAGGTGAAAAGGATGCCTTGCTGTAATAATCGATTATTTGTGAAATAATCGATTATCCCAAGAATCACTCTCTGGAATAATCAATTATCCTGCAAAATAATCGATTAATCTGTTCTTGGTTGATTTCCAGAAATCATGAAGAACAAAATAATCGATTATCCTTTAAAATAATCGATTATCTGGTTCTGAAAATGTTATAAATAGTTTTCACATTTTGAAACTTCAAAACAAGATAAGAACAAGATAGAACAGAGAATGAGTTAACATTGAAAAAGAGAAAAATGTTATTGTAAAGTCTTTGTGACCTTCTTGGAGTGTTTTCTTTGTGAAACCAAGAAGTAAAACGTTTTTGAAATGCTTTGAGAAAAGATCATCATCATCATCACATTCTTGAAAGAGAAAGATTGAGATTTGCTTCTGAATTCACAGTCTAATTTGTTTAGCTTCCAGGTGAATTCGTTCCTTTAATTCTTTGTGATTAATTGTGAATCTTGAGTAGGTGTCTCAAGTGGTAAGGAATTCTTGTAGTGGGTTTCTACAAGAGGTGCTTTCTTGGGCTCAAGAAAGTGGTTATCTTGAATGTAAGAGTGTATGCATGTGTGGTATGCTTGTAAAACTTCTTCGTTGAGATAGTGGAACAAATCTTGATTAGGTTATGATTGAGGACTGGATGTAAGTCACATGTGGAGTGGCTGAACCAGGATAAAAGACTTGTGCAATATTCTCTTACCCTTATCTTTTACTTTGAGTAATATCTTGGTTGTGTGTTAAAGAGAATAATCTTGATTAACATGCTTGTATGCACAACATTGCTTTAAACTGAATCAAAGTGTTGCATATTGATTGCTCTTAACTTTTGAAGTTTATTAAAGATTAATCAAGAAAGCATATAGGACTCATTTTCATTACCAAGTCTTTTAAGGAACTGTTTTGAAAATTCATATTAGAAAAATTTGAATTGAAATAAAGATCCTCAGAACTCTGAAAAACTTTTAAGTGTCACAAAATCCAATTCACCCCCCTCTTGGATTGAGCCATTCTTTTCTAACAAGTCCATCAAGCTTTATGAGTTTTCCTTTCACCATTGATTGCATTATTCCCTTATTTCTTGAGGCAAAACACAAGAACAACCTAATAAGCTCCGGGCAATATGGACCTTCCAACTCCAAGAACTTCCCAAGCTCTTGATGCTCCAAGAGAGGATGAAAACTAAAACCCTCACTCTTGAACCACTCCAACTTCAAAGTCTTTGGAGGAATGATTCTCCTACTTGCATACCACTGAAAGTAGTAGTCTTGGGTTTCTTTGTCAGTAAACCATTTGGAGATCAGTTGCTCAGCTCCTGTGGGTAGAGGTCTTTTGCTCCCCCTGACTTCAAGCTTCTTGATTCTCTTGGAAGATGAGGCCATTTTGTGATTAAAAATGGGTTCTTGGTTGGAGAAGAGAAGATGAAGAAGAATGTAAGATAGAAGGGTTAGGGTTTGTGTGTGAGAGTTGAGAGAATGTGTGGGTTTTATAGAAAATAAGAGGGTTAAGTGAGTTTAAAGCCCTAGACACCGGATTGGGTAGAAGAGAGGTGCCACTTATGAGGGAGAGTGGGAGGTTAGGAGTTGGTGCAAATAAAACCAATGGTCGCTTAAATAATCGATTATCTATACAAATAATTGATTATTTGTATCAGTAAAATCAGTCTAAAAACCCTGTCTGCACTAAATAATTGATAATTTTTGGAATAATCGATTATTCTAGAGACTCATGTGTCATTTGTGCTCCCAGATAATCGATTATTTCCAAAATAATCGATTATTCCATAGGCTTATTCCTTCAATCCTTCCTAGATAATCGATTATTTTCCAAATAATCGATTATTCTAGAGACTTCTGGAATTCTACTTCTTCCCAGATAATCGATTATTTTCAGAATAATCGATTATTTGCCTAGTCTTACTTACAATAATCGATTAAATTTTACAATAATCGATTATTGCAGAGAAGTTTTGTTTCACTTACTTTAAACCTTTTAAACCATTCCTCATCCATTTCATCTCTTAAAAACACTCTTTTATACACCACATTTCAATGTTCTTTACACACATCAATCAAGTTTTATTCAAACAATCACACTCAAGTGCACATTCACAATCAATTCAAACAAAACTCGTTGATAATTACAAGTTCAATTCTCAATTGATTAAATCTTTCTTTTGGTAGAGGTTTTGTAAATATATCAACTAATTGTTTATTTGTTTCAACAAACTCTACTACACAATTATTCTTTTGGACATGATCTCTCAAAAAATGATGTCTTATTTCTATGTGTTTTGTCCTAGAGTGTAAGATTGGATTTTTTGTTAGATTGATTGCACTTGTGATATCACATCTTAAAGGAATTTTGTTCAACTGAGTTCCATAGTCTTTTAGTTGTTGTTTCATGCAGAGGATTTTTGCATAACAACTACCAACGACTATGTATTCAGCCTCAGCTATACTTAAAGCAACACATGCTTTCTTTTTGCTATGCCATGAGACAAGTGCATTTCCAAGTTGGTGACAAGTACCACTTGTACTCTTCCTATATATCAAGTCTACACTCAGCATAGTCATAATCCGAATAACCTATCAGAATTAGTGAGACTCCTTTTGGATACCATATTCCTACATTTGTTGTTCCTCTTAGATATTTAAGAATTCTTTTGAAAGATTTTATATGAGACTCTTTTGGATTTGCCTAAAATCTTGCACACAAGCACACAAAAAACATTATATTCGGTCTACGAGTTGTCAAATATAAAAGTGATCCAATGATACCTCTGTATTTTGAGTTATCAACAACTATCCCTTTCTCATCCAAGTCAAGATTGCATGAGTTTGATATTGGTGTTGCAGCCTCCTTACACCCTTCCATACCAAACTTTTTCAATAATTCATTGCAATACTTGCTTTGACTTATAAAGATTCAATCATTCATTTGTTTAATTTGCAACCCCAAGAAAAATGTAAGCTCTCCCATCTTGGACATCTCAAATTCACCTTGCATGGTCTTAGCAAATTCTTTACATAGAGAGAGGTTAGTAGATCCTAAAACAATGTCATCCACATAGATTTGAACATACGTTGTGTCATTCTTGAATTTCTTCACAAACAATGTATTATCTACTTTACCTCTAACATAGTCATTCTTAATCAAAAATTGCTCAGCCTATCATACCATGATCTTGGAGCTTGTTTCAAGCCATAAAGTGCCTTTTTGAGTTTATACACATGACTTGGATATTTAAAATCAATAAAACCATGTGGTTGCTCCACATAAACTTCTTCTTGTATGAAACCGTTTAGAAAAGCACTTTTTACATCCATTTGGTATAGCTTGAAGTTCATTATTGAAACATAAGCAACAAGTAATCTAATGGCTTCTATCGTTGCTATAGGGGCAAAAGTCTCATCATAATCAATTCGGTCTTCTTGATTATACCCCTTAGCCACTAACCTTGCCTTATTTCTTATAATGATTCCAGATTCATCAAGCTTATTCCTAAAAACCCATTTAGTTCCAATAATTGGATAATCACTTGGTAATGGCACTAAATCCCAAACTTCATTTCTTTCAAACTGATTTAGTTCATCTTGCATAGCCATTAACCAATGTTCATCATGTAGTGCTTCATCTATTGTTTTCAACTTGTGAAACAAAAGCCATAGTGTTACAAATATTTTTGATGGATTTTTTAGTTTTCACTCCTTTACCAATGTTTCCAATTATATTTTCAATTGATAAGTCCTTAGAAGTTTTCCATTCCTTAGGCAATTGTTCACTTGACTTTCCAATGGTTTCAATTGATCCACTCTCTTTAGGCATTTCACTTTGTTCATTTTCTAAGGCAGGTTGATCAAGCAAATCAGTTATGTCCTCTATTTCAGTTTGCTTTGTTTCTTGCTTGTTGGTCTCATCAAACACAACATGTACTGATTCTTTAGCTACTAGAGTTCTCTTGTTATATACTCTATAGGCTTTGCTATTTGTAGAATAACCCAAGAAAATTGCTTCATCAACTTTAGCATCAAATTTTCCAAGTTGTTTTTTTACCATTGTTCAGCACACACCATTTATAGCCAAATACTCTAAAGTATGAGATATATAGGCTTCCTTCCATTATAAATCTCATAAGGTGTTCTTTTTAGAATAGGCCTAATTAGAACCTTATTTCACACATGACATGTTGTGCTAATTACATCAGCCCAAAAGTATTTAGGTAGTTTAGTCTCATTTAAGATAGTCCTAGCTAATTCCTTAAGAGACCTATTTTTCCTTTTCACAACTCCATTTTGTTGAGGTGTCCTAGGTGCTGAAAAATTATGATTAATGCCATGTTCTTCACAGAATTTATGGAACAAAACATTTTGGAATTCACCTCCATGATCACTTCTAATTGAGGTGATATTTGTGTTTTTCTCATTTTGAACAAGCTTGGAAAATTTCTTAAAAGCATTAAAAGCTTCACTCTTATTTGCAAGAAACATAACCCAAGTGAATCTTGAATAATCATCTACCATAACTAGCCCGTAGTAATTCCCTCCTAGACTCATGGTTCTTGAAGGACCAAACAAATCCATGTGAATTAAATGTAAAGGTCTAGAGGTTGAAATCTGATTTTTGCTCTTAAAGCTAGCCTTCACTTGCTTGCCTTTTTCACAAGCATGACATAGTTTGTCCTTGCTGAACTTGAGTTTAGGTAATCCAATTACTAACTCCTTTTTACTAAGTTTGTTTAAGTGATCCATGTGTATATGTGCAGCTCTTCTATGCCAAAGCCAAATATAATCTTCTTTGGTTATCAAACACTTGGTGTTAGAGATTGTAATTCAATGTTCTAAGTCTAGCATGTAAATGTTGTCAATTCTTTTTTCAATGAATATAATTTCTTTTGCCAATTTATCACAAATTAAGCAACAAGTATTATTAAATTCAATTTTAAATCCTTTGTCACTAAGTTGGCTTATACTAAGTAAGTTATGTTTCAGCCCTTCAACAAGCAATACATTTTCAATCAATGTTGAGGAGGAAGAGTTACCAATATTTCCATGACAAAGAATCTTCCCTTTGTTGTTGTCACCATATGTAACAAATCCTTCATTCTTTAATTTCAAACTTGAGAATTTTGAAGGATCTCCAGTCATATGCCTTGAGCAGCCACTATCAAGATACCAAAGTAAGCTTTTGGCTCTCAAGCATTACTACAACAAAATCAGAAAATTGATTTAGGTACCCATGTGAAGGGTCCTTGATGGTTAGTTCTCAGCCTTTGGCTCTTTTTAATCCAAATCATTTCTCCATTTGGAACACCATATTTCTTAGAATAGCAATTTCTTATTGTATGTCCTTTCTTACAACAATAAAAGCAAGTAGTTTGTTTTATGAAATTGCCTTTAAATTTTCTAAAAGATTGGTTCTTATTAAAAACTCTTTCCTTTGATTTTGATGGCATGTTCATGCTTTGATTAAAAAAAAGTCCATTTCTATCAAAAACATGTCTTTGCTTTCCCAAAATGATATTCAAATTTGCATTTCCATTTTTGAATTTTGCAAGAGAGTTTTTCAAATCAGCATTTTATTTTTCCAAAACCTTGCAACTTTCACAACCAACTTTTGAAGAAGGTGAGGTTTCACAATGAGCTTCATTGAAGTTTAAAATTGTTTGAAGATTTTCATGTTCATTTTTCAAATTTTCAAACTCTTGTTTAGTTCTAATTAAATCATTTTCATACCATGACAGTTTGTTTTTAAGCTTTGACTTTAAAGCATCTAATTTCACGGTCTCTTTGTGAATTTGAATGAAAGCTTCATGAAGTTGATCATAATCCAAAATAGATTCAAGATCAGAATCACTTACTATTGTATCTTGATCAGCTCTAGCTATCAAACATAAGTTGTTTTCCTCAAATTTAGATTCATCACTTGTTGTGCTTGAGTTATTGTCTTCCCAAGCTTTGTAGGTTCTTTTTCCTTCATGAGTAACTTTCAATGTGTCCCACATTTCTTTAGATGACTTGCGTTGAGAAATTCTAAAAAAACTCATCGATAGACAATGCAGATGTTATTATTTTCTTTGCTCTATAGTCATATTGAGCTCTTTTTTTCTCATCATCACTCCACTCACTCCAATGTTTTTCTCTCTTTCCATCACCATCTTTGGTCATAGGGATATAGGGTCCATTTTCAATTGCATCCCACACAGCAATGTCAATTGCTTCAATGAAAATTCTCATCCTAATTTTTCAATAAACATAGTTTTCACCATTAAAAACAGGAGGTCCATGAATAGAAACACCCTCACCATAAGGTAGGTTGCTGTTGACCATTTTTGAAATCTTGATTAACACTCAAGAACCTTGCTCTAGATACCAATTGTTAGAAAATAATGGCTCAATCCAAGAGGCGGATGAATTGGATTCTATGACACTTAAAAAATTTTCAGAGTTCTAAGGATCTTTATTTCAATTTAAGCTTTTCTAATATGAATTCTCAACGAAGTTCCCTGAAAGACTTGCCAATGGGAATGAGTCCTATATGGTTTCTTGATTAATCTTGATTAAGTTCAATGTTAAGAACAACTAATATGCAATACTTTGATTTAGTTTAAAGCAATGTTATGCATACAAACATATTAATCAAGCTCAGCCACTATAACACTCAACCAAGATTTTGCTCAATGTAAAAGATAAGAGTGAGAGAGAAGAATACACAAGTATTTTATCCTGGTTCAGCCACTCCACATGTGACCTACATCCAGTCCTCAATCATAACCTGATCAAGATTTGTTCCACTATCTCAATGAAGAAGTTTTACAAGCATACCACACATGCATATACTCCTACATTCAAGATAACCACTTTCTTGCCCCCAAGAAAGCACTTCTTGTAGAAACCCACTACAAGAATTCCTTACCACTTGAGACACCTACTCAAGATTTCCTTTACACTTTACAAAAAGAATTAAAGGAATGAATTCACCTGGAAGCTGAAAAAATCAGACTGTGAATTCCAAGACAAATATTAATCTCTCTCCCAAAAATGTAGTGATGATGATGATCTCTTTCAAAGCATTTCACAATTTTTTCTTCTTCTTGGTTTCACAAAGAAAACACTCCAAGAAGGTCACAAAGACTTCACAATATAGTTTTTCTCTTTTTTGATTCTCATTTTATCTTACTTCTTTTTAAAGTTTCAAAGTGTGAAAGCTATTTATAAAGTTTTCAGATCCAGATAATCGATTATTTTAAAGGATAATCGATTATTTTGTTCTTCATGATTTCTGGAAACCACTCAAGAACAGAATAATCGATTATTTTGCAGGATAATCGATTATTCCAGAGAGCACTTCCTGAAATAATCGATTATTTCATAGATAATCGATTATTACAGCAAGGCTCTTTTCATCTATTTCTAGAATAATCGATTACACATAATGATAATCGATTATTTTGAGTTAGCTTTCAAAAACTCAATTTTATACGTCAAAAATCTTTCCAAGTATTTTAAATCATCATCATACTCACTCTCAGTCAATTTAGATTAAGAATAAGTCATGCACAAAGAATACATGCAAAATAAGCTAATCAAAACAATACAACACATATAAACTTATAAGTTACTCCTATTGCACATCATGATATTCATATCTTCCTTTCTTGACTGGTTTGTGTCCTTGGTTAGCTTCAACTCTCAGAATCCATCCTTTGTTATCATCAAAACTCTCATACTCCAGGGTTGAGTTGATTCACTACTCCATGAATCTCAACAAAAACCGTGGTTGGACTTTAACAAAAAAAAGGACCTAAAATTCACAAGTGCAAACAATAAAAGTTTTAACTCCATTCTAGTGCCATTCTAGGACTTTTCCTTTGTGTGCTAGCCTTTTTATTGTGTCTTAATTTTTTGTTTGTCTTCTTTGGAACTCTTATGTTTGTCTCATTAATCTCTCTTTGAGTTTAGCTTTTTAATTGAGCTTTATCAGTTTTTATTCCTTTAGCCTCCTTCTTGTTCTTGGTTGGTTTGTTATCTTTGGGTGTAGGTTAAGTACTACCTCCAAGAAACCCTTAGCAAAGTTTCATTGGGGGATTGAGTGGAGATTATATCCATGGGAACCAAAGTGCTTTGGAGAAGGAAACCATATCTCAAAGAGTGCAAACACTAAAGGAGAGGACTAACCTAGTTTGTTTCTTGTGAAGAGGAGCCAAATTGGAGGAGTTGAAGACTTTTAATTTTCTTTCTTTCTTACTTGTTCTTTCTTGCTTAATTTTAGGCCTCTTGTATTTTGGGCCTTGATTTTCATTATTTTTTGGGTTGTAATTGGCAATTTTAAACCTCTTCATTTTAGGGTAACTCGAAGTAGTGCTTATGGGAGTGGCTTGAATACCACCAAGGTCACTTCAAGCTCCCACCCTAGGGAATCCGACTAGCATATGCTTTAAGTTTCTTTTCTTTGCATTTTTTATAGCTTTATAGTATAACTGTTTAGGCTCTTTGTTCTTATATTTGTTTCGTTTAGAAGGCTACAATTTTCCTACTAGAGGGGCCGTGCACACACACACTTAATTCTTGTGCAAAATTGTTTTGTAAGAAAAGTGTGAAAGGGCTTAGTGATTTTTACTTGAAAAGGCTTGGTTTTTAAGTGATTCTTAGTAGTCCGCCTCCCTTTATAGTTCAATTTGTACACTTAGGCCTTTTCATACTAATCTTGCACCTTTGAAAACATTTTGTGAAAACCTCTTATCACTCACTCTTTGTGAAAACCTTTTTGTGCCAAGCTTTTGAACTCAATTTGTGAAAACCTTTTCTTGATCAAAGATGAGTGATAATCCTAGTGTATATGGTCATAATTCATATAGTAGTAGGCCTAGTGTTAGGGATGAGCTTAGAGAGTTAAAGGAATACTTGAGAAAAAAGAGAGGAAGAAAACATAAAAAGAGAGGAAGAGTTAAGAAAAAAAGAAAAAGAAAAAAAGAAAAACAATGAGGAAATAAGAAGGTTTCTTGCTAGGCTAGTTGTAGGGGGGGAAACTAGTGGATCTAGACCAAGAGTCTTCTCCCCTAAGTCCTCAAAGGGCAAGGGGGTTAGAATACCTTCAAGTGTTCATGAGGAGGAAGGGCATCATACCCAACCTCCAAGTGATAACTTCTATAATAGTCATCACAATGATGATTACTATCAAAGACCCCCAAGACAACCAAGACATAGGGAGTCTTCCAATAGGGAACCTAACATTATTCTTCCCCCATTCCATGGCAAAGACAATGTTGAAACCTATTTAGATTGGGAAATGAAAACTGAACAACTTTTCTCTTGCCATGGAGTGAGTGAAGAAATGAAGGTTTCTTTGGCAACCCTTATCTTCCAAAGGCATGCCATGTATTGGTGGACCTCCTTAGAAAAAGAAAGGAGAATAAACCATGGGCCCCCTATTCAATATTTGAATGAGCTCCGTAGTGCCTTAAGGAGGAGGCATATTCCTCCATACTATGACCGTGAGCTTATGGACAAGCTACAAAGATTGAAACAAGGGTCATCTAGTGTGAAAGAATATAGGCAATCTATGGAGTTACTCATGTTGAGGGCTGGGATAAGGGAAGAAGAGAGGACCACCATCTCAAGGTTTCAAAGTGGTCTTAACCTTGAAATAAGAGACAAAGTTGAACTCTTACCATATAGAGATTTGAATGAGCTTGTTCAACTTTGTTCTAGAGTGGAACATCAACTTAAGAGAAAATCTTTTAGAAAAGACTCCACTCTCTCTTATTCCAATAATTTTAAGAAGGAGGGCCCCTCTTCCAAACCTTTTCCTAATGTAAAAGACAAAGAAAAAGAAAAAGAAAGACTTTCTCTTAAGGCATCTTCCAAAGACACTAAAACAAGTGACATCAAGTGTTTCAAGTGTCTTGATCGTGGGCACTGATAAGTCATTATTTTCCCCTATTTATTTATCTTTCTGTACTTATTTTAATTGTTGATTTAGGGTTAATCGCTTATTAATTGTACAGTTTTACGGTTTGGGCTTCATTGGGCTAGTAATTCGAATTTTAATTAATTTTGATTCACTTGGTCTAATTTTTGTTTATCAATTATTTTCAGGTTAATTGTGGAGCATTTTTGGGCTTGGATATTAATTTTGGACTTCAAGAGATAAAGTGACACGTCAGCAACATGTCAACACTAAACTGCCACGTCAGCGCCACATCAACAACATGCTTGCATTTTTGTTAACCTTGTATTATTCATTTTCTGGCCAGACACATCCAGAGAGGGCCTAATTTCATTTTAGGTCATAAGAGTCTAGGTTGGGGCTGACTTGGCAGCCACTAACATTAACAATCTGATGTGACCACGTTTTGGACAATTCTTCCTTCCCTTTGTTTTTACATTTTTTGGCTCTCTGTTCTGGTATCTCTATTTTTCACGTTTTTGCTCTCCAGTCACGTTTTGTTTTGCTGGTTGTATTTTGAAACTGAGTTTTTTGTTGAATGAATACAAATTGTTAGTCTCATTTTCTTCTCCTTCTTTGTTGCATTTTTGTTGAATGGAAAGCTAAAACCCTTGGGGGTTGGCTCCTTGAGCAGATTGTAATCTTTATTTGAGGTTTTATTCGTATTGTTCTGCTTTCTTCTTCTTCATTGAACCATTTTCAACACCTGTTCATGCTTAATGAATCAGGTTGCTCGCAGGTTGCTTAATCTTGTGGGGAGGTTTAATGTTGTATACATTTGCTTAATTCATGTAGGGAAATCTTGAGTTAATCTTCGCTTAGTTGGTTAACTTGGATGGAACAAGGAATAAGTTATGAACTGAGAAATCTTTTGAGAACCAGGGATAAGAGAGTTGTAATTTGAACAGGGAGCCAATCTATTTTTCATTTGCTATGCTACCTGCGTTTTATTGTGTTATAAACTGATAAATTTGAACGAAACCCCCCCACTTCGTGTGTGTGTGAACCTTTGACAGAAAAAATATGGTCCTTTGGAGACGACCTAGGACTACTTCCTAGTACTGCATTTAATTGTTTTATTTGACTGGATACGGCTTCAATCAGGCACATTGCTTCACAATGCCCCACTAAGAAAACCATGATTTTAAGGGGCCAAAATCACTATAGTAGCCTTGATGAAGATACTTACTAAATAAAAATGAAAGCCAAGAGAGAATAAAAAGATAAAACAAAAAAAGGACAAAAACAAAAACAAAAGAAAAACATTCCCTTGAATGAAGAAAGGGAGGAGAAGGTATCAAGTTTAGAGGCTAGTGTCCCTTCTAAGGAAGTTGTGCACAAAATTCATTTGTCACTTAAGAATGATATCAAGAAAACTATTTTGTGTGAGCAACCTTTATACCTTCTCTACTTCAAAGAGACACTAGCTGCCACTAGCCATGAACTTGAGTTTCTACCTCATGAGGTTCAAAAAATTTTAAAGGTATTTGATGATTTATTTCCTCAAGAAGTTCCAAGTCGGCTTCCACCTTTGAGAGGAATAGAACATTAAATAGACCCCATACCGAGTGATAGTCTTCCTAATAGGCCCGTCTATAGGACTAACCCTCAAGAAATCAAAGAGATAGAATCTCAAGTTGATGACTTGTTGAAGAAGGGTTGGGTTCAAAAGAGCCTTAGCCCTTGTGTCGTCCCCGTTCTCTTGGTGCCCAAGAAAGATGGAAAATGGAGGATGTGCACTAATTGTAGGGCCATCAATAATACAACAATAAAATATAGACACCCAATCCGTAGGTTAGATCATATTGTTGAGATTCATAGTGGTGAATCAACTCACATCTGGAGAATGAAGGTTTTGATGATAACAAAGTGTTGGTTCTGAGAATCAAGATTGACCAAGGACATTAACAAGTCAAAAACAAAGTCAAGAGGAAAATATGGTTGTTATGTTGTGTAATAAGAGTAGCTCATAAATTGTATTGTTTGTTGAGCTTATTTTTCATGTGTGTGCTTTGTGCATGGGTTAATCTTTATCTAATCTGATTAAGAGTGAGTATGATGATGAGTTAGAAACTTGAGAAGTTATTTTGAGACATAAAACAAAGTTTTTGAAAACTGACTCAAAATAATCGATTATCATTAAATATAATCAATTATTCTAGCACCAGGTAAAAAGGATGCCTTACTGCAATAATTGATTATTTGTGAAATAATCGATTATCCCAGGAATCACTCTCTAGAATAATCGATTATCCTGCAAAATAATCGATTAATCTGTTCTTGGTTGATTTCCAAAAATCATGAAGAAAAAAATAATCGACTATCCTTTAAAATAATCGATTATCTGGTTCTGAAAATGTTATAAATAGTTCTTACATTTTTAAACTTCAGAACAAGATAGAACAGAGAATAACAAAGAGAAAAACGTGATTGTGAAGTCTTTGTGACCTTCTTGGAGTGTTTTCTTTGTGAAACCAAGAAGTAAAACTTTTTTTTGAAATGTTTTGAGAAAGGATCATCATCATCATCACATTCTTGAAAAGAGAAAGATTAAGATTTTCTTCTGAATTCCAGGTGAATTCGTTCCTTTAATTCTTTGTGAATAATTGTAAATCTTGAGTAGGTTTCTCAAGTGGTAAGAAATTCTTGTAGTGGGTTTCTACAAGGGGTGCTTTCTTGAGGTCAAGAAAGTGATTATCTTGAATGTAAGAGTGTATGCATGTGTAGTATGCTTGTAAAACTTCTTCATTAAGATAGTGGAACAAATCTTGATCAGGTTATGATTGAGGACTGGATATAGGTCACATGTGGAGTGACTGAACCAAGATAAAAGACTTGTGCAATCTTCTCTTACCCTTATCCTTTACTTTGAGTATTCTTGATTAACATATTTCTATGCACAACATTGTTTTAAACTGAATCAAAGTATTGCATATTGATTGCTCTTAACTTTGAATCTTATTAAAGATTAATCAAGAAAGCATATAGGATTCATTCTTCATTAACAAGTCTTTAAGGAACTTCTTTGGAAATTCATATTAGAAAAGTTTGAATTGAAATAAAGATCCTAAGAACTCTGAAAATTTTTAAAGTGTCATAGAATCCAATTCACCCCCCCCCCATCTTGGATTGAGCCATTCTTTTCTAACAATTGGTATCTAGAGCAAGGTTCTTGAGTGTTATTCAAGATTTCAAAAATGGCCAATAGTAACCTTACTTATGGTGAGGGTGTGTCTATTCATAGACCTCCTATTTTCAATGGTGAAAACTATGTCTACTGGAAAATTAGGATGAGAATTTTCATTGAAGCAATTGACATTGCTATGTGGGATGCAATTGAAAATGGACCCTATATCCCTATGACCAAAGATGATGATGGGGAGAGAGAAAAACATTAGAGTGAGTGGAGTGATGATGAGAGAAAAAGAGCCCAAGATGACTATAGAGCAAAGAACATGATTACATCTGCATTGTCTATTGATGAATTTTTAGAATTTCTCAATGCAAATCTGCTAAAGAAATGTGGGATACTTTGCAAGTCACTCATGAAGGAACAAGTGATGTAAAGAGATCTAGAAAGCATACTGAATATGAATTGTTAAGAATGAACAATGGTGAATCAATTTCTGATTTTCAAAAGAGATTTACACACTTGATAAATCACCTTGTTGATCTTGGAAAGAAATTTGAAGAAGAAGAATTAAATTTGAAAGTGTTGCAATGCTTGGACAGATCATGGCAAGCAAAGGTGACTGCCATAGAAGAATCAAAGTATTTGATTTTATTGACCCTTGCTACTCACTTTGGAAAGCTGAGAGAGCATGAACGAAAGCTGCATATATTTGAGGAAAATGAACAGAAGGACAAGAAGGGCAAGGGAGTGTCACTAAGAGCCTTGAAATCAGTCAAAGGAAAAGAAGTGCATGAAGAATCAAGCTCCGAATATTCTGAAATAGAGAACTTCAACTTGCTGGTGAAGAAGTTCAGAAAATTCCTAAGGAAGAAGAGGAATTCCCCTTACAAGTTCAATAAGAAGACTAACAAGAAAAAGGAAGCAAGCACATCGTCCTACAATTGTTTTGAGTGTGGGAAACTAGGACACATAAAAGCTGAATGTCCAAACCTCTTAAAGAAGCAACAAGAGGAAAAGAAAGTGAAGAAAAATGGCAAAGGAAAAAGAGCCTACATTGCTTGGGAAGACAATGACTCAAGCACAACAAGTGATGAATATGAATTTGAAGAGAACAATTTGTGTTTGATGGCTGGAGCTGACCAAGACATAATAGTAAGTGATTCTGACCTTGAATCTAATCCGGACTATGATAAACTTCAAGAAGCTTTCATTCAAATTCACAAAGAGGCTATGAAATTAGATGCTTTAAATTCAAAGCTTAAAAACAAGTTGTCATGGTATGAAAATGCTTTAATTAAGGCTAAACAAGAGCTTAAGGATTTGAAAAATGAGCATGACAATCTTCAAACTATTTTGAACTTTAATGAAGCTCATTGTGAAATCTCCCCTTCTTCAAAAGGTGTTTGTGAAAATTGTAAGACTTTGGAAAAGGAAAATGCTGATTTGAAAATTACTCTTGCAAATTTCACAAATGGAAATGCAAATTTGAATATCATTTTGGGAAGACAAAGAAATACTTTTGATAGAAGTGGACTTGGTTTTAATCAAAGCATGAACATGCCATTAAAATCAAAGAAAGGAGCTTTTAAGAAAAACCAAGTTTTCAGAAAATACAAAAGCAATTTCATTAGACAAATAACTTGCTATTATTCTTGTAAGAAAGGACATACAATAAGGAATTACTACTCTAGGAAGTATGGAGTTCCAAATGGAGAAATGGTTTGGATTAAAAAGAGTCAAAGGCTGAAAACTAACCATCAAGGACCCCTCACATCGGTACCTAAATCAATTTTCTGATCTTTGTTGTAGGAATACTTGAGGGCCAAAAGCTTATTATGATATCTTGATAGTGGTTGCTCAAGGCATATGACTGGAGATCCTTCAAAATTCTCAAGTTTGAAATTGAAGAATGAAGCGTATGTTACTTATGGTGACAACAACAAAGGGAGAATTCTTGGTCATGGTAATATTCGTAACTCCTCCTCCCTAACATTGATTGAGAATGTATTGCTTGTTGAAGGGCTGAAACATAATTTGCTGAGTATAAGTCAACTTAGTGATAAAGGTTTTAAAATTGAATTTGATAATACTTGTTGCTTGATTTGTGATAAAAAGATAAAATAAATTAGATTCATTGGAAAAAGAATTGACAACATATACATGCTTAACCTAGAACACTTAATAGCAATTTCCAACACTAAGTGCTTAATAACCAAAGAAGACAATATTTGGCATTGGCATAGGAGGGCTGCACATATTCACATGGATCACTTGAACAAACTTAATAGAAAGGAGTTAGTGATAGGATTACCTAAACTCAAGTTTAGCAAGGACAAACTATGTGATGCTTGTCAAAAGGGCAAGCAAGTGAAGGCTAGCTTTAAAAGCAAAAATCAGATTTCAACTACTAGACCTTTACAATTAATTCACATGGATTTTTCGGTCCTTCAAGAACCATGAGTCTAGGTGGGAACTACTACTATAGGTTAGTTATTGTAGATGACTATTCAAGATTCACATGGGTTATGTTTCTTGCAAACAAAAATGAGGCTTTTCATGCCTTTAAGAAATTTTCCAAGCTTGTTCAAAACGAAAAGAACTCAAACATCACCTCTATTAGAAGTGACCATGGAGGTGAATTCCAAAATATTTTGTTCCAGAAATTCTGTGAGGAGCATGGTATTAATCATAATTTTTCAGCACCTAGGACACCTCAAAAAAATGGGGTTGTTGAGAGGAAAAATGAGTCTCTTGAGGAATTAGCTAGGACTATGTTGAATGAGACCAAATTACCAAAATATTTTTGGGCTGATGCTATTAACACAGCTTGTCATGTGTTAAACAAAATTCTGATCCGGCCCATACTAAAGAAAACACCCTATGAAATTTATAATGGGAGGAAGCCAAATATTTCATACTTTAGAGTACTTGGGTGTAAGTGTTTTGTGCTGAACAATGGCAAAGAGCAACTTGGAAAATTTGATGCAAAAGCTGATGAGGCAATCTTCTTAGGATATCTACAAATAGCAAAGCCTATAGAATATATAACAAGAGAACTCTAATTGTTGAAGAATCAGTTCATGTTGTGTTTGATGAGACTAACAAACAAGAGACAAAGCAAACTGAAATAGAATACTTGACTGATTTGCTTGATCAACCTCTATTAGAAAGTGAACCTAATGAAAAGCCTAAAGAGAGTGAATCAAATGAAACCACTGAAAATACAAGTGAACAATTGCCTAAGGAATGGAAAACTTCTAAGGACTTATCAATGGAAAATATAATTGGAAATATTGGTAAGAGAGTGTCAACTAGAAGAGCCATCAAGAATATTTGTAATACTATGGCTTTTGTGTCACAAGTTGAACCTAAGACTATAGATGAAGCACTAAAAGATGAACATTGGTTAATGGCTATGCAAGAGGAACTAAATCAGTTTGAAAGAAATGAAGCATGGGATTTAGTGCCATTACCAACTAATTATCCAATTATAGGAACCAAGTGGGTTTTTAGAAATAAGCTTGATGAATCAGGAATTATTATAAGAAATAAGGCAAGGTTAGTGGCTAAGGGGTATAATCAAGAAGAAGGAATTGATTATGATGAGACTTTTTCCCCTGTAGCAAGGATAGAAGCCATTAGATTACTTCTTGCTTATTCTTATATAATGAATTTCAAGCTTTATCAAATGGATGTGAAAAGTGCTTTTCTTAATGGTTTGATACAAGAAGAAGTATATGTGGAGCAACTACCTGGTTTTGTTGATTTTAAGTATCCTAATCATGTGTACAAACTTAAAAAGGCACTCTATGGCTTGAAACAAGCTCCAAGATCATGGTATGATAGGTTGAGCAAATTTTTGATTGAGAATGACTATGTAAGAGGGAAAGTAGATAATACATTGTTTGTGAAAAAGTTTAAAAATGATACAATGTATGTTCAAATCTATGTGGATGACATTGTTTTTGGATCTACTAATGTCTCTCTATGTAAAGAATTTGCTAAGACCATGCAAGGAGAATTTGAAATGTCAATGATGGGGGAGCTTACATTCTTTTTGGGGTTGCAAATCAAACAAATGAGTGATGGAATCTTCATAACTCAAAGCAAGTATTGCAATGAACTATTGAAGAAGTTTGGTATGGAAGGGTGTAAGGAGGCTGCAACACCAATATCAAACACATGCAATCTTGACTTGGATGAGAAAGGCATAGCTGTTGACAACTCAAAGTATAAAGGTATCATTGGATCACTTTTATATTTGACAACTAGTAGGCTGATATAATGTTTGTTGTGTGCTTGAGTGCAAGATTTCAGGCAAATCCAAAAGAATCTCACATGAAATCTGTAAAGAGAATTCTTAAATATCTAAAAAGAACAACTTATGTAGGTTTGTGGTATCCAAAAGGAGTTTCACTAAGTATGATAGGCTACTCAGATTTAGATTATGCTGGGTGTAGACTTGATAGGAAAAACACAAGTGGTACTTGTCACCTACTAGGAAGTGCACTAGTCTCATGGCATAGCAAAAAGCAAGCTTATGTTGCTTTAAGTACAGCTGAGGCTGAATATATAGCTGCTGGGAGTTGTTGTGCTCAAATTCTTTAGATGAAACAACAATTAAGAGATTATGGAGCTGAGTTGAATAAAATTCCTTTGAGATGTGACAATAGAAGTGCAATAAATTTGACCAAAAATCCAATTTTGCACTCTAGGACAAAACATATAGAGATAAGACACCACTTTTTAAGAGATCATGTTCAGAAAAATGATTGTGTTGTAGAGTTTGTTGAAACAAGTAAGCAATTAGCTGACATATTTACAAAACCTCTACCAAGAGAAAGTTTTAATCAATTAAGAATTGAACTAGGAATAATCAATGAGTCTTGTTTGAATTGATTGTGATTGTGTATTAGGAATTGATTATTTGATTGAAAATTGGTTGATGAATGTGTAAAACATTGATGTATGATGCATAAGAGACAAAGTTTAAGAGTTGAAATGGTTTAGGAATGTTTTAAAAAGTTAGAAATAAGAGAAGCAAAAACTTCTCTGGAATCGATTATTTCAAAATTCAATCGATTATTGTAAGTGAGCCTATGAGAACAATCGATTATTTGGGCAATAATCGATTATCTGGCAGAATTGGAATTCCAGAAGTCTCTGGAATAATCGATTATTTGGGCAATAATCGATTATCTGGGAAGCAAGAATACAAAGAGCCTCTGGAATAATCGATTATTTGGTAAATAATCGATTATCTGGGCAAGTTAGAGGAAATGACCCTCTGGAATAATCTATTATTCAAAAAATAATTGATTATTTAGTGCAGAAAGGGTTTTTCAAAGGATTTTACTGATATAAATAATCGATTATTTGCGCGACCCTTGGTTTTCCAGAAGGTTTTTGAATGATTTTATTCGCGCCAACCTTTGACTTCCCACTACTCTTCATTTGTGGAACCTCTCCTCTACCCAAAAACGTGCTAGGGCTTTTATAATCTCTAAATCATAAACCCATATTCTCTCAACTCTCAAACCCTAACCCATTCATTTTCTTCATCTCCACCAAAGAACCAATCTTTAACCCAACATGATAAGGAAAGAAGTAGTTCTAGGGATTTAGGTAACCGAAGAACCAAATGAAAGCTAGGGAATCGTGAATAGAAGAGATTCCGAAGAAAGTTTTATTAATCAGAGTGAGCAGAGTGAAGATTTGTGTTTTACAATAGAATGAATGTGTCCTTTCATGTATGGGTCTTATTCCCTTTTATACACTTAACTAACATATCCAACCCCTAACTGGTATAACTAACTCCGTATCAATCCCCCCTGCTTGAAAAAATCCTTGTCCTCAAGGATGAAAAGAAGGAAACTTCTGTTTCAGATCATAGTAAAACTCCCAACTAGCATCTTCAGGAAGTTGGTGCTTCCACTTAACCAAGACTTTCATGACAACTTTGTTTCCCCTTTTTACAGTAGCTCGATCCAAAATTGCTTCAGGTTCTTTGTCAGAAATGGCATCAACAGCATGCAGAGGAAGTGTAGAGCTTGAAACCAGATCACCAATATGCCTTTTGAGCTGTGAGACATGAAAAACAGGATGTATTCTAGACGAGGTAGGAAGATCCAGCTTGTATGCAACAGCTCCAATACGGTCTAACACCTTGAAAGGACCGAAAAACTTAGGACTTAATTTAGCACAATTTCTGTGAGCAACAGAAACTTGTCGATAGGAGTGTAGCTTGACATAAACGAAGTCTCCAATTACAAATTGTCTATCAGTCCGGTGCTTGTCTGCAATTTGTTTCATCCTGTCTTGAGCCCTTGTCGCCACCGGCCCGAAACGGGCTTTCGGCATTCGCGAAGGATGGTTGGACTCTTTTATTTGTTTAAAAATATGGATTGCTAGAATGACTTATTCTCAAACTGAGACCTCGTCAAACGAGCAATTTTATTAAAAGGCTCACCAATCCATGTTAATCCCAAGCGGGACCCTCCATGGATTAGTGGTTTTCATAAAAGGAAGGGTTCATGGAGTCGCCACCAATGTTTTACTCAAAACATTGGAAAAAGAGGTTTAAGGCAATCGATTCAAAAATCGACTTCGGCCATTACAACCAGAGTCGGGTAAGGGAGTCGGTTACGCGTAGGGAAGGTGTTAGCACCCCACAGCGCCCCTTTCGGGTTCCCTATGACAGATTATTTAAAAATAATAGTACAAAATTACTAAATTACCCCTATTTATTCTAAGCAATTGTAAATTAACTATCTACATGATGACAATTTAAATATGTACACACAGAAAGCGGTAAAAGAAGAGACTTTAAAGAGATAAACCTTTGAAGCGTGCTTTCTTATATATCTTGACAGAAATTGGGAAGCGTTTTGGCGTTCCCTCCCTCTACAAGACCGCTCGCTCCCTCCTAAAAAATAATTTTTGACTTGGAAATCCGATGGATTTCCCTTCGACTTAGTTTGAGACTCAAGCAAAATGCTCAGAAATCAAAAACTTCGTCGGATCAACTCTCCGAGTGATTTCTAGGCAGAGCACTGCTAAAAAAAAACCCAGAATACTCAAGAAGAGGGTTAAAACTCAGTCCAAAAGTGTAGAATGACGTCCCATTGACGTCATATTTATAGGGAAGAGGCTCAATACGGTTTATGAGGGTCAATACGGTCAACATTGAAATTTTGAACTAATACGGCCGTATTGAATTCAATACGGCCGTATTGAAGTTCAAAAAACCTCAATACGGCCGTATTGAAGTTCAGTGCGGCCGTATTGAAGTTCAGTGCAGCCGTATTGAATTCAATGCAGCCGTATTGAAGTCCAGAAATTTCAATACGGCCGTATTGAGTTCAGTGCGGCCGTATTGAAGTTCAAAATGTTCAATACGGCCGTACTGAACCTCTGGGAGGCCGTATTGGGCTTCATTCCTCCCACTTTTCTTATTTTAGCTATCCTAAGACCTCTAAACCTATAGAGAACCCTCCTTGGGCCTTCTGGAAGTCCTTCTGGCTGATCTTCCTTCAGTCTTCGAGAGTCTTCAAGCTTTATTTCCGACCCGGACAATTTTAGGGGTCTACAGCTGCCCCCCCCTTTACTTAGTCGGACGGCCTTTTGGTGTACCGGCTGACAAGTAAAGGAGTTGACCCAATTGTCCGGGTGATGTGCCAACCTTCTGACTTGTAGCGTCTTCCGGTGGAAAATTGTTGAGTAGCCTCTCCAGGTTGTTGCATACCTCGGCGCTTCTGACAACCTCGGTAGCTAAGTTTACCCTCTCCAGGGTCAACTTCACTCGACGCCCGAGCCGGAAGTTGAACACCAACGTGCCTCTGACGACGCTGATGGTTGAGTACTGTCTCTCCAGACCTTGAGTACTGTCTCTCCAGACTTTGAGTATCGTCTCTCCAGACTTTGAGTACCGTCTCTCCAGACTTTGATTGAGTACCGTCTCTCCAGACCTTGTTTGAGTACCGTCTCTCCAGACCTTGTTTGAGTACCGTCTCTCCAGACCTTGTTTGAGTACCGTCTCTCCAGACTTTGTTTGAGTACCGTCTCTCCAGACTTTGTTTGAGTACCGTCTCTCCAGACTTTGTTTGAGTACCGTCTCTCCAGACTTTGTTTGAGTACCGTCTCTCCAGACTTTGTTTGAGTACCGTCTCTCCAGACTTTGTTTGAGTACCGTCTCTCCAGACTTTGTTTGGTCTCTGATGACCTAGGCAACTGAGTTTGCCCTCTCCAGGGTCTGCGTCCGTGTCTTCTGATCACTTCGGCAATGCGAGTTTACCCTCTCCAAGGATCTGAGATGATTTTTTTGTCTCCACAGTCCACTATGCTGCTTCGACGTTTTTCTGATTTTGTGCCACTGAGGGCTGGATAACGCAGGGATCCGTCTAGGGGATGTGCATTCATTCATAGGTTCTTGTGCCCCAACTTGCATTTGCATAGTTGGTACCCCTGGGGAATTTCTGACTCCTTGGGGTGTAGACACAGATGCTCTTCTTGATTTGAGCGATGCCTTATGTTTGGCTGACGTCCTTTTGACGTAAGTGGAGTATCCCGGTTATCCTTATTCGGGTGTCTCTCTTTGATTTTCTGATTTTGTAGCCTCTATGTAGGCTATTATCCACTGGGGGTTCTGGATGTTGATTTTGATTTTGTCTCCACAGTCCACGATGCTGCTTTGACGATTGTTTTTGATTTTGATGCCACTGAGGGCTGGATAATGCAGGGATCCGTCTAGGGGATGTGCAGTCATTCATAGGTTTTTGTGCCCCAACTTGCATTGCTTAGTTGGTACCCATGGAGAATTTCTGACTCCTTGAGGTGTAGACACAGATGCTCTCTCTCTGAGTTGAGCGATGCCTTATGTTTGGCTGTCGTCCTTTCGACGTTGTGGAGTGTCCCGGTTATCCTTATTCGGGTATCTCTTTTGTTTTTCTGGTTTTGTCGCCTCTGTGTAGGCTGTTATCCGCTGGGGGATTTTGTCATTGATTGTGATTAGCCTCTTCTGTTAGGCAGATCATCTTGACGCTTGATGTTTGGCCAAGAGCCGGATTCCACTTGGGGAATGATTATTGATCTTTTGATTTTTTTCCTTTTTGTAGGAATGCCTCTTGAGTAGGCGACTGGGGATTTGGGGATCTTATGTATCCCAGAGTATTATTTAGGAAGCCTCTACAGGCTTAGACTCACTCAACGCCTGAGTTGGAGAGCTATCTTCCACTGAGGAAGTTTTAAGTCCTTTGACTAGATATACTGCTTGGGTGATCGTGCTTCCATTGGGAATTTTCTCGATCTTGCTTTGATAGCTCTCGCTGGGGATTTGTTCCGTGAGCTTGAGTTGGGGTTTCTCTGGGGAGTATTATTTCTGCGAGCCTCTCCAGGCTCAATTATTCTGATGAGAGTATTATTTCAGCAAGCCTCTCCAGGCTCAGTTATTCTGCGAGAGTATTATTTCGGCAAGCCTCTCCAGGCTCAATTATTCTGAGAGAGTATTATTTCGGCGAGCCTCTCCAGGCTCAATTATTCTGAGAGAGTATTGTTTCGGCAAGCCTCTCCAGGCTCAATTATTCTGTATGATGAATTTGTTTTTTGTTCAGCCCAAGAATGCAAGCTGAGATGTCTTTTGGAGAGTATTATTTTGGCAAGCCTCTCCAGGATCAGTTATTCTGTATAATTTTCTGTATTTTGCCTTTTTGTTGATTTTGGCTTTTTCTGTGTTTTTGCCTTTTTTGTTGATTTTGGCTTTTTCTGTGTTTTTGCCTTTTTTGGTTGATTTCGGCTTTTTCTGTACAGAAATGTCTCTGAGAAGTATTATTTTGGCAAGCCTCTTCAGGCTCAGTTATTCTGAGAGAGTATTATTTCGGCGAGCCTCTCCAGGCTCAATTATTCTGTGAGAGTATTATTTCGGCGAGCCTCTCCAGGCTCAATTATTCTGAGAGAGTATTATTTCGGCAAGCCTCTCCAGGCTCAGTTATTCTGAGAGTATTATTTCGGCGAGCCTCTCCAGGCTCAATTATTCTGTGAGAGTATTATTTCGGCAAGCCTCTCCAGGCTCAGTTATTCTGAGAGTATTATTTCGGCGAGCCTCTCCAGGCTCAGTTATTCTGTATGGTGAGAGAGTATTGTTTCTGCAAGCCTCTCCAGGCTTAATTATTCTGAGGAAGTATTTTTTCAGCAAGCCTCTCCAGGCTCAATCATTCTGTACAAACTGAGGAGTATTGTTTGTATCCTTGCCTTTTTTCGTTTTCGGCTTTTGTTGACTGCTGTCATACACAAGCAATTTTCTATTTTTTCTTTTTATGCAATTGCCTCATGATGAGGTCTTTGAATGTGCCATTAATGTGCGCGATGCACAAAATGCAAGTTTAATTATTTTATTTTTGGAAAAAATGAATGGCTCCCCCTATCCTCTTCTTCTTGGAGGAATTTTGTCATTGATGTGAGGGAGGATTTCTGTTATTGCCAATACGGCCGTTATTCATTTTAGTATGCCCGTATTGAATTGAAAATTTGTTCATAACCTTAATTTTGGTACGGGCATACTGAACATGATACGGGCGTATTGTTTTTCTGAAGTTTATATATTTTTTTTGTTTTTTTCAATAAACAGAGAATAAGTGATCTTCCATTACACCTATCATCTGTATGCATGTATGCAGTATGATGCACCTAATTCTATTTGATTCACTTTTCAAAAGAATTAACCGATGCGTTTCTCTGTTTGGATTTTTGCCATTCCTCTAGACGTGCTGTGTGCTGCCGATTTCTGTAACCGAGGAATGATGCATGTTATATTGAGATTTGGTGTCATCAACCAAATGATTTTCCTTTCCTTTAGAAGATGTGTCAACCCTCCTATTGACTACTATATCTCCATGTTTCCACTAGATTATTCAAAAATCGTTTGGGACAAGAGAGAAAAGAAGGAAAGGATATATTTTCAAAAGTTTGTGTTTTAGAAGGGATTATTTATTTTTTGAAAAATGGATTTTGTAAGAATGGCTTGGCCAATGGTAGGCTTAAGTGTTTAGGCTTGTTTGATTAAACACTTATGAAGTTAAGCACGTCTTGGTTATTAACATTTGTGATTTGATAACTTGGATAGCTTTTCTTGAGCCCCTTCGTTGAATTCAGTTGGTGGTACCATCATGGATTTATTCTGTTTTTCGATTGCCCTAACTTTTGCCTAAAACACCCATTTGTGGAGTTTTAGCGGGCTTTTGTTTTTGTTCATTATTTTGTAACCCTAATTTTTGCCCAGGTCACCCTTTTGTGGGATTCCTAGCGGGTCTTTTGCTCTTATTTTTGCGCAGTCCCCTTTTTTGGGTTTCCTGCCGAGCTTCTTTTATTTTTAGGATTTCTGTCCTGAATGGATTTCTTTTTATCCATGACGGCACTTATTGAGGCCAAGGAAAGGTGCTCCAAGTTGTCGTGCACATTTCCACACAAAATGATGTGGGTTTATTGATTATTAAGACGATTTTAACCTCATTTATGTTCATTCAAACAGGGTTAAATAATGTGGTTTAGAATTTTATTGCAAGCAAGAAAAGAAGCAATAAGAAATAATGAAGAATGATTTTATTATAATCATAGTGGAAACATGTGCCCTATCGAGGCTCGGGGGTCGGGCTGTCCCCGAGGAGTAATCTCTAATAGTCATCAGGTTTACACATCCCTATCGGAAGGAGGAGAACACTTGATGACGACGACCGGCCTTGACGCTTGTGAACCGGCCTTCCTAAAGATCTGGCTTAAAGAACGTCGAGAAGGATCTTGGTTTCTCTTCGTCCTTTGATCTTTATAAGGGTTGTATCCTAACCCTTGTTTCCCCGGATTATCCTTGATAATGGGTAGCTCCGGGATTCCTTGGGAGTCCTTGCCTAATCCTTGTCCTGGCAAGTATCCGTTCTTGGTGAGCATGGAGGCTACCTTCTTCATTTCTTGGGGAAACGTTTCGACATTGGCGATTTCCAATGCTTGGAAGGCGGTTTCTAAAGCTTCCTCCGCTGCATCCACGTAAGGTATGGTGGATGGTTTGCTGATGAGTATGTCATCTTCAGCTTGTACAGTCACCAGTTTGTCACCCACTATGAACTTGACTTTCTGGTGGAGCGTAGAGGGTACAGCTTTTGCATCATGAATCCAAGGTCGGCCGAGGAGACAGCTGTATGCGGGAGTAATGTCCGTCACTTGGAATTCGACATTAAAGATAGTGGGTCCAATTTGGATTGGAAGATTGATCTCTCCCACCACTTCTCTTTTAGAACCATCGAAGGCTCGAACGATCATGTTGCTCGGGCGCATTTGGACTCCCTTGATTGCCAATTGCTTGAGAGTTCTTTTTGGCACCACATTCAAGGAAGATCCATTATCTACCAAGACTTTAGCGATGTGATACTCCTTGCATTTTACAGAGATGTGCAAGGGCTTGTTATGATTCGGTCCCCCAGCGGGGATTTCTTCATCGGTGAAGGTGAGGTGATCACTAGCCGTGATGTGACTAACAATCCCCTCAAACTTGTCTTAGGAGATAGTGTGCGACACATATGCCTCGTTCAAGACTTTCGACAGAGCTTGCCGATGCGGTTCGAAGCTTAGGATCAACGACAACAGCGTAATCTTTGCTGGCGTCCTATGAAGTTGATCCACGATGGAGTACTCGTTCTGTCGGATAAACTTTAACAGCTCGTCTGTCTTCTCCTCGGATTCTTTTTCCTCGGTTTTCTTTTCTTCTTTTCCTTTATTTTTGGGAGCTTTGTCGTGCAGATCTTCGGGAGTGTAGATCCTGCCACTCCTAGTCATGCCCCCAAGTCCAGCGATGTTAGAGATATCGCTGTCGGCAGAAAAATGGATGTCGTATATCCACGGCACAGCCTTATTCGATTCGTAGGGAAAAGGCCTTGGAGTAGTGATCCTTAACGGCATTGGACCTTCCCCTTTGTTTGTCTTGATTACCAACAACGGAGTTGACGTGTGTTCGCTTGGCGCGGTTGTTGGCTTGCATTTAATAACGAACGGCGTGCGATCCATCTTTTGAACATACGCATCGCTTAATTCTTTCTTTTTATTAATGTTTATTAATGATTTATTGGGAGGGATGTATGAAATGCAAACCTAGATCCCTCCATGATCTTTGATAAGAATGCATGATATGAGATGATGGCGATGAATATGCATGCATTTGTGTTTATTCAACTAAGCATTATCATGTTTTTAGGATGTCCCTAAGATGATGCATGATATTGCTTGGTTTGGATAAATAACCCTTTTTTTCCTTTTTTTGGGTATTTTGTTTTTTGTATATTTTTTTTTTTTTGGGTGAAAAGGGAAACTACCTACATGAATGTGATGAAGGTAGATGTTAACACCATGCAATGGAAGATCCTTATTCCTATTTATTTTTATTTTAAAAGAATAGGAATGTTGTATGTTTAAAGAAATGCAATGTATGCTCAAACAATTTCACATAAACAATGCACAAACAATTCACTCATCCACGAACAGTCACGAGCGAATCACGAGGTAGGGGTATCCTGCAGAAAAGTGCATATTCAAGGTGGATCTAACTGTTCTCACCGGTCTGAGGCCCCCAAGGTGCCCCCATTATAGGGACCCAATTCCTCTCGTCGTAAGCCGATGGAAAGCTCCAACGCACTGTCGGACTCGAGTTCATGGTTATCACCTTGAGTGATGCTTTCCGACAACGGTCTACGGGCACATATAGACCCATTCGACAACCGGCCGTACTAACATCCACTCCCTATGGCTTACCACTCATGCCCCCGGGTATAGAGGGAACTGTTGTGTGCAAAGGTTTGTGTGCAGTTTTTATTTCAAACAATTGCGGAAATTTAAACAAACAACAGTTATTAAAGCCATATAAATAAACATGTTATCATACAAGCAAGGGGTAATGAAGTAATTTTAACTATTATTTGTTAAAAATAATCTGTCACTAAATGGGACTGACTCTCGAGGCTTCCCCAGTGGAGTCGCCATCTGTCGCCACCGGCCCGAAACGGGCTTTCGGCATTCGCGAAGGATGGTTGGACTCTTTTATTTGTTTAAAAATATGGATTGCTAGAATGACTTATTCTCAAACTGAGACCTCGTCAAACGAGCAATTTTATTAAAAGGCTCACCAATCCATGTTAATCCCAAGCGGGACCCTCCATGGATTAGTGGTTTTCATAAAAGGAAGGGTTCATGGAGTCGCCACCAATGTTTTACTCAAAACATTGGAAAAAGAGGTTTAAGGCAATCGATTCAAAAATCGACTTCGGCCATTACAACCAGAGTCGGGTAAGGGAGTCGGTTACGCGTGGGGAAGGTGTTAGCACCCCACAGCGCCCCTTTCGGGTTCCCTATGACAGATTATTTAAAAATAATAGTACGAAATTACTAAATTACCCCTATTTATTCTAAGCAATTGTAAATTAACTATCTACATGATGACAATTTAAATATGTACACACAGAAAGCGGTAAAAGAAGAGACTTTAAAGAGATAAACCTTTGAAGCGTGCTTTCTTATATATCTTGACAGAAATTGGGAAGCGTTTTGGCGTTCCCTCCCTCTACAAGACCGCTCGCTCCCTCCTAAAAAATAATTTTTGACTTGGAAATCCGATGGATTTCCCTTCGACTTAGTTTGAGACTCAAGCAAAATGCTCAGAACTCAAAAACTTCGTCGGATCAACTCTCCGAGTGATTTCTAGGCAGAGCACTGCTAAAAAAAAAACCCAGAATACTCAAGAAGAGGGTTAAAACTCAGTCCAAAAGTGTAGAATGACGTCCCATTGACGTCATATTTATAGGGAAGAGGCTCAATACGGTTTATGAGGGTCAATACGGTCAACATTGAAATTTTGAACTAATACGGCCGTATTGAAGTTCAAAAAACCTCAATACGGCCGTATTGAAGTTCAGTGCGGCCGTATTGAAGTTCAGTGCAGCCGTATTGAATTCAATGCAGCCATATTGAAGTCCAGAAATTTCAATACGGCCGTATTGAGTTCAGTGCGGCCGTATTGAAGTTCAAAATGTTCAATACGGCCGTACTGAACCTCTGGGAGGCCGTATTGGGCTTCATTCCTCCCACTTTTCTTATTTTAGCTATCCTAAGACCTCTAAACCTATAGAGAACCCTCCTTGGGCCTTCTGGAAGTCCTTCTGGCTGATCTTCCTTCAGTCTTCGAGAGTCTTCAAGCTTTATTTCCGACCCGGACAATTTTAGGGGTCTACAGCCCTTCGTAAATGAAACTTGAGAACCTTTAGCATTTCTTCTTTTTTTACCAGGTTTCTATCAACCAATCCTAACTTGGATTCCCCCGGTAGATAAGGCAAATAAGCTGGAGGAGGTTGTCCATAAACAATCTCATAAGGAGTGGCTTGTATAGAAGAATGAAAGGTAGTGTTGTACCACCATTCAGCCAAAGGAAGCCATTTGGACCACTATTGAGGACAGTCAGAACACATGCACCGTAAGTATGTTTCAAGGCAGCGATTGACCACTTCAGACTGTCCATCAGTCTGAGGGTGATAGGAAGTGGAAAACTGAATCTGGACCCCTTGTAGACTCATGAACTCCTTCCAAAATTGGCTGGTGAAGACCGCATCTCTGTCACTAGTGAAGAATCTGGGAACCCGTGGAGTTTGAAGACATTATCCATGAAGGACTGGGCTACTTCCGCAGCTGTATAGGGATGGGATAAAGACATGAAATGTGCAGCTTTACTTAATCTGTCTACAACCACAAAAATAACCTTTTTGCCATAAGAAATTGGTAATCCCTCAATAAAGTCCATTGCGATGTGCTGCCATACATGACCCGGAATCGGGAGAGGTTGTAACAATCCAAGAGAAGCTTTCGTATCATACTTACATTGCTGGCACGTAACGCATTGTTGAAAAAATAGCTGAACATCCTTGTGCATCCCTTTCCAATACACTACCGCCTTGAGTCTTTGTAGAGTAGCCTGCCTGCCCGAATGTCCTCCAACTGTAGAGGCGTGTAACCACTGGAAAATATCTTTTCGCAAGGTCTGATCACCTCCAATAACTAATCTCCCTTTCCTTCGCAGTTCACCATTAACCCAAGTGTGATACTTGTGTGATGATGGATCCTTCTCAATCTTAGAAATTACTTTCTGCAGAGTAAGGTCAGATGACCATAGTTGTTGGATTCTGGCCACTAAATCAGATTGGAATTGGCAAGTAACTAGAGCATGGCATTCCGGAAAGTCCACTCTAGAGAGTGCATCAGCGACAACATTCTCTTTCCCTTGTTTATACTCAATAGAAAAATCAAATTCCATGAGTTTGACTAACCATTTTTGCTGAAAAACAGTGGATAGTCTTTGGTCTAGGATATATTTCAGGTTGCGATGATCAGTTCGAATAATGAAGTGCCTATTTAACAAGTAATGTCGCCATTTTTGGACAGCAAACACTACTGCAATTAGCTCTTTTTCATACGTGGAGAGAGCTTGTTGTTGTTTATTGAGGGGTCTGCTGATATAGGCAATAGGATGGTTAGCTTGCATCAAAACTGCTCCAATGCCCGAGCCAGAAGCATCCACTTCAATTAAAAATGTTTTGCTAAAATCGGGTAATGCCAAGACGGGGGTAGAAGACAACAAGTGTTTGAGATGCTAGAAGGCTAATTTGGCTTCGTGTGTCCAAGAAAAATTATCCTTTTTTAGCATATCAGTGAGAGGTTTAGCCACAATTCCATACCTGTGAACAAACCGCCTGTAATATCCAGCTAGCCCAAGGAAGCCTCTAAGTTGTTTTATGGACTGCGGTAATGGCCAATGAACCATAGCTTCTATTTTTGCTGGATCAGTTGAAACACCCTCACCACTTATGAAATGACCCAAGTATTCTACCTTTCCAACCGCAAAGTAGCATTTGGACCTTTTGGCAAATAACGAATTCTGTCTCATGGTTAACAAGACCTGCTGTAAATGTCTCACATGATCATCGAAGGACTTACTATAGATGAGTATATCATCAAAAAAAACCAATAGGAACTTCCTCAAAGCGTGTTTGAAAATGTCATTCATAAGGCCTTAGAAGGTGGCTGGGGCGTTTGTAAGCCCAAATGGCATGACCAAATACTCATAGTGTCCTCCATGTGTCCTAAAGGCTGTCTTTCCCACATCAGATTTGGCCATTCAGACTTGATTATAACCTGCTCGCAGATCTATTTTCGAAAATACCGTAGAGCCATGCAACTCATCTAATAAGTCATCCACCAATGGAATGGGAAACTTGTTTTTGATTGTAGCTTGATTCAGATCTCTATAATCCACGCATAAGCGCCAAGAACCGTCTTTCTTTCCAACCAATACCACCGGGCTTGCATAGGGGCTGGTGTTGTGTTGTATAACTCCAGTCTTCAAATATTGCTGAATCAAGCCTTCTATAATATCCTTCTGATGTTTTGCATACCTGTAGGGTCGTTTATTCACAAGGCTAGCGCCCTGTATTAACAGAATTGTATGATCATAGTTGGGTCTAGAAGGAGGAATTTGGGTGGGCTCCTGAAAAATGTCTTTGAAGTCATCCAAAAGTTGCAAAATGATTTGTGGAATAGCTGGTTGAGCCGCATGTGTAGTCATAGATTGAAGTAAGGAAGTATCATCTTCGCATAGGCTGATCATTGTAAGGTGTTCCCGTCTTGTAGAGTCTTTTGTACCTGTTGTCTTTTAATGGTATGGAGTCCACTGGAAGAGGTACCTCGAAGGACATGTCTGCGGCCTTGGACGATAAACTCCATTGTCAATTTGTCAAAGTTCCAAGTAATATTACCTAATGTCACCAACCATTCGATGCCAAGCACCAAATCATAGCAGCCTAAAGGAAGAAGCAACATGGCCGAAGTGAAAGTAGTTTGCTGGATCGTCCAAGAGAATTTCTGTACCACCGAGGAAATTTGCAGTTTAGTTCCATCTGCAACAACAACATTCAAAGGTTCCATTTCCACAATCTGACAACCCAACTTCTTGGCTATATTAATATCCAAGAAGTTGTGGGTACTGCCACTATCGATCAGCACATGGAGAGGTTTCTTGTTATGATAACCAGTAATTCGCATGGTTCTAAAATTGGCAATTCCTGTTAAGGCATTCACTAAAATTTGAGGCTCCTTCATTCCAACTTCTTCATTTTCTGTAGCACTATCAAGTGTCGAGCTTTCGTCATCACCTTCATTGACTTCTAAAACGTGTATCTGCAATTTCTTGTGAGTCAAACTGTGAGATTGAGTAAAGGGTTCATCGCAGAAGTAACAAAGGCCTTTAGCTCTCCTTTCGGCCATATACGCTGGGGTAAGATTCTTGTGAATCTTGGGTGCTGTCTTGGAGTTGTCTACCCCTGCAGTTGGTAGAGCAACCAGTTTTTCTCCTAGTATTGACTTTTGGTTAGAAAGATTTCGAGTTTGTTTCGCAAGGGTAGTTGCTACCGAGGATTGAGAACTGGCAGCTTCATACATCTTTGCCAGAGTAAATGCCCTTCTCACAGAATCTGGTTGAAACATCCTGACCAGCATTTGAATGTCCTGCTTTAGTCCTCCCAAGAAACAGCTCAACGTATGCTCTTCCGAGAGTTGTAACCGAGCCACGATAGCATCAAAATCCTCATGGTATTTCTCAACACTAGTGGTTTGTCTCAGCTTCATTAATTCCGCCATTGGATCATCACAGACTGTACCGAACCTGTCAATCAATAGGTTAGTGTACGCCGCCCAATTATGAATAGGAAAATTACCTGCAGAACGAACAAATGTCGTATGCCATTGCAAGGCTTTGCCTTCAAGGTGGATGATCGCTATCTTGACTTTCACATCATTGGGAGTATTATCAATAGAGAAATAATTCTCAGCTTGGTAGATCCATTGATGCACGTTATCGCCCCCAAATTTTGGAAAATCGATTCTGGCCAGTCTTGTTCCGTAAGAAGAATGTGGATGAGACCCCTTGTGCTGAGTCGCACTCCCAGAAGAATGATGACTGTCATTGCCTTCGTGTGAACTCCGGAAGACTTCTTGAATGTTGTTCTTTAAAGATTCATCCAGCGCCTTCTTGATGTTTCCCGTAAGTTCAATCAAACGCGTTTCTAATCGGGCTGCGAGACGATCCTCCATCTCCTTCATTGCTGCCTGAGTCCTGGTGTTTTCGGCCATGGAGAAGGATTGCAAAAGGAAGGAACAGGCTGATACCAATTGATAAGGAAAGAAGTAGTTCTAGGGATTTAGGTAACCGAAGAACCAAATGAAAGCTAGGGAATCGTGAATAGAAGAGATTCCGAAGAAAGTTTTATTAATCAGAGTGAGCAGAGTGAAGATTTGTGTTTTACAATAGAATGAATGTGTCCTTTCATGTATGGGTCTTATTCCCTTTTATACACTTAACTAACATATCCAACGCCTAACTGGTATAACTAACTCCGTATCACAACAATGGCTTCATCTTCCAAAAGGCCAAAGAAGCTAGAAGTGAGAGGGAGCAAACGACCTCTACCCACGGAGCAACTCATCTCAAAAATGGTTTGCTGATGAGAAAACCCAAGAGTATTATTTCGAATGGTATGCGGGTAGAAGAATCATCCCTCCCAAGACCTTGAAGTTGGAATGGTTCAAGAACGAGGGGTTTAGCTTTCCTACTCTCTTAGAGCACCAGGATCTTGGGAAGTTCTTGGAACTAGAAGGAACCTATTACCCTGAGCTTATAAGGCTGTTCTTATGCTTTGCTTCAAGCAATGAAAGGATAATGAAATCGGTGGTGAAGGGCAAGCTCATAAAGCTTAACGGTCCATCTTTGAAGGAAGTTGTCGGGCTGAGCGGAGATGGGAGTACAAAGCCCCAACCCTTCAACTTTGGAGATTTTGAGGAGCTGACAACTTTCAGAGACTGTTAGAGGAACCTGGAGACAACCAACTATACAAAATTTCTAGCTGGAGGTATGAAAAAAAATTCGTGCTTAATTTCTTTTATCATAGCTTGGATGCTTAAGCCTCAGTTGCATAATCATGCTCAAATGTCAAGGGATGAAATTTTGCTGATGCATGTAATCAAGAAAAAGATTAAAATTGATTGGGTGTCTGTGGTGAACGACTGTATGTGGAAGGCTAGGAGGAAGGAGGACAGTCCAATACCATATTCTTTATTATTGTCTAAAATTTTTGAGAAAGCAGGTGTGGATTTGAAAGGGGAGAAAAAGATAATTTCCATGCCTCTAATAAGATTGAAAAATATTCCTTGCATCACATGGGGATGTTGAAACAGGAAGATAAATGGGTATTCAAGAGAGATGTCCCTCCGACTCCTGATCCTGCTATTGATGAAGATGGCGTTCCATCTCATGATGAAGACCAGCCACCACAAGTCGAAGTTGAACCTAACAGAGAACAAGAAGCGGAGCCTAAAGCATTCTCTCCATTTGAGAAGATTATGATTAATAAGCTTGATGCGATCATGGAGATGTCTAGGAGGCACGAGTCAATTTATTCAGGTATTCTTGATCGGTTTCATAACCTTGATCATGAGATTGGCCGAATTAAGGCTCAACTTGGGATTTCGGAAGACTCATAGTGATTTAGTGCTTTAGTGTTCTGTTTTGAATTAGAAGTTTAGTTTTAAAATTTCTATTTTTCAATTGGGTTGTAATTTCGTTTAATTTCTGAACAATTATCTTGGCTTATTTTGTTAAACACTTTATATTTTGATGCAATGTGAAGGTTTATTGTTGTTATATTGTGATTTGATAAATTTGTTTTGGATGATTGATTGTGCAATGTTCTATTTTTGAACATTGATATGAGGGGGTGTTGTTGCATATATGTTGGTATATGTTGGTATATTTGATATTGTTTTGGACTTTGATTGAGATATTGTACTGCATTTTAGTGATTTTCAACTTTGATATGTTGTTTTGCTGATGATATAATGCTTATGGTTTAGATCTTGTGATTAAAAGATTACAAAATTTTTGGTATTAATTGATTCGAACAATGGCTGTTTAAATCAGTTTTGTGGCATTGATTATGAGCAGATGAGTATTGTGCATAAGTTCATACATGTGTAATCTGGAAAAATACATATTGGTTTGTTTTTTATGATGACCAAAGGGGGAGAAAGGCTTTTGAGCTTGTTTTGCAAGATTTAAAATGTGGAAATATGGTTTGCAAAACAAAATGGCTTGGCTTGTATGGTTTTTCATCATCAAAAAGGGGGAGATTGTTGAGTTTCATAGTGGTGAATCAACTCAGATCTGGAGAATGAAGGTTTTGATGATAACAAAGTGTTGGTTATGAGAATCAATATTGACCAAGGACATCAACAAGTCAAAAACAAAGTCAAGAGGAAAATATGGTTATTATGTTGTGTAATAGGAGTAACACATAAATTGTATTGTTTGTTGAGCTTATTTTTCATGTATGTGCTTTGTGCATGGGTTAATCTTTATCTAATCTGATTAAGAGTGAGTATGATGATGAGTTAGAAACTTGAGAAGTTATTTTGAGACATAAAATAGAGTTTTTGAAAACTGACTCAAAATAATTGATTATCATTAAATATAATCGATTATTCCAGCAACGGGTAAAAAGGATGCCTTGCTGCAATAATCAATTATTTGTGAAATAATCGATTATCCTAGGAATCAGTCTCTGCAATAATCGATTATCCTGCAAAATAATCAATTAATCTGTTCTTGGTTGATTTCCAGAAATCATGAAGAATAAAATAATCAATTATCTAGTTTTGAAAATGTTATAAATAGTTCTTACATTTTGAAACTTCAGAACAAGATAGAACAGAGAATCAAAAAGAGAAAAACATGATTTTGAAGTCTTTGTGACCTTCTTGGAGTGTTTTCTTTGTGAAACCAAGAAGTAAAACGTTTTTTTTGAAATGTTTTGAGAAAGGATCATCATCATCATCATATTCTTGAAAAGAGAAAGATTAAGATTTGCTTCTGAATTTCAGGTGAATTCGTTCCTTCACTACAAGAAAAATGTAAATTTCTGACGGAAAATTTCTGACGACGGATTTACATTTCCGTCAGAAATTTCTGACAGAATTTTTCGTCAGAAATTTCCGACGAAATATAAAACCGTCGGAAATTTTCAACAGAAACTTTCCGACGGAAAATTCTGTCAGAAATTTCCGACAGAAAAATAAATCCGTCAGAAATTTCTACCGGAAAATTTCTAACAGAATATTCTGTCAGAAATTTCTGACGGAATTTTCTGTCGAAAATTTTCGACGGAATTTTCCGTCAGAAATCTTATTTTTAATTATTATTTTTAATTATTATTTTTAATTTATTTTTTTAATTTCTTATTTTTAATTTATTATTTTTAATTTCTTATATATATTTTAGTGTTAAAAATTTTATATATCTTTTAAAGGTATAAATATATATTATAATTATTTATTACAAGTTTTCTATATCTACGATTAGTATTAAAGATGCAAATAAATTAGGTTATACTATATTTTATTATAATTTACTTGGTTTGAACCTAACTTTCTTTAAAAATATATATTTTAAGTGTGACTTATTTATCTATCATAAATAATTTTTAAATATTTGGGTAGAACTACAATCATATAGACTTATTTTATAATAATTTAACACTATTAAAAATATAAAAATATATATGTTAAATTTATAAAAAATAAAGTTTAATTTATTTATGATATAAATATTTTTTTAATATCTAATATATATTTTTAGATGATAATTTATCTTAAAATATATCTTATAATAACAATTCTAAATGGAATATAAATCTTATGATTTTTCTTATTTTGATTTTTTTAATCAATGTATACAATTTTACTATTTTTGATTTTTTCAATCAACGTATACAATAAATAAAAAATACAAAAGAAAAACATACATGCTACAAATTTTATTTTATCAAAAAATTATTTGTTTTAATATATTACATTATATATGTGAATATTAAGACATATATATATATATATACATATATACATATATATATTATAATTAAACTTTTTTTAAAAATTAATTCATTATTAAGAAATTTTTTTATCACATGAGAATTAATTTCCTTCAAAAATTTGACAGATATCAAATAAATAAACGTTTTTTCTGAATCTATATATTTATTTTATTAGAATATAATTTTTATTTTTTAAAATATATTATTTTTTTAGATAAAAAATTATGTATATGTCAAATAGTAGTGAGGGCAAGTGCCTCACTATTCCAAATGTGCAGCTGTATATATATGTATGTGTGTGTATATATATATATATATATATATATATATATATATATAATATAGGGGGTTATAATTATACCGGTGTAACTTTTACTAAGTATTATGCCGCTCTATAACTTTATATTAAATGTGAATTTTGTAAATCCAACCGTTAAATTGAAAGTTCATATCACTTTATACGTGTATATCAAATTTTGTTAAAATTGAACAACAACTGGAAGATAATCCAAGTGTTCATATTTTAGTGTATTTTGAAATGAATATATTACATCAATTTTGTTTTATAAAAATGAAGTATCAAATCATCTTGGATTAATATAAAGTTTTGTATATATAATCTATAAGAGATATGAAGTTTCAATCTAACAGTTGGATTTACCAAATTCACATTTAATATAAAGTTATTGAGCGGTGTAATACATTGTAAAAGTCACATTTAATATATATATATATATATATATATATATATGAGGGGGGTTATAATTACAATGGTATAAATTTTACTAAGTGTTACACCACTCAATAACTTTATATTAAATGTGAATTTTGTAAATTCAACCGTTAAATTAAAAAAATTTTACTCTTAAATCATATATATATATACACACACACACACACATATATATATATATGAGGGGGGTTATAATTACAATGGTATAAATTTTACTAAGTGTTACATCGCTCAATAGTATAAATTATAAAAGTAAGTACATATAAATAAAGAATAATTAAATATATTATTATTATTATTATTATTATTATTATTATTCGTAATATAAAATTATTATATATTATTATTATAGTACAAATATGAGATTGTATATTTGAGGATGACTTAAATGAATTAATTTGTACAAGTTATACTGACAACATACATAGACATTTCGGTAGCTTACTCATCAGAACTTCACAAAATAGTGAAATATTGTGAAATAGAACCCTTGAGAGGCCAAATATGAGAGTTGTTACATTAATAAATTTATTAAAATTAAAAAAAATTATAATTTCTGACGGATTTTTTTTCCGACGCCACTTTTTCCAACGGATTTCAATCCGTCGGAAAAAGCAAAATCCGTCAGAAATTTACCTATTTCCGTCAGAAATTTCCGTCGGAAATCAGCGTTTTTCTTGTAGTGCTTTAATTCTTTGTGAATAATTGTAAATCTTGAGTAGGTTTCTCAAGTGGTAAGGAATTCTTGTAGTGGATTTCTACAAGGGGTGCTTTCTTGGGGTCAAGAAAGTGATTATCTTGAATGTAAGAGTGTATGCATGTGTGGTATGCTTGTAAAACTTCTTCATTAAGATAGTGGAACAAATCTTGAGCAGGTTATGATTGAGAACTGGATGTAGGTCACATGTGGAGTGGCTGAACCAGGATAAAAGACTTGTGCAATCTTCTCTTACCCTTATCCTTTACTTTGAGTATTCTTGATTAACATGTTTGTATGCACAACATTGTTTTAAACTGAATCAAAGTATTGCATATTGATTGCTCTTAACTTTGAATCTTATTAAAGATTAATCAAGAAAGCATATAGGATTCATTCTTCATTAACAAGTCTTTAAGGAACTTCTTTGGAAATTCATATTAGAAAAGTTTGAATTGAAATAAAGATCCTAAGAACTCTGAAAATTTTAAAGTGTCATAGAATCCAATTCACCCCCCCCCCCCTCTTGGATTGAGTCATTCTTTTCTAACAGATATGTTAGATGAATTGCATGGAGCCATCATATTTTCCAAGATTGACTTTAAAAGTGGTTATCACCAAATTCGAATCAAAGAGGGTGATGAGTGGAAAACCGCTTTTAAGACCAAATTTGGTTTGTATGAGTGGTTAGTGATTCCTTTTGGCCTCACTAATGCCCTTAGCACCTTCATTCGCCTAATGAATCATATTCTTAGGGATTGCATAGGAAAGTTTGTACTCGTCTACTTTGATGACATTTTGGTGTATAGCAAAACCTTAGATGAACATCTTGGACATCTAAGGCAAGTCTTAATAATTCTTAGGGAAAACCAACTCTATGCCAACTTTGAGAAGTGTACATTTTGTAAAGACCAAGTCAACTTTTTGGGTTTCATAGTTGGCAAAGAGGGAGTTTATGTTGACCTTGAGAAAATAAAGGTCATCCAAGATTGGCCCACCCCAAAAAGTGTTGGAGATATTAAAAGCTTTCATGGTCTAGCTAGCTTCTGTAGAAGATTTGTAAAAGACTTCTCCACACTTGCAACCCCTCTTAACGAGCTTGTTAAGAAGGATGTACCTTTCCTTTGGGGTGAAGCCCAAGAAAAAGCCTTTAAAATCCTAAAAGAGAAACTTACCAATGCACCCATCCTAACTAGAATGTGATGCATTCATTCTTGGCATAGGTGTTGTGTTACTTCAAGGAGGCCACCCCATTGCCTACTTTAGTGAAAAACTCCATGGGGCCACCTTGAATTATCCCACCTATGACAAGGACCTTTATGCCCTCATAAGAGCTCTCCAAGTTTGGGAGCACTACTTAGTGACTAAAGAATTCGTTATACACACCGACCACGAGTCACTCAAGTATCTTAGAGGGCAAGGGAAATTAAATAAAAGGCATGCAAAGTGGGTGGAATATCTTGAACAATTCCCCTACATCATCAAATATAAAAAGGGTAAGAGCAATGTAGTAGTCGATGCTCTTTCAAGAAGGCATACATTACTCTCCACCTTAGGAACACAAATACTTGGTTTTAATGATGTAAAGGAATTGTATGAGCTTGATTTGGACTTCCAAGCCACTTATTCCAAATATCTCTAAAAGCCTTTTGATGGATTCTATCTTCTTGAGGGGTATCTCTTTAGAATGGGCAAACTTTGCATACCCCAAGGATCCATTAGAAAGCTTTTGGTCAAAGAAAACCATGAAGGGGGTCTCCTGGGACATTTTGGGGTTGACAAAACCCTATGTTTCTTAAAAGAAAAATTTTATTGGCCACATATGAGAATAGATGTCCAAAGGCATTACTCAAATGCATTACTTGTCTAAAGGCTAAATCAAGAGTAATGTCTCATGGACTCTATACCCCCCTTCCCACAGCTAGCTCCCCTTGGGTAGATATTAGCATGGACTTTGTACTTGGACTTCCAAGGACTCAAAAGGGATTTGACTCCATCTTTGTGGCAGTGGACCGTTTTAGCAAAATGGCTCATTTCATAACATCCAATAAAGTGGATGATGCTAGCTATATAGCTAAATTATTCTTTAGGGAAGTGGTCCACTTGCATGGTCTACCCAAGACAATTGTGTCCGATAGGGATGCTAAGTTCTTTAGTCACTTTTGGAAAGTACTATGGGAAAAACTAGGAACAAAGCTCCTCTATTCTACTACTTGTCATCCCCAAACCGATGGCCAAACCAAAGTAGTAAATAGGTCCCTATCCACTTTGTTAAGGGTACTCCTCAAAGGGAATAAGAAAACTTGGGATGATTGTCTCCCCCACCTAGAATTTGCATACAATAAAGTAGTTCATAAGACTACTAATCTTTCACCCTTTGAAGTTGTATATGGCTTTAACCCAATAACCCCTCTTGATCTACTACCTGATAGACCATGAGCCAAGGGCCCAGTTACCAGAGCTATGTCTAGAAGAATACAAGAAGAGTTGGACCTCTTGAAGACTAGTGGGCTTCTTAAGCCCAAGGTATTCTTCACTTGGACAACTCTATCATGAAGAGAAGGCCTAGTTCTATTTGTATAAAGTTTGTACATAGTTCTCTTGTTTTAGTGTATTTTTGCCTTTGTATTTGTAAGGCACTTTACTTGCTTTTTCTAGTGTTTGTATATTGATTTTAAGGTAGGCTACTTAGAGAGTTTAACTCCATTTAACCTCCCTAGTTGATACATTCATTTTTTATTTTTTCAGTAGGGAAAAAGGGGTGGCATTTAGCAAAGCTAGGGAGTGTGTTTAGAAATTGGGCCTGAGTTGGGCCTAGGCAAAATTTTGCATATTGGACTCATTTCACTCCTAATTTTTCACAGATTTGATTTAGCTAGGTCTCATCATCATTTGATGAACCTAACTAAACCAAATCAACAATTTTTGAAATAATTCAAAGGAGGAAATGAAGACAAGGTCGCCTAGCTCACTTACTTTTCCTTGGCTGAAATTTCTCTGTTACACCTCTTGGTTTTTGAAGCTTCTCCTCCAAGTTTCTAAACCTTGGTAGGTTTGGCTGACCTTACCATGGTTCTTAAGTGAACCATGGTCAAGGTAGCTTCTCCTACAAGTTTTAGAAACCATGGATGGTTAGCTACACCTTACCATGGTTCTTAGTGAACCATGGTTAAGGTTAGCTTCTCCTAGAAGCTACCTCTTCCTATATATTTTTAAAACCTTCTCTTGTATTCACTTTTGGACACTTATGAGAATTAGAAATCAGATTTCTCTCTCATTTTTCAAGAGTCAAAACCGTGAGAACCTTCTCCTAGTTTCTCCCTCAAGGTTCCTTCTCCTAGAAGCTTGGTTTCTCAAGCTTCTTCACTTCTTCAAGAGGTGGCCGAACCTCCCTAAGTGCTTCTCCTCCATTGGAGTTTGCTTCAAGGAGCTTCAAGTGTTGATTTGAAGATTTACCTCAAGAGTAATCATGGTCCTTGCATGGAGTGCTTGAAGAACATCAATCTTCTCCAAGTCACTTCCATCACTACCCCTTCCTAATACTCCTTCCTTGTTTCACAAAGAAATATCATGAGAAGATCAAGAGTCAAATTGAAAAACAAATACAAAAATATGCCAAATACAACAACAAAGGAAGAAAGAAAATCACCTTTGAGGTTGGGGATTGGGTTTGGCTTCATTTGAGGAATGATAGATTTCCCACTCAAAGGATGTCAAAACTAAACCCTAGGGGAGATGGACCATTCCAAGTCCTTCAAAAAATAAATGACAATGCATATAAATTAGATCTTCCTTCTGAGTATGGCATTAGCTCATCTTTTACTGTATGTGATCTCACACCATTTCTAGGAGCTGAGGATGTGGATGAAGATCTTAATCTGAGGACAGATGCTTCTCAAGAAGGAGGGGATGTTGGAGGACCATCTTTGAAGAACCATGTGGGCCCCATCACAAGGTTCATGGCTAGGAGAGTAGAAAAGGAGGAGGGAGCTCACCCACCAAAGGATACCCTCTTCATGGTCATAGAGTACTAATTACTCTCCTAATTCTCATTAGTATAGGGTTTATTTTTTACCCTTGTATTTTGGGGTATTTTAGTCATAGGATTTATTTTTACTTGTATTTCCCATTTTACCCTTGTATTATGGGTTGCCTTAGATTATAGGATTTTATATTTTTGGACTAGGGTATTTATTTAGGGCCTAGACATATTTTTTTGGTGAGCATTGATCTATTTTTGGACTTGGAAAGGCTTAGGACCAAGTGGAGGGCACCTAGGTTGCATGGTCTTATCATGCACCTAGTTGTAGCTTAGCCAAACCCAAAGATTCCATCCTTGGCCACCAAGTAGCATCTAGGGTTAATTTGAGTTTCATTTGGAGTGCATTTGACATTGCAATTTTCGGCCATACACTCCCAAATGCAACCCTAAATGCTCTCGCCCCTATAAATACCCTAAACCATGCACCTTGTAAATACTTTGGAATATATGAATTTGAGTGAGCATTTTTTGCCTCAAATCCTCTCCTTAGTCACCTAGGTCATCATGGCCTAGACCTCCTCTATCCTCCCTTGAGTGAGTTTAGGTTTTATTGAGTGGCCTTCATCCCCACTTGGTGAAGTGAGCCAACCTAGAACCACTTAGACACATTTCCCTTCCAATTCCTCCTATTCTCCCACCATAAACACCTCATGTCCATCATCCTTATTTCTCCACCCTTGAAGGAACATCCACCATTGAGGTCATCACCTTGGCCTTAGCAAGGAGTCTCTCACCCACCTTGGATGTCTTGGTCTCTCCCATGGTGGAAGGAGTCCATCAAATTCGTCTAAATGTTGTTTAGAAAATAAGTAGTAGTAGACAAAGTTTTTTAGTGTGATAGATCAATATAAGTAATACTGCGTTTCTAAATTGAATAACAATGCGCAGAGTTTTTATACTGGTTCACTTGTTATGAGCTACGTCTAGTATCCTTCAACTGAAGGGTTCCACTAATCACAACGGATTACAAGTATTCTTAACCAGTTTTGGTTCGTCAACTTCACTTGCTGACGCTAGTATTCTTAAACCACTTCTGGTTGCCCGAGTATTCTCAACCACTCCTGGTTCGTCAACTTCTCTTGTTGACGCTAGTAGTCTTAAACCACTTCTGGTTCTACAGGTATTCTTTTTCTAGCCTCTTCAAGCTTTACAGATGATAGATGTTTTGAGTGTGTATGTGACTCTCACAAAGAGGATAAAATGGTTTCTACACTCACTAAGGTAGTCAACCTTAGTTTTTCAAGGATGTGTTTAGAGTTTGTAACTCTCACAGAGAGGATAAGGTAGTTTTTACACTTCATCTGATGTTTAGTTTTTCTTGGTCTTGTTTTGCTCTTGTTTCTGATTTCTTATATTGCGCTTGTAGATTGTTCTTGGTATATCTTCGTTTGGTATTCATTGTTGTCTGGTGCGCAAGTCATGATCCTTCTATTATTTGGCTTGATTTGCCTGATCTTTGATTTGTTCAACCCTAATTCATACTTTAGTTTTCCATGTTCTTATACATATTTGAGACACTACTACACAGGTTAGTGATAACAATATGATAGACTATGGCCAAGGCCAAGGAATCCAAGAGGTGATATCTTAAAAGAACCAAGAGGAATGGGATGATCTTAAAGACCTTTTCATGTTTGTACATATAGTAGTTTTTTTGTATAGGCTTATTTTTGTCTTTGTATTTGTGAGGCACTTTACTTGCTTTTATTAGTGATTGTATATTGATTTTAGGGTAGGCTACTTGGAGAGTTTAACTCCATTTAACCTCCCTAGTTGTTACATTCATTTTATATTTTTTTAGTAGCGAAAAAGGGATGGCATTTAGCAATGCTTGAGGGTGTGATTAGTAATTGGGCTAGAACTAGGCCTAGGAAAAATTTTGCATATTAGACTCATTTTTCTCCTAATTTTTCATAGATTTGATTTAGCTAGGTCTCATCATCATATGATGAACCTAACTAAACCAAATCAAAGAATTTAAAATAAATCATGGAGCATTTTGGAGTCTTGGCCGCCTAGCTCTTCACTTGTGTTCTTGGCCGAATTCTAGCTTCTCCTACAAGCTTTGAAGCTTGCCTTCCAAGCTTCTAAACCTTAGTAGGTTTGGCTGACCTTACCATGGTTCTTAAGTGAACCATGGTCAAGGTTAGCTTCTCCTGCAATTTTTAGAAACCATGGATGGTTAGCTACACCTTACCATGGTTCCTAGTGAACCATGGTTAAGGTTAGCTTACACTAGAAGCTAGCTCTCCCTATATATTTGTATTTTATACTCTTGTAATCACTTTTGAACATTTGAGAAATAAAAATTCAGATTTCTCTCCCCAAAAGTCTCTCCTAAAACCGAAGAGAATTTTCTCTCTAAGGTTCTCACCAAAGGTTTTCAACCTTTGGCCTTGGTTCCTCAAGCTTCCTTCACAAGCTAGGAAGTAACCGAACCTACTCCATTTCTTCTCCACCATTGGAGAATCTTCCAAGGTGATTCCGCCACCTCAAGGAGTTCAACCTTAAGAACATTTCGGTCCTTGCATGGATAACTTGGAAGAACATCAATCTTCTCCAAGTAGTTCCATCATAATATGTATTATATTTGCCATATTTAAAAACTCGTTGGGAATTGTTTGGTCTGACTTAACACCACTTCCACTAAATCTACACGTGAGTGAGCTATAAGGGTTTAGAAATACCTGACTAGCTTCTTAATACTCCCTCCAAGCTATTAAATTTTATTTAAACAAAGAAAGATTGCAAGAAAATGTAAACTAGCCAAAAACAGAATTAGTGACCGAAGTAGTGATGAAATTAAAGACAGATTTTGTGACAGATTTTCCAGCAACCAAATTTTTGGTCTCTAATATGTCTCTAATCTAGAAATTTCCTTTGCTCCTCATTGAAAAAACAATTTTTAAAGAAACAAGGCCTCCTCACAATGATGAAGGTAGGATCACTCTTGTGAAGGATCTTTTAGGAGGTTAAAGGATAATTTATGTATGAACAAGTCCAAAATCTCCTAGTCTTAGAATTCCTCTCCTTCTTCTAGGCTTTGTTTATTCCTTTGCAATGGTTTGAGGCAGCTTCCAGTTATGGAATCCAAGAATAAAAATAACAAAAGCACAATTAGGAATAACTACACCAAAGTAGAGTAAGAGTTTGACAAACACAAAGAGTTCCAATCAAGACTAGAAAACTAAAAATTAAGAGTTACCTAAAAGTTGGAACTCAAAAGGAAAGGTCCTAGATTAGCTCTATATTAGATTAACAAAACCAAAATTAAAGGAAAAGAAGATTAAGCAAGGAACCAATCAAGTTGCAAACCGGATTCAATGTAGTGGCAAATTTCAATGTTCATTGATTCTCCTTGGCTTTTTCTACTTTTGTTCTTTTTCTATTCTTGGTTTTTTTAATCTTTCTTTTTCAAATTTCTTTTGAATCAATGGAGAGATCAATTTCCTTTTTCCAGAAAAAAAAATCCAGCCACTATAGAACACAAATTAAATCCGAATTTGCTCAAAATTTTTTAGCTAGAGATAGTTCAAAATTGTAAGGATTTTGGTGCATGTTCTATGTCAAACACTTGCTTGTTTCAATTATTTTTTTTTTCTTGCAAATTATTTTCAATATTGGTTTTGTTTTTCCTCTATTTTACAAGAAATTTTCCAGATTCATAAACTCCAATTCATGCACTAGGATTGGACTACTTCAACTAGCCAAAATTCTAGAAGATGTGTTCACAATTTTTTTTTAGAAGATTTTTCTTGGAATCAAAATCAATACACAAACATCAAGACATAATGGAATCCTAACTCTAAGAATCCATCAATGAACTAGTAATGGACATGAACTCAAATTTGCAAAATGAAAAGCACATAAGCAAGGCATACAACAAAGCTCTCAACCAAAGCTAAAATCAAGATACAAATCAAATTAAAATTGGCTAAACGAAGCACATCTTGAAGTTTTGACAAAGAAGTGACTAAACATGACTTCTAGACAAAAATTAGGATTCAAAAATCAAAATCACATGCATTTAAATTCAAATGACCAAATGAAAATTAAGAAGACTCAAACAATCAAAAACTGGATAAGGTAGAAGCCTATACTCCTTGTGATTGCCGGATTGAACAAAATACAATCACATCAATGGGATCCATCAAATATCAACCAAAATTTAGATCAAAATTAGAGAGACACATATGAGACATATAAGAACACAAAACACAAAAAATGAATGGTGAAAAGGAGCATCTAACCTCAAGGAATTGAACCAATGCTCTTGATACCAAAAATGATGGCAACTCCTAGTGAAGAAGATTGATGATCTTCACTCTTGAGTTGCACGACCTTGGAGATCTTCCTTGATCCAAATTATGAACATTCAAATCCAGAAAAGAGAGGAGAAGAAGATCAGAATTGAAGTGGAAGGAAGCACCAAAGCAAAGTGAGCAATGGATGGCTCACAAAGGGAACTAGTCCTAAAAGCTCTCAAGGAACTATTTTAGGCGTGAAAAGGTGACTTTGAGGAGAGAATAAGGCTGAATCAAATCTGATCAAATTCTCTATTAGGTTCAAAGTGTCTACACAAGGATGGAAAGAATTATTTATAGGCCTTGGATCAAGAGAAAGTGGCGCCACCACCATGTGCTCAAAGTGGCGCCAATTTTGAATTCAAATTCAAATTTGGACGTCCCACTTGTCCAGCCATGTGCAGCCACCCTTCTAGAACTCTTAATTACATTTAAGTGTAATTTAGGATTCATTTGAATGATCACATGTGCAACCACCCTTGGCACAAAACATATGACTCAAATGTGTTAAGTCAGACGAAGAAATTCCCAACACGGTTTTGAACATGACAAATATAATACATATTGTTATTTCTAACATGTGTGTTAGTGTTTCAGATAAATATAAGAACAGAAAAAATAGAAAAATGAAGTACGTGTTATTACACACACTATGGTCAAACCAAACAAAGCTTGATCAAAAGCCAGACAAAAATACAACTAATACAAGACAAGGCGTACTACCAGTCAAAGGTCAACAAAGTATCAGACGATGGATAACTAAAGACGAAGAAACGTTCCAAATGGAATAAATGTCTTCCATCCTCACAACTGATCAAACGGAAGGAAAAGTCAACCAGTCAAAGGATTAAGTATCAGACGATGGATAACCCAAGACGAAGAAACATTCTAGACGGAATTAAAGACTTTCATCTTCATAACTAACCAGACGAAAGAAAAGTTAAAGTCTATCTCTCAGACGGAGACTCAAATTTAAGATGCATTACCAAATGCAGACGAAGAATACTGAAAAGCGTCTGAAGTCCACTATTCACAACAAGAAATATCAAATATCGTCTACACTCATAGAAGAGCACACGAAGTCATCAAATTTGTGAGAAGAAAGAAGAAAGATAGACAAGCGCGGATCCAAAAGTCAAAGCATGCGTGTGTCAAAGAAAATACACCTACTTTTCAGAAAAAGACAACGCCTCTATAGCTACACTAACAGAGAGAGAACAAAAAATACCTAGGTTATGATTGAAATCAGACATAGAAGTGAACTAACTACACAAAATACTTCACGTAACACGGATTCAGTAAGTAAACATTTAATGCAAGATCAAATGCATTAAATGAAAAAGATCTATATAGCCATGAATGAACAACTATCTGCGCCAACGGGAAGCTTCGCTCCAACAAAAATGTTCAAATTCAAACAACGGGCAGATTTATCACAAGGCTATAAATATCAAGACCTAACGAGAGATGGAACAAGAAGAAGAGCAAAGAGCAATAAGAAAAAGCAAACGTGAAAGCCAACTTACACCTCTTCCTGTATAGTCTTGTATATTTGTGTAAATCTAAGATATCTTATCTTAGTGAGTGTTGAAATTATCCTATCCTCTCTATGAGAGTAATACACACACTCAAAACACATATCTCTGTAAAACTAAGGTTGCATACCTTAGTGAGTGTAGAAACCATCCTATCCTCTTTGTGAGAGTTATACACACACTCAAAAAATCTATTTGCTGTAAAGCCTGAAGAGGTTAGTTGAAAGAATACTTGATGAACAATAAGTGGTTTAAGAATACTAGCGCTGATGAGTGAAGTTGGCAAACCAGGAGTGGTTGATAATACTTGGGGAACAAGAAGTGGTTTAAGAATACTAGCACTGACGAGTGAAGTTGGCGAACCAGAAGTGGTTGATAATACTTTTAATCTGTTGTGATTAGTGGAACCCTTCGGTTGAAAGAGACTGGACGTAGCTTAGGACGAGCGAACTAGTATAAAACTTTTTGCACTCTTTATTTTATCAGACGCAATTTTGTTTAACTTATATATCATACTAAAACTTTTTTCCACTACTTATTTTTACTACAACTATCTTCAGACGGAAAATATACTTGCTTAACTTATTACTCTAAGAAACATTTTCCTTGTGCAGACGATAAACTCTCAAATGCAAAATCTTTTGTTGAGCCAACCTTGCACAATTTTTAAGTGTTCAAAATAATATTTTATTAGAAGAAAAAGAGTCTCTTTGCGAAAATGATTTTAAAATTCTTTCGTTTACACAGACATTCAACCCTTTTTCTGTGTCTTTTTTCGCTAAACTTCAAATGCAATTCTAATTACTCTTAAATGCAATTACAATTCTATGATTCATGGCTATTACTCATTTCCTTTAAATTCCTATTCTAATGGCCTAAATACAATGGCCAACCAAATACAATCAGAAGGAAAAATTACAAGAATTAAAATGAGCCCCATATTAGGTACCGAAAGCCCAAAGGCCCATGAAGCCCAAAACTAGGTGTATTAAGCCTATGACCCAAAATACAAAACCAAAATATATGAAACCTATACTAATATAATATATACAAAATAAAAGAAAATGGATATTTCAAGGTGTGGCCTATGTGAGAGGCAACTTGGGCCTTCCAAGCCTATTGGGCTTTGACTGACCCAAATCTTCATGTCTAGCTCATTTCTCTTAGTTCCTTCAAGGTATCACCTCTTGTCCTCCTAGGCATGATTCCATTGTCTTCCAAGTGAATATACATTAATTTAATCACTGAAGTACCGCACTTCTTAAATGATCCTTAAACTATTGAAATTTATCAGTAGTCCCTACAATATTATAAATTATGTTACATAATCCTTCAAGTATAAAAAAATTGAAATTCATGTCTCGATGTTAGTAAAATATATCTACTTAAAAACTAAATTAATGAATATTCAATACTATTGAAGGTTTGTTCTTTAAAAGTAAACTTGTCTAGTTTTGGATTTTTTCAGTTTTTTTTTATTTTTATTTTCTTAACTAAAATTAAGAGAGAAAAATAATCTATACATCGTCGGTGTAATTTTTTTTTTTTTTATAGCGTTATCTAATTCCATATCACCATATATAATAATATTATTGACTTTTACAAAAGAAAAAAAAAACTTAAAAGTCATACATGCCACCATGCAAATTATTTTACAACGATGACATATAGCCATTAAATTTGATAAAATTAATATTAGTTAGGATTTTGCCTCTACTAAAATTAATTTGAGAATCTACCATTCGTGACATAACTGAGTATAAGCAAAAGCTTACGAGCATAATCAAATTTGTAGAACTTGGTTAATTTATCTATGAAATTAATCAAGCTTATGCCAAATTCTTTAACATCTCTTTCAGTTCTCATGGATATAAAATGAGATACTTTAATGAAAAAGCTTCAAACAATTAAAATTTAGACAACACACTACAAAATGCCTTGATAAGATATCGCAATTTGTCAGCAGTTACATCTATGAGCACAGTCAAGATTTTGCTCTTAAAGCATTTGAAATAATTTGAATAGTGGAAGGTGTAGTCCGGCAACAGCCTCCTATGATTTTAGCCCCCAAATCACGCCACCTTCTTGCATTAAATCCAAAATCATCGTCGTGAAAACACTTTGATGGCTGTCATTTAAAAAAAATTAAATAAAAAAAATTAAATAAAAAAACACTTGAATAACATGTGAAATATGACAAAAAATGAATTCGGATACAAGTTAGAAGTGTTTCTGAGAGATTTTTTAATAAAAAAACCCTCAAAAGTTTTTTTAAACTTGTATTCAAATAGACATGTGAGAGAGAGGGAGAAAGAGAAGGAGATAACTCTAACTTACTAGCCATTTCTTGGCTTTGCCATCCCACACTTCCCCACTATTGGGATAAACAATGATGGCCTTATTCGTCAACTGAAAGGATAAGATTAATTTTTTTAATTCTCTGATAATGCACACTGAAATTCTTTGTCAAATATTCAAACCAAAGTCATGTGATTTAGCAGTTACCTGCTTAAATTTGCAGATGAGGCTTTCTATGAAATAAGGAGGTGCACAGTTTATACCAACTACTTCTACTTTGTTACTCTTGTTTATCGATTCAAGGCAGTCTTTAAAACTTTCTCCTGAGGGAGCATTTTCACCATCTACTGTGGTAAAACATATCCAAGATGGGATTTTGACACTCTCTTCTTCGAGCAATTCGACACAAGCCTGTAATAGGATAATTTGACTATGAATACTAGAAACATTCATCTTGATAGTAAAAGAATTATGAAGTACCGATACTTCAATTTGTTTCATATATTTGTATCCGATACAATACTTTCGAATACTTCACTGATACGTATTGGTGAAGTATGCCTTTAAAAATATTATAAAAATTTTATTCAATCCTGGATACTCCACCGATAGTTATTGATGATACATATCGATAAAGTATCTAAATTTTTAAAAATTATGAAATATCCATTATAACTAAATAAGACATACAAATATGTTTAATATAGAAACACAGAAAAATTGATCCTTGAACTATAAATGAAAATTTTAAGAAAAATTGAGATTGATAATATTATTTCTATTTGTAAATAATAAAAAACTAATTTATTATGAAATGATTTATAATTTATTTGTTTTTGATAATAAAAAGTATGTTTTTAATTTAGATTTGCAAAATAGCAATTATATATTTATACATTTAATGTTTATGACTTTTAATCAAAATTACAATTACACACATATAATAAACCCTAAACCCTAAATATTCATGAAATATATAATAAGTGTCTTACATGTATTCTATCTTATATATTTTAAAATAATCATATCGTCATACCAAATACATGTCGTATCCAATACATGTATCATAGTAAAAGAATTAAAAACAGTGCATTAGCGATCATAGAAATGATTTATAACTTAAAACATTTAGCCTACAGTTAATATGAAGTTATTATGAAACAGCTCAGAAGAAAAGATAAATAGAATACAAACACAAATATTAATGATGGAAATAAAATTAAAAAACAAATCATAATAATGAAAATATCTTACACAAATAGAGCTACATGAACATCATGACTTCTTTTTCAGGCGAGATTAATGACTGCTAAATCATCAAAAAGTCATGAAACAAGTATTTTTTGTAGAACTATACATGTTTCATCTCAACATTATATATAATACCCATACATAATAATTGTGAGTCAATGAATGTTTGGGTTGAAAATTTGAGGAATTGGTGCAAGCAGTGAAACAATTCAGAGAAGACAGGCAGGATATTTTCTAGGAATTACACAGTAATTCATACAAGAGAAGATAAACCTTAAATATGCTTCTTCTTTCTGTATTCTACCATGGAAACAACTTCAAATAATTAGAACAAAAAGTTATGAATGGTTTGACTTTAGGTTTATGTTTTATTAGATAGAATTTTAGTATTAATCATTATTAGCCTGCATACCATACGTATCCTGTTTGTTTATTTTATATCACAAACCCCTGAAATCACCTAAAAGTACAAAATAGTATAAAGGAGAGATTATTATTGATGAAAGAAAAGACAATGAGCCGGAGCTGTTACAAATGTAAAACCCAGAGCCTGTGCAGGGTCAGGGATTGTATGCATAATTTTTTAATTTATCTAGGTCATTGCTAATTTCAGGTTGCTACACGTACACTGACACTCTTGCAGGTTTAACAAATCAGGCATTTCTCATATTTAAAATTTAAAGTGTTTAATGGTAAGTTTCCTCAGAACTATTACTGAAGTGAAGTCTTTGCTAAAGCTGGATCATTATTTTACATACAGATTCCAACATCTATATCACCTGTTTAGATAGAAAAAATGTTCAAACTGTAATATATAAAACAGCTTTAAACAAAGAGATACTTCAGTGTTCAAGAATTTAGATAAGAATAAAAAAATAAATAAAAGTCAGTAATATTTTTCAGTTTTGATTTTGATTCTTTCCCTAATATCAAGGAATTTATTTAATTTACAAATTATGGTTTCAAATGTTATGTCAGTTGTTCCATTAATTGATCATGATGGAGCACACACAACTACCATTACAAAAATGCCAAATGAAAGAGACTACGCTATGTGAAAAAGAATACATATTATAAAATAAATAAAGAGTTGGTATGTTTATTGAATTTAGAGAACAAATATGGTAGGGCTGTCAAAGAGATGAACATATTGATTTTAAAATACAAAATGTAATTATAGAAACGTGAGAGAAGTGGATGAACAACAAAGTAGAAGAATTGTAATTTTGTGCTGTAAATAGATTGCAGTAATTTTAATTTAAGAAATTACATCAAGGTATACTTCTATGAAACATGCTTATTGGAAAAAGAAAAAAGAAAACAAAAAATTAAAAAGACCTGAGCTTCAAGTTTGTTTGGAATGGTCTCAAAAGCAAGCAAATCTGGACCAGCTTCAATGAGAACTTGCAATCTGCGGCGATGAAAATCCTTCAACTCCTTTAAATTAACATCTGGTCCATAGCAACCACTACAGGAAGAAATCAATATGAATGAATTCCACAAACATACCGAAAACATACAGTAGTTTCTCTGCAGGACACATAAGAACCAAACTATTAAATTTTAAAGAGTGTTGAAGCACCTGTATTCTGAGCCATCAGCAAGGTAAGCTCCATAGCTTCCAATGGAGGCTGCAACCAAAGCTCTTCTATATCTATTCCCAGAATTTCTTTTGACTGAATTCCAGAAATTATCACGGGCTTCAACTGCCAATTTGACACTCCTCTCTAGTAATGATTCCCCTTCTTCAATGGATAGCCCCTTGGACGAAAATCCAGGTAGTGTAGCCTATAATAATTATAGAATCTTAGGATATATTATATAAGAAAACAATAAATTTGCAAACTTTCATGACAACAAAATGTATCAACACCCAAAGGTGCTGATCTTTTCTACTCCAACACTAAGATTTCACCCTTGGTATATAGAACTAAAATAACAAGCAGTGAATGTTGAAAATTACAAGCAAATGTTTCATGTTATGTTAATTGACAGCATATAAGATAAATTTCCTGTTCATTCCAAATTGTATGAGACTTCATATTCATTTATAAACCTCAGAGACCCATTTATTTATCCACAAATTTCCCAATACTTGTAACTTCTCTATTTGCATGATAGCAGTATATATTTCTGATATGCTATGTTAATGACACAGAACATACATATTTTTATCATTTCCATTGCATTTATTCTATGCACACTCCTAGCACTTGATTAAATAACAAGAATATAAGCAATCCAACCATATACTTACATGTGAATGTTCATCAAACTTGAATTGCAACTTCAAACATAAAATACATACATCACAACACAAGGCACAAAGCCTTCGAAATAAACCTTTGCATTACATCACCATCATAAAGGATCCAAAAAAAAAAACACAGATTTTCCATGTGCTTGTTTAAAGTCATAAACTTTACTCAAATTCTCTTACGAATTGATAAATTTGATAAATAATTCGAACTAAGTAGTAAACTTTACCTGGTACGATGAAGTAACCAATATATCCGCACCAGCCTCCAAGTATTCTACGTGAACCTAAAACAAATCAATCAAATAAAGAAACCCAATAAAAATTCATCACAAACGTGCAAAATAAAACACGAGATTATTATGAATGTGAAACATAATGAAAACAGAAAATGAGACAAAAATAAAAAACCTGCTTGATTAGCTGTGGGTCCTTGATCAAATAGATGGCACTCCAAAGAGCATCGTTGATAAATGCTCCGTGCTTTTCCAGCTGCGTGGCGAATCCTCCATCGGTAACAGCGCAGCCTCCCGCATTCTCAATCAGATCATGCAACATTTGCCCCTTCTCGCTCTTCATGTTGCACAATAATACTCACCTTTCTCTTCTACAACAACGACGTTTCGCGTTTTGCGAGGTCGTGACGACAACGAAAAAGAACAGAACACGTTGAAACGTGAGACGCAACACAGGCCTCTTAATGACAGAGCGGGAATTGTTGGGATGTGTAGTAGGTGTGAATATGGACGAAATAGCACTTAGGTTCGTTCTGTTTCAAAGGTCATTTAAGTTGATGTTTTATTTGGATTAGTGGTGTATTACGAGAATTTTTTATATATATTTTTTTAGACAAAATTATTTTTTATTTAGATTCAATTTAGTCTCACTTTAATTAATTTAATCAATTTAGTCCTCACATCTTTAAAATATATCTTAATGTTTGATTTGTTTGTTTCCTCCGTTTAAATACTTAATGGATGTGGCATGTATCATGTCACATGTCATGTTGGCATGACATGTGTCATGTTGGCATGACACGTATCACTAGGGGTGTTCAAATTACTAAATTGAACTAAACTAGAAGAAAACTAAATTAAACTATAATAAATAGTTCACCAAACTAAATTGAACTAAAATAAATATTGACTAAACTAAATTAAACTATTATCTAATTTAGTGCACTATAGTTCTAGGAATTTAAACTAAACTATAATATCAACTAAATTAAATTATTATTAACTATAAACTAAATTGAACTACATTAAAAAAGTAAATTTAAAATCAACATTTATTTTTTAAATTTACATGACTTCTTAAATTTACACTGTTTTATTATAAAATGTCTTATCTTAAGTCAAGGTCGAGTTTGAACCTTGGTACGAAATCTTAAAGTCGAGGTCGAGTTTGAACCTTGGTACGAAATCTTAAAGCCGAGGTCAAGTTCGAACCTTGGTACGAAATCTCTTATCCCACGCCGAGGTCGAGTTCGAACCTTGGTACGAAATCTTAAGCTAAGGTCGAGTTCGAACCTCAGTGCGAATTATTCTATCTTAAGCCAAGGTCGAGTGCGAACTGATGTATAGAAAAACCGCAAGTGTACGGTTGTCGTCAAGTAATAAATATCGAATCACAGGGACTACGTGTTTGACCTAGAATTACTAGTATTTTAATTTGAATTTTAAAACAGATAGAATGTTTGTTTTGAGATGATAAGATCAGATTCGCTGGTAAAAGAGATAGTAATGCAATTAATGAATAAGATAAAACTTTAAGATAAGATAAGGAGATTTCCGGGAATCTAGGGTTCACACAAAGAGTTCCAACAATATTGAATTATTATTTTCATTAATTAATTCTATTCCATCTTGAAGGTAGTCTTAACCTAATTTAATCATTGCACCTTCTCAGGCTACGAGGACGTGTTTAATTAAAATTAATCCCTACTCTCGTGGTAATTACGTTCAATTAAACCCATTAAGATCTTTGTTAATCTATTGCTCCTCGAAAGCTTAAATCAACTCTTGTGATTTAACACTCAAGTCTGTTCCTTTAGGTTCCGATAATTAGGTTCTCCTCTCAGTTCATCCCTAATTATCTATGATTATGAAAATTAAGATTAATTGTTTATCATAATTATAATCAAGTTCTCCTCTCAGTTCATCCTTAATTAATGTTATTACGAAAACAATAATGTTAAAGTTCATATATAAAATATAAAAGAACAAATCAAGAATTGGAATAAAATTAAGAAACTGAATAATGCATTAATAAAGAGGTTCTCAGAGGCTAAGCCCTGATCCCAGAAAAAGGGAAACTACTCACAGGAGTTCATAGTAGTTCTCCAAGAAAAGAAGAATAAAAGAAAAGCAAACCTTAGAGTCGATGGCACAGGCGCCCAACCTTCTCCAAGTGTCAAAAACTAAATAAAACTGTCTCCGAAAACCAAAAGTCCTGTTCTAGGCTAACCTCATCTAATTTATAACCTAAAAGGGTAAAAAGGTAAAACTACCAAGATAAAAATTACAAAAATAAAAATAAAACATAAAACTCAAAAAGCTGGGACGCGAAGTGAATCACGGCCGTGACTGAGAATCACGACCGTGATCTTCTCTGGAGCACATTCATTCACCAAATCGACGCGAAGTGAATCACGGCCGTGACTGAGAATCACGACCGTGATCTTCTCTGGAGCACATCTATGAAGGGTCAGTGGCGTTCACGGGTGTGATTGGGAGTCACGGCTGTGATTTTATCTGGTGAATCACGGGCGTGATTTAGAATCACGGCCGTGATTTTCCCTGTAGCTCAGCATTTCCTCTTTAATTCTTAAATCTTGATCCTGCTCAGAGAAAACACAACACATACCAAGAAAAGCATAAAATAGGAAAATGATATAAAAATTTATTAAAAACATGAAAGATATGCATGATTATGCTATGAATTCTTGTGAATTAAAGTGCTAAAATACGAGTAAAATACACAACATCAAATAACCCCAAACTTGAACTTTTGTTTGTCCTCAAACAATAATTAGCACTTTGAAAAAAAAGAATCATCAAGAATTAACTGAGCATTTAAAATCTTCACTCTTAGTCTCACAAGGTCCAATTAGAATCTTAATCTTTCATTACTAGCGCCAACTCTTAGTTTCTAAGAGTTTCATGATGTCAAATCTTGTAAAGCTCATTAGTCAAACGAAGATAATTTAACAGAAATAATTTTTCAATGCTTGTGACACAAATAGGGGTAATATTTTTATTTTTGTTTTTGTCTCACCTAAAACATTTCCCCAGTAGCCAATCAGTGTAGAGAGGATGATAATTTCAAGAACACATAGCCTCAAAGGGGGTCTAGCTATTTTACTAAACAATTCCCCAGTAGCTAATTAGTTCCCTTAGTTTTCTAAGGTTAAGAATATTCTCCCTCTAACCTATGACCTCAAAGGGGTGCTAGGTGATTTTTTTTTTTTTTTTTTTATTTATTACCCCCCAAAAGCTTTTAAGCACGAATTAAAAAGAATTTATCTTCAAGAGACTATTTTTATAATTCTCGATCATTTCAAGTCTCAATACTAAGAACCAAGTGCTAGCCACAAAACCAGCTAATTTTTCAACCTTTTGTTCTGAGACTTCAAGATTCAATTCATCACATTCAGTGTTTTCAAAGACGAACAATTTCATTAAAAATATTTACTTTTCAAACACAAATTCAAGCTGGGATTAACTGAATATGTATATATGCATGATTTTTTTTTTTTTTTTATTTTTTATTTTTTTACTTTGCATGAATGAATGAAATGCGTACATCCTCCTAACCCCAAACTTAAAGATTTGCTTGTCCCGAAGCAAAGAGCTAATGAATGCATGATAGATTATTTTGACAAAATTATAAAATGCATGAATATGCAACCAACCTACAACAGAAAGGAATGCTTGTCCCTAAGCATCAGAGTAAAATAAGGAATAAGAAAGATCTCACTGTGGTGGAAAATCATCTGGATACCGTTGAATGTGCCATTGATACATTTGATCAACCATGTAATTATAATGCTGCTGGCGTTCATCCATTTGTTTCAGCCGGTTATCCATTGATTGAATAGCTGCCAGGATAGCAGCATTGTCCACCTCAGGTCCAGGATGTAGAGGGGGTTGTTCAGGAGCTGCTTCCTCATCTGCAGGAGCCGCTTCCTCAGCTGCTGGAGGTAGGTCCTCTAATGGCTCCAGTGGAAACTGCCGTGTAGCCCGGTTCTTCACGGTGTATGTTGGATTTGGTAACTGGTGGTGCACTCTCGACTGGGTTACTACAAAGTAGTATTTATCATCTTCATCTTTCGCAATGCAGTTCATAGAAGAGCAGGTAGCAAAATTAATAGTACGGCTTCCAGGGAGTGGTTCTAACTGGTCCAGCCAAGCGTGATAGCCAAGGTGTTTGGCTATAGTGGTAATGAGGCCGCCATTCACAATCGCACCGTGGCTGGTATTGGAAATACTCTGGAACTGTCGTGCCAAATGACTGCCAGAATCAATAGGCTCCTCTCTGTTTTCCATCATACCCCATAAAAGTAAAAGGTCGCTCAAACGAACCTTTCCTTCAGAATCACCTCGGGCCAAAACAGTAGAGGCAATAAAGCGGTGCATAATACGGATGGCGGGATGGCGGAAAGCAGAGGAATTACATTTTCCAGCGACCCAATTACTTGTACCTGTCAAACTATACCAAAAAGAACCAGGGTTGAAAGAACTTGGGGTTCTCGTGCTCCCTCCAGTGGGAAATCCAAAAATATTATTGAACTGAGCCAGGGGTTAATTCGTGTTCTTGGTTAAACATACGGAAAGAAATCAAACCTTCAGAACAATTTGGCCCAGATAATATTTCCGTGTGGAGAGAGCTCAAGAACTCAAGAACTAGTCGAGGATAAACAACATCATTATGCATGGTAGCAAAGGTTGTCCACCCAATGTTAGTTAACATGAAATTGATATCAGCACGTAAACCCAACTTACGAATAAATGGGAAGTCGAGATACCTGGTAGGATGGATAGTGCGGAAGCGTAATACCTCGTTCCGCTCACGCTGTTCATCGTTCCGATAGAACCTCGGAGGAAGGTGCGGAATTTCACTTGCTTCTTCCTCGTAACTGTGGGTATCGGAAGCGGTGGAGGACGAACCAACGGTACGGGTGCGCTTGGGAGCCATGGATGAACGGAAGGAGTGAATGTGGGAGGAAGAGGGAAGAAGAGGAAGAAGAAGTGAGAAGCTAGGGTTTGGGAGAGAAGAAAAGAGAGAATGGGCAGAGTTCGTAAGTTTGAGAGAAGTGAGAATGTAAAAGGAGGGGGGAAAATATATAAGGGAAAAAGGGAATTTCAAAAAATCACGGGTTGTATCTGTTGAGCGTCAGCAGGGAATCACGGGCGTGATTGGAAATCACGGCCGTGATTCTCTCTGGAGTTTTCCAAAAAATTTTCCAGAGAAGATCACGCCCGTGATTTAGAGTCACGGTCGTGATTCTCTCTGGAGTTTTCCAAAAAATTTTCCAGAGAAGGTCACGCCCGTGATTTAGAATCACGGTCGTGATTCTCTCTGGAACTCTGAAATTTTATTTTATTATTATTATTATTTTTTTTTTATTTTTATTTTTTTTTATTTTTATTTTTTATTTTTTAAGAAACTTGAGTAGGTTCCTGAAGAACCATAGAGTATAATTTTTCTAAGTGTTCCCCATGGAAATATAACTTCAATCTCTGTGCATTGACCTTGAATATGTCGCCTTTATCGTTTCTGATTTCTACAGCTCCATAGGGATATACTTTTTGAACTGTAAAAGGCCCTGACCATCTTGACTTCAATTTTCCAGGAAACAATCTGAGTCTGGAATTAAATAATAGCACCGAGTCCCCTTGCTTGAATTCTCTTCTATGTATATGCTTGTCATGCCACCTCTTTGTTCTTTCTTTGTAAATCTTAGCATTTTCATATGAGTCTAATCTGATTTCATCAAGCTCATTGAGTTCCAATCTCCTTTTTTCTCCAGCATCCTTTAGGTCATAGTTGAAGTATTTTATTGCCCACAAAGCCTTGTGTTCTAGCTCTACAGGAAGATGGCAAGATTTGCCATAAATCAGCCTAAATGGAGACATGCCAATAGGTGTTTTGTAAGCAGTCCGGTAGGCCCAAAGAGCTTCATCTAATCTTAAAGACCAGTCCTTTCTTGTTGTAGATACAGTCTTCTCAAGAATCTTTTTGATTTCTCTGTTGGATATTTCTACCTGTCCACTTGTTTGAGGGTGATAAGGTGTACCAACCTTGTGAGTGACTCCATACTTTTTTAAGAGAGATTCAAACTTTCTTTCAATAAAATGTGAGCCTCCATCACTGATCACAGCTCTTGGGACCCCAAATCTTGGAAATATAATTCTTTTGAAGAGTTTAATGACAGTATTTGAATCACTCGTTTGAGCGGGAATCGCTTCTACCCACTTGGACACATAATCAACTGCAACTAATATGAACTTGTAACCTTTAGAACTTGGGAATGGTCCCATGTAATCTACTCCCCATACATCAAAAATTTCCACTTCTAAAATCCCATTTAATGGCATTTCATGTTTCCTGGATATATTCCCTGATCTTTGGCATTGGTCACAAGAATTTACCATCTTCCAAGTATCCTTAAATAAGTTTGGCCAGTAAAAACCAGATTGTAGAATTTTAGCTGCAGTTTTTGACGTACTAGCATGCCCTCCATATGCGGAAGAATGACATGAGTGAATGATGTGAGGAGCTGCTTCTTCTGAGATACACCTTCTGTAGATACCATCTCTACACCTCTTATATAGGTAAGGTTCATCCCAAATAAAGCTGTTAAGGTCACTAAAGAATTTCTTCTTTTGTTGATAATTAAAGTCTTCAGGAAGGACTCCACATGCTAAGTAATTCGCATAATCTGCATACCAGGGACTGTTTTTCACAACAACTGCTAAAAGCTTTTCGTCTGGGAAGCTGTCATTAATAGGGAGTTCCTCCTTTGTTGCTTGGTCTTGTGGAAGTCGAGAGAGATGATCAGCTACTACATTTTCTACTCCCTTTCTGTCCACAATCTCTAAATCAAATTCTTGTAAAAGGAGAATCCATCTGAGGAGCCTAGGTTTAGCATCCTTTTTATTAAAAAGATACTTTAGGGCAGAGTGATCTGTGTAAACAATAACCTTAGACCCGACAAGGTAAGATCTGAACTTTTCAAAAGCATAGACGACTGCTAACAATTCTTTTTCTGTTGTTGCATAATTGGCTTGGGCTTCATCAAGAGTCTTGCTGGCATAGTATATAGCATGAACCTTCTTGTCCTTTCTTTGTCCCAATACAGCTCCTATAGCATAGTCACTTGCATCACACATGATTTCAAAAGGAAGGCTCCAGTCAGGAGTTTGCAGAATAGGAGCTGTAGTGAGAGCTTCTTTCAACCTGTAGAATGCATTCTTACAAGAAACATCAAAGTTAAAAGGTACCTCTTTCACAAGTAGATTAGATAATGGTTTAGAGATTTTTGAAAAATCTTTAATAAACCTTCGGTAGAAACCGGCATGCCCTAAGAAACTTCTAACACCTTTAACATCAATTGGAAGAGGCAATTTATCAATTACTTCTATTTTTGCTCTATCTACCTCAATTCCTCTCCCAGATATTAGGTGTCCTAAGACAATTCCTTCTTGTACCATAAAATGACATTTTTCCCAATTTAAGACTAAATTCACTTCAGAGCAACGCTGCAATACTTTAGTTAGATTTAATAGACAGTCATCAAAGGAAATACCATAAACTGAAAAGTCATCCATGAAAACTTCCATCTCTTTTTCTAATAAATCACTAAAGATTGCAGTCATACATCTTTGAAAGGTAGCAGGTGCATTACATAGGCCAAAAGGCATTCTCCTATAAGCAAGAGTACCATAGGGACATGTAAAAGTAGTTTTCTCTTGGTCTAATGGATGAATAGGGATTTGATGAAAACCGGAGTATCCGTCCAAATAACAAAAGTATGAATGCATTGCTAACCTTTCAAGCATTTGATCAATAAAAGGTAAGGGAAAGTGATCCTTTCTAGTGGCATTATTTAATTTTCTATAATCAACACACATACGCCACCCAGTCACAGTTCTTGTGGGAATTAATTCATTATTATCATTTTTAACTACTGTCATCCCACCTTTCTTAGGAACCACATGAACTGGACTTACCCAAGGACTATCAGATATAGCATAAATTACCTTAGCATCCAATAATTTCAAAATTTCTTTCTTTACCTCTTCTTTCATCTTGGGATTTAGTCTTCTTTGAGCTTCAACAGAAGGTTTGGATCCTTCCTCCAAGAAGATGCGATGCATACAAAATGAAGAACTGATTCCCTTTATATCAGCCATAGTATATCCAATAACTTTTCTAAATTTTCTCAACTCATTGAGAAGTTTTTCAGTTTCTTTTTCATTTAAAGCTGAATTTACTATGACTGGATAAGTGGAATTAGCCCCCAAAAACTCATACCTTAAAGATGAAGGAAGTGGTTTAAGTTCTAACTTTGGAGAGTTTTCTTCTTGCCAATCTGTTGAAGACTCAAGAAGACTTTCTACTAGAGGATCTTTTTCTTTACACGGGGGACTTGAATCGATCAAGCAAGCATAATTAGGTTGAATCCCCTCAAGATCTATGTGCTTTCCTCCAACTAGAAAATTCTCCAAGGGATCCCTCAAAATAGATCTCATGACTTCTTCCTCCATGTCTTTAGGCAATATATCAACCCTGCAGCAAATATTTTCAAGAGAAGGTTGTCTAACAGATTTAGCAATATTAAATTCCATTGTTTCATCATTAATGGATAAGGACAATTTTCCATGTTTGACATCTACTATCACGCCTGCTGTAGCCAAAAATGGTCTACCTAATATGATTGGTATTTGTTTGTCCTCTTCCATTTCTAAAACAACAAAATCTCCCGGAATTAAAAATTTACCTATCTTAACTGGAACATCTTCTAAAATTCCTATGGGATATTTTATAGATCTATCTGCTAACTGGATTGACATTGCTGTAGGCTTTAATTCTCCCATATCTAATTTCTTGCAAATTGATAAAGGCATTAAACTGATACTTGCCCCAAGGTCACATAAGGCTTTTTCAAACCTTAGATTTCCAATGAGACAAGGTATAGAGAAACTACCAGGATCCTTAAGTTTTTTGGGCAAATTATGATGGATCAATGTAACAGTCTCTCTATCATCCAATTTCCTTCGGTTAGCTAAAAGATCCTTAAGAAATTTAGCATATGTAGGCATCTGTTGTAGAGCTTCTACAAATGGAATGTTTACATACACTTGTTTGATCATATTTAAAAATTTTTCAAATTGTCTATCAAGTTTAGTCCTTGCTAACCTTTGAGGAAAAGGAATTGGAGGGTGATAAACAGTTTGAGGCTTTGATGAAGATACTTTTTCTTTTTCTAATCTCTCTTTTTCAGGTTTTTCAACCATAGGAGAAGCGTCTTCATCAATCTCAATATTATCATTTTGATTAGACACAGGTCCGTCTAATTTCTTCCCACTCCTTAAAGTAACAGCATTAACATTTTCAGCTGGGTTTGCAACTGTTTTACCTGGGAACTTACCTGGAGAATTGTTTGAACTAGGCATCAACTGTGCAATTTGATTTTCCAGCATCTTGTTGTGGAGAGTAATATTCTCAACCTTGACAACAAGGTTTTGAATAGAATTTGCCATTGAATCATTGGTCTGTTTTTGATTAGTGACAAAATTCTCCATAAGGTTTTCTAATCTTGAAACACTTTGTTGAATTGAGGGTGTCTGTACTGGATTTCCTTCCCCATTAATGAAGTGATTGGACGGACGGAAATTAGGTTGCTGATTGCTAGTTCCTTGAACTGGGTTATTCTTCCAAGAAAAGTTAGGATGATTCTTCCAACCAGGGTTGTATGTGTTGGAATATGGATTACTCTTCTCTCTTCGAGGAGTGTCATAGAAATTATGAGAAGCTGCCACTTGTTCAGTAGTATCTTCTTTTTCTCCAGTAAAAATTGAGGTACAATCTACTGCAGTGTGCCCTTGTTCCCTACAAAGGTCACATACTTGATTTGTAGCCACTGAATTAACCTTAGCTTTTTCCATCTTGTCTAATCTTTGATTAAGAGTATCAAATTTTGCTAAGAGTAACTCAATATTGTTCACTTCATATCGCCCCGGAGTTCCTTTCCTTGCTGTGACTTCTCTTTCACTGTATTGGCTGTGATTTGAGGCTACATTTTCCAAAATAATCATGCAGTCATTAATAGGTTTCCCCATGAAAGATCCTCCAGCTGCTGAGTCTAATATCATGGTGCTTTGTTGGTCCAATCCTTCAAAGAAAAATTGGATGGTAAGCCAACGGTTGAAGCCATGTTGTGGGCATGCTTGAAGATATCCTTTGAACCGCTCCCATGCTTCATAAATAGTCTCTCCAGTGCCTTGTTGGAAATTAGTGATTTTCTTCCTCAATTCTTTAGTTTTAGAAGGAGGAAAGAATTTCTCTAGAAAAGCTCTTTCACATAATTCCCAAGTTGCTATCTTTTCTCTAGGCACTGTTCTTAGCCACACCTTTGCCTTATCTCTCAAGGTGAGTGAGAATAAGCGGAGTCGCATTCCATCAGAAACTTCATCATCAAATTGCTGGGTCTCACAGATTTCCAAGAACCCCTCTAAGTGGTCATTAGGATCTTCTGATGGTAGTCCTCCAAAGGTGTTCTGTTTGAGCATATTCACCAGAGAAGCTGGTACAGTAGCTCCAGTTTGCATCTCCCCTCCAGGTATCCCACGAGCTACGGGTGCAGAGTAATCCCGAAGCGGTAAATTATCTCGTTGTGCAGCCATGTCAAATTCTCTAAAAAGGTTTCTTTTCCTTCTCAGGAGAGTTCTTTCAATCTCAGGATCAAGTGGTGTTGGTTTCCCAAGACGTAGAGATCTCTTTTGCATTAACCCTAAGGCACTGCAAAAAAAAAAGAAAGTGACCCGTGAAATCTGAATTGGAGAATTAAACACTAAAAAAAAAATTATTTATTTATTTAATTTTTTTTTTTTTTTAAAATTCGAATTAAAATAATTGTAATTTAAATCAAGAGACGTAGTCCCCGGCAACGGCGCCAAAAACTTGATGTATAGAAAAACCGCAAGTGTACGGTTGTCGTCAAGTAATAAATATCGAATCACAGGGACTACGTGTTTGACCTAGAATTACTAGTATTTTAATTTGAATTTTAAAACAGATAGAATGTTTGTTTTGAGATGATAAGATCAGATTCGCTGGTAAAAGAGATAGTAATGCAATTAATGAATAAGATAAAACTTTAAGATAAGATAAGGAGATTTCCGGGAATCTAGGGTTCGCACAAAGAGTTCCAACAATATTGAATTATTATTTTCATTAATTAATTCTATTCCATCTTGAAGGTAGTCTTAACCTAATTTAATCCTTGCACCTTCTCAGGCTACGAGGACGTGTTTAATTAAAATTAATCCCTACTCTCGTGGTAATTACGTTCAATTAAACCCATTAAGATCTTTGTTAATCTATTGCTCCTCGAAAGCTTAAATCAACTCTCGTGATTTAACACTCAAGTCTGTTCCTTTAGGTTCCGATAATTAGGTTCTCCTCTCAGTTCATCCCTAATTATCTATGATTATGAAAATTAAGATTAATTGTTTATCATAATTATAATCAAGTTCTCCTCTCAGTTCATCCTTAATTAATGTTATTACGAAAACAATAATGTTAAAGTTCATATATAAAATATAAAAGAACAAATCAAGAATTGGAATAAAATTAAGAAACTGAATAATGCATTAATAAAGAGGTTCTCAGAGGCTAAGCCCTGATCCCAGAAAAAGGGAAACTACTCACAGGAGTTCATAGTAGTTCTCCAAGAAAAGAAGAATAAAAGAAAAGCAAACCTTAGAGTCGATGGCACAGGCGCCCAACCTTCTCCAAGTGTCAAAAACTAAATAAAACTGTCTCCGAAAACCAAAAGTCCTGTTCTAGGCTAACCTCATCTAATTTATAACCTAAAAGGGTAAAAAGGTAAAACTACCAAGATAAAAATTACAAAAATAAAAATAAAACATAAAACTCAAAAAGCTGGGACGCGAAGTGAATCACGGCCGTGACTGAGAATCACGACCGTGATCTTCTCTGGAGCACATTCATTCACCAAATCGACGCGAAGTGAATCACGGCCGTGACTGAGAATCACGACCGTGATCTTTTGTGGAGCACATCTATGAAGGGTCAGTGGCGTTCACGGGTGTGATTGGGAGTCACGGCCGTGATTTTATCTGGTGAATCACGGGCGTGATTTAGAATCACGGCCGTGATTTTCCCTGTAGCTCAGCATTTCCTCTTTAATTCTTAAATCTTGATCCTGCTCAGAGAAAACACAACACATACCAAGAAAAGCATAAAATAGGAAAATGATATAAAAATTTATTAAAAACATGAAAGATATGCATGATTATGCTATGAATTCTTGTGAATTAAAGTGCTAAAATACGAGTAAAATACACAACATCACGAACCTTGGTACAAATTATTGTACGTTAAAGTCGAGATCGAGTTCGAACCTCAGTACGAATTATTTTATCTTAAGCCAAGGTCGAGTTCAAACCTCAGTACAAATTATTTTATCCTAAGCCAAGACAACAAGTTTATGAGTTCAAAACATGAATCCAAAAGGAAAGAAAAATGAACGCAATAAACTAAGTTATTACAGAAACCAGCGGCCTAGATAGAGGCATTCTCGCTCGAGCTGTCAAGGAGGTTGTCTTCCTTCACCAGCCGCCCTGCTCGCACCTCTTTCTCCACATGCATGGGTGAGAGGTCGACCCCAGGAGCCAGCAACCTCGCTTGACAAGTTGCCTTGACAAAGCCCCTCTTATGTTCCAGCAGGATAGCTCGCTCGGTCTCAACAAGCTTCCTCTCCAACTCCGCCTTAGCGCGGCCAGTTTGTCAAGATCCGCCCTTAGAGCGACGACCTCCTCTTCCTTGCCACTAAGAAACACCTCGTCACAGAGACGCCTCTCAGCGGCTTCCCCCAGCTCAGCCTTCAGCGCCGAGACCTCGTCTTCAAGAGAGCGCACTCGATTATGAGAGAAGGTGGAAAGCTCCTGAAGCTCGCCAACTTGAGCGGCGTAGACTTCATTAGCCCTCAAGGTGATCTCCAAAGATTTCTGAACCCTTGCAAGATCCCTCCTCGTCGCTTGAAGCTCGGCCTCATTCTGCCTCTTTGCCTCGCCGAGAGCGGCTCCTAAGGCCTTATTCTCCTCCTCCAAAGGCTGGACCCGGCCTTTCGCTTTCTCGAGGTCCCCCTGTAGCTTCGACCACTTCTGCTTCCAGTGGTCCACAATGGCAAGCGATCGCTGCATGAAGACCTCCGTAGAGTCGAGGCTCTCCACCGGCCCGACCTTTTCAATCATTGCCTTATCGACCGAACGGAGCGAGCCCTTCGGGTAGAAGGTCTCAACAGTCACCTTCGAACTCCACAATGAGTCCGCATCTGATGATGCGCTCACGTGGTCCAGCCTTGTCAAAGGGCGCTCCTTGTCGAAGCGTTCGACGATAAACTTCCCTTTAGGAGCCCCAGTTGGAAGAGGAGGCGGCGGCGCAGTAGTTACAGGAGTCGACGAAGGAGCTTCGGAGCTCGACTCCCCTTCGCGAACCTCAGCAGGAGACGAAGCAGGCGCTGCCTGCGCAACAGCGGGGGCGTTCAGCCCTGGCGCTTCCGAGCTCGATTCCGCTCTGATGGAAGCACTTGGAGAAGATGAATGTTCTTCCAAGCTTTTCATGCAAGGACCAAAATACTCTTGAGGCATCCTTCAAAATAAGGCTTGAATCTCCATGAAGGAACCTTCAATGGAGGTTGAAGCAAGGAAGGTATTCGATTACTCCTTAGCTTGAGGTAGAAGCTCGAGGAACCAAGCAAAGGTTGAAGCACCTTTGGTAGAAACCTAAAGAAAGAATTCTCTACGGTTTTTAGGAGAGAATTTTGGGAGAGAAATCTAAAGATTAATTTATCAAATGTTCAAAAAGTGATTACAAGTGAAGAGAATACAAATTTATAGGGAGAGGTAGCTTGTAGTGTAAGCTAACCTTAACCATGGTTCACTAGGAACCATGGTAAGGTGTAGCTAACCATCCATGGTTTCTAAAACTTGTAGGAGAAGTTAACCTTGACCATGGTTCACTTAAGAACCATGGTAAGGTCAGCCAAACCTACTAAGGTTTAGAAGCTCGGAAGGCAAGCTTCAAAGCTTGTAGGAGAAGCTAGAAATTTCTGCCAAGAACAAAAGGAATTGGCTAGGCAGCCAAGGCTCAAAAATGCTCCATGATTTATTTCACAAATATTTGATTTGGTTTAGTTAGGTTCATCATATGATGATGAGACCTAGCTAAATCAAATCTATGAAAAATCAGGAGCAAAATGAGTCTAATATGCAAAATTTTGCCTAGGCCCAGTTCTGGCCCAATTACTAGTCACACCCTCAAGCATTGCTAAATGCCACTCCTTTTTCCCTACTGAAAAAATATAAAATGAATGTATCAACAAAGGAGGTTAAATGGAGTTAAACTCCCCAAGTAACCCACCCTAAAAACAATATACAATCACTAATAAAAGTAAGTAAAGTGCCTCACAAATACAAAGGCAAAAATAGGCCTATCCAAAGAAACTACTATATGTACAAACATATGAAAAGGTCTTTAAGATCATCCCATTCCTCTTGGTTCTTTTAGGATATCACCTCTTGGATTCCTTGGCCTTGGCCATAGTCTATCATCCCCTCCCTCTTGAAAAGGATTTGACCTTAAATCTCGAGGGTCTTCATGATTATTGGCCACACCTACAAATATATAATAAAATTCATTAGAGGTGATATTCTCAGCAAATAAATGTGAAAGGTATATCCTAGAAGGAATCCTTTCATGGAACCTAAAGAAATCTATGATACTAGACCTTCTAATATAATGAATAGGATCCTCTCCTAAACATAGACTAGGTATATTACTAAATCCTAAAAATGTTCTAAAACTAAAACTATAGCACACTAAAGACTTAATCGTAAAAACTAAAACATCTTTCCTAAAGTACCCTATGTGTTAACCTAGGCATTTCCTAGAAAATAAGGAAAATACTACTAAGAAATTTCCTAAACAATTTTGGATTATATTATTTGTTGGATAGTTATGAAAAGAATTTGCCAAAAGGAACCTTGAAGGTTTATATGTTATATCCAACAAATAATATATTCCATAAATTGGGTGCATTATTTGATGGAGGAAGCCCATGGGCCAAGGGCCCAACTACTAGGGCTATGGCAAGAAGGATGCATGAAGAGTGGGCCCAAGTCCAAGGGAAGCCCATCACTTTATTTTGTTGGGCTTTGTCTCAAGCCCAAGTAGATTAGGATTAGTGTAGGATTGGGCCTTAGTGCCTTGTATTTCTTTTGGGCCTTGTATTTCCGGCCATGTAGCTTAGGATTTGCATTTAGAGAACATGTGAATTTAGGGTTATTTTAGGTTACATGTGAAGTTGCATTAGCATGTAATTAGAAACACATTTGGTGTGCATTTCGGCCATGTGCAACACATACACATGGTGTGATCCGAAATGCAACTCAAATGGACTTCTAATTACATGCCAAATGAACTAGCACATGGGTGATCCGGGTTTTAGGCACCAAAATTTGAATTTTGAATTCAAATTTTGGGCGCCTAAGGTTAAGTGAACCTTACCATGGTTCCACTTAACCTTAAGCTAACCCAAGGTCACCTTAACCTAATTTTATCCTATAAATCACTATGGCCGAGACTTGCAAGGTTACTTTGGATTATATTGATGAGTTTTTCTCTCTTGAAATTCATCCCTTCGAAGTCACCTAGTTTCCTAACTCTACCCTCCTTGAGTGCTTCTCTTTGTAGAGCTAGGAATCCTAATCTTCTTCGGACTTAGCTTGTATGCAAGCTTAGGTCACATTGAGCCTTTATGGAGACTCCATCCTTGAAGCTTCTTCCAAGGATTTCCGTGAAGGCTTGAAGCATCCGTGTGCATTCCAAGTGGAAGCACATCAAGTGGTATCAAGAGCATCCGGTTTTCTTCAAGAGATAAGTCTTGATTCTTGTCTTTTGATGTTGTGATCAGTGGTTCATTGTTTTTCATTTTTGTTCATCTTGTTTTGAGTTCTTGTCACATGAGAGTTTCTTCATTCCTAGATCTAAGTTTAGCCTTAAAATTTGATGGATCTAGTTTCTTGTTTGCTTGAATGATTCATTAAGCTTTTGAGATAATATGCTTCCATGAATCATGCTCCATTCTTGTGCCTATTAGGAAATTTTCTGCCTATGAACGTTTTGCTTTATTTGAGTCTTATTTGAAATTTTAATTCGGTCATTGTATGCTTGAGTCTTATTTTTTGTTTTGAATCTATGTCTAGTAGGTTTGTGTAGTCCTTTATATGTTCATCATTCTTAGCTTTGCTTGTTGATCCGTTTGAATTTTTTTTTAAGTGAATCTTGAATCATTTTCTAGATTTGGCCGAGATCCATTTTCATTTGGTATAAGCTCATAATTTTTGTTTTGATTGAGTTCATGAACTACTATTAGATCATTAGTAGTTTTCTTAAAAAAAATTTGTAGGTTTCCAAAATTTGAAAATGTCTTAAAATTTTCTTCAATTCGTGAGTGTTTTGATTTTGATTGTTTAAAGGAGTGCTGGAAATTGTGTTTGTGTTTCAAATTTGAATTTGAATTTTGGAGCCTAAAACCGTGCATGTGCCATTCAAACTTGCAAGCATCAAAATCATGTCACATTTGCTTTGAATTTAAACATAATTTGCTTGTCATTTGGCATTTCATTTTTTTATTGAATCCGGTTTTAGTGTTCCTAAGTGTGACCGAGACCTACTTGTTACATAAATCTTGAAAGAAAAAGGCAACTCCTAAGATTTAAAAAAAATTATTAGAAGAAAGATCAAAAGAAATTCAAAACAAAATTGATTAAAAAAGCTAAACCTAATTTGAAAAGCAAAAGCCAATTAAGGAGTTTGGTTTATCAATTGTTTTCTTCTCGGTTTGTAATTGTTCTTGAATCATAAAATTTTCAGCTCACATATCTTTGAGTGTTTTGGTTTTGTGCATCCATCCTAGAACTAATCTTAGGTCAACTCCATCTTGTTCTAGTCAACTACTTGTTTGTGTCATCTAAAATTGTCATCTCCTACTTTATTCTTATGTTCCTCAATTCTTCAATTCTCTTTGCTGTTCTTATCCTTGATTAAACTCAAGTGTGGCCTAAGTTTGACCTAGCCTATCTTCCTAGAAGCTAGTTCTACTAGGGTCATCAAAAGAAGCCTAAGAAAAGGAGGAGGAAAGGACATAGGTGGCTCTCGGATTTGGCTACTTCAAAAACAAACACCATAAACACTCTTGGCTGGAAAATTGTGGTTGTTGGACTGGATCAGCCGTGAAGACTTGTGGAGATTTAAATTTGAATTTGTACTTGAAATTTTTTTTAAAAATAAATAAAAAAATATAAGTATTAGTGACGGATTTTAGAGACCAATTTTTCCTTACTAGTTTGAAATTTTTGTTGCAAATTTGGTCACTAATCCATCACTAATTCTTGGTGGCTGTTTTTCTAATTTATTTTAAGCCACTTGTTCTTTGCTGTTTAGCTTTGTATAAACCTTGTAATTGGCCATTTAAAGGAGTGTCTTGGGTGTGTCTTTGGTACACAACCATCTCTCCTTAGGTTTTCAATTTTCGTTAGTACTTGGTGGGAGTGGTCCTTGATTGATCTTTGGTATCTCTCAAGTTCTCACCCTAGGACACGTTTACTTGAAGAGGCTTGGTTTTTAAGTGGCTCTTAGTAGCTCACCTCCCTCCAAAGTTCAATTTGTATACTTAATCCTCCAAGTACTTAGTCTTAACCTTGCATAAAAAAATTGCTTTCCAAACTTCTTTCATTAAAAGAAATCTTTCACCTATAATGGAAGAATTTTCTACTCCTCATAGTGATACTAATTCAAGTGATAACAATGATCTTGCTAAGTTGTCACGTGAATTAAGATCACTAAAGCTATGGAAAGAGCAAGAATCACAACAACGAATTAGAGAAAAAATTGAAAGAGAAGCTCAAATTGCTCTTATGGAGGAGGAAATTCGTCTATTAAAGGAAAAAGAAAAAAAGAAACACCATAGTAGACATAGCTCATACGCCAATAGTTCCACCCTAGGAGAGTCAATGCATGATAGCCTAGCCTTAGGAGATCATTATCAACAACCTCCTAGAAGAGTCCATAGGACCCCCAAGCCAAGGAAATCTAGGGTAGATCTCCCTTATTTTCATGGTAAGGATGATGTGGAGGGGTACTTAGATTGGGAGATGAAGGTGGAACAAATCTTCACTTGCCACCAAGTGAGTGAAGAAAGAAAAGTCCCGTTAGCCACTCTAAGCTTCCAAGGTCACGCCATGTATTGGTGGACTTCCCTTGTTAGGGATAGGCGTCTCCATAATGACCCTCCAATTCAATATTGGAATGAGTTAAGGAGTGCCTTGAGGAGGAGGCATATTCCCTCTTATTACACTAGGGAGCTTATCAACAAGCTCCAAAGACTCCATAAAAGAAATATGACTGTGGAAGAGTATAGACAAACCATGGAGTTGTATTTGATGAGGGCTGGCATTAGGGAAGAAGAAAACATTACCATTGCTAGGTTTTTGAGTGGTTTAACTTTTGAGATAAGAGATAAGGTTGAGCTTCTTCCTTATAGGGATTTGAATGATTTGGTTCAACTTTGCATCAAGGTTGAACAACAAAATTTGAGAAAAGGTTTCAAATCAAGCTCGTACTCATCTTCTTACTCTAAAGTTGATTACAAGAGGGAGGGTAAGCAAAATGATTTTGAAAAGAAAAATACTTTTCCCTCCAAAAATCTAGACAAGGGTAAAGAAAAAGAAAAAGATAAAAAAACAAACACCTCACACACTAGCACCAAGTCTAGTGACATAAAGTGCTTTAAGTGTCTTGGGAGAGGCCACATTGCTTCTCAATGCCCTAACAAGAAAGTGATGATTTTAAGGGGCCAAGACATTTATAGTAGCCAAGATGAAGCTACTACTTCTTCATCTTCAAGTGAGGATGAAGAAGAAGCAAGTGAGGGAGAGTCATGTGAGGTCACTCACCCTTATAATGGGGAACTTCTTATGATGAGAAGGGTCCTCAACAACCAACCTAGTGATACACAATCCCAAAGAGAGAACATCTTTCATACAAGATGTAACATTTCAAACAAGGCTTGTTCTCTCATAGTGGATAGTGGATCTTGGTGCAATTGTTGTAGCACTAGGATGGTTGAGAAGTTGGGCTTGATTACCACACTATATAAACTTCAGAAAAAACAATGCGCCCGTACCATGTTCAGTACACCCGTACCAAAATTGGGGTTATGAACAAATTTTTAACTCAAACATGGGCGTACTGAAATGGATGCGGCCGTATTGGCCATAAAGAAATTTTCAAAGACCTCGTCATGAGGCAATTGCATAAAATAGAAAAAATAGAAAAATTGCTTGTGTATGACAGCAGCAAACAAAATGTAAAGATTCAGAAAATCAACAGCGTCATACAGAATAACTGAGCCTGGAGAGGCTTGCCGAAAGAATACTCTCAGAATAACTGAGCCTGGAGAGGCTTGCCGAAAGAATACTCTCAGAATAACTGAGCCTGGAGAGGCTTGCCGAAAGAATACTCTCAGAATAACTGAGCCTGGAGAGGCTTGCCGAAAGAATACTCTCAGAATAACTGAGCCTGGAGAGGCTTGCCGAAATAATACTCTCTCAAAATAACTGAGCCTGGAGAGGCTCGCCGAAATAATACTCTCTCAAAATAATTGAGCCTGGAGAGGCTCGCCGAAATAATACTCTCTCATAATAACTGAGACATTTCTGTACAAAAAAAGCCGAAAAACAACAGAAAAGGCAAAAATACAGAAAAAGCCAAAAAATGACAAAAAAGGCAAAATACAGAAAAGTCAAAATTCGACAAAAAGGCAAAAGATCAATCGCCTCACAGAATAATTGAGCCTGGAGAGGCTTGCCAAAATAATACTCCCGCAGAATAACCGAGCCTGGAGAGGCTTGCCGAAACAATACTCATCAGTTTGTACAAAATAACTGAGCCTGGAGAGGCTCGCCGAAATAATACTCTTAGAATAATTGAGCCTGGAGAGGCTCGCCGAAATAATACTCTCAGGAATGAGGAAGTGGAGGGAATGAAGCCCAATACGGCCGTACTGAACTTAATACGGCCGTATTGAAGCTTCAATACGGCCGCAGTGAACTCAATACGGCGTATTGAAGTTTCTGAAACTTCAATACGGCCGTACTGAAATCAATACGGCCGTATTGAAGCTTCAATACAGCCGCAGTGAACTCAATACGGGCGCATTGAAATTTCTGAATTTCAATACGGCCGTATTGAACTCAATACGACCGTATTGAAGTTCAAAAATTTCAATACGGCCGTATTGCTTCTGTAGGCCGTATTGCGCCTATTCCCTATAAATATGACGTCAATTGGACGTCATTCCACACTTCACACTCAGTTTTGACTCCCTCCTTGAGTATTCTGGGGTTTTTGAGCAGTGTTCTGCCCTAGAAATCTCTCTGGGAGTCGATCCGGCGAAGTTCTGGAATTCCGAGCACTTAGCTTGGAGATTCGAACCTAGTCGAAGGGAAATCCTCCGGATTTCCATAGTCCAAATTTTATAGGAGGGAGCGAGCGGGCTTGTAGAGCGAGGGAACGCCAAAAAGCTTCCCAGTTTTACGAAATATAAAAGCACGCTTCAAAGGTTTCTTCTTAAAATCCTTCCTTTTACTGCTTTCTGTGTGCATATTTAATTGTCATCATGTAGATATTTAAAGTATAATCGCTTATAATAAATAGGGGTAATTTAGTAATTTTACACTGTTATTTTAGAAATAATCTGTCATAGGGAACCCGAAAGGGGCGCTGTGGGGTGCTAACACCTTCCCCACGCGTAACCGACTCCCTTACCCAACTCTGGTTGTAATGGCCAAAGTTGATTTATAAAATCAATTGCCTTATCCCTTTTTCCAATGTTTTGAGTAAAACATTGGTGGCGACTCCACGAACCCTTTTACTACGAAAACCACTAATCCATGGAGGGTCCCGCTTGGGATTAACATGGATTGGTGAGACATTTAATAAATAAATTGGATAAGATCGACAAGGTCTCAGTTTGAGAACAAGTCGTTCTAATAATCCAATACATTTTCAAAACTAAAATAAAAGCGAGCTCGACCGTCTTCGCGACCGCCGAGGCCCGTTTCGGGCCGGTGGCGACATCGACAAAAGGTGTTAATGTAGTGAGGCAGGAGATGACAGATGACATTGACCTCGACCCTCGGATAGGCGAAGAAGAGCAAATCGAGCCGGCGGAGGACCTCATTTCCTTTCAGCTTGGCCGAGCACCCAAGCAGGTCACAGACACAGGATCCCAACTAGGCGAAGTCAACTCAAATCGGGTGAAACGTGTGGTCTGAGATAACAAAGACCTATTCGCATGGACGACATCAGACATGCCAGGAATAGATCCCAAGTTTCTTTGTCATCGACTTGCTGTATATCGAGACGCACGACTGGTCGCCCAAAAGAAGAGAAAAATGGGAGATGAGAAGAGAAAAGCTGTGAATGCTGAGTTGCAAAAACTGTTGCAAGTCAAGTTCATAAGAGAAGTCACCTACACCACCTGGCTGGCTAACGTGGTATTGGTCAAAAAGCAAATGGGAAGTGGAGAATGTGCACCGATTACACCGACCTCAACAAAGCCTACCCCAAAGACGCCTATCCACTCCCCTACATTGACCAGCTTATCGACGGCGCGTCCGGGCACACCATCTTTAGCTTCCTAGATGCATACTCTGGTTACAACCAGATAAAGATGCACCCGGGCAATGAGGAGAAGACGACGTTTATCACCGAGAATGCCAACTTTTGTTACAAAGTCATGCCATTTGGACTGAAGAATGCCGGAGCGACCTACCAGAGGTTAATAGATAAGGTGTTTCAAGGGCAAATCGGGCAGAACATCGAGATTTGTGGATGATATGGCGGTCAAGTCCAATTCTATGGCCGACCACATAGCAGACCTATATGAAATCTTCGGTGAACTACGCAAGCATAATATGAGGCTCAACCCCGAGAAGTGCACTTTCGAGGTCAAGGGAGGCAAGTTTCTGGGGTTCATGCTATCGGCTAAGGGAATAGAGGAAAACCGAGACAAATGCAAGGCTGTCTTAGACATGCGAAGTCCGAGCAACCTCAAGGAATTGCAACGACTATCTGGAAGGTTGGTTGCCTTATCCCGATTCCTCCCTCGCTTGGCCGACAAAATCAACCCAATGACAAAGCTTTTACGGAAAAGTTTGGCTTTCTCGTGGAACGAATCATGTGAAGAGGCATTTGCAGCACTGAAGGTAACCTTGGCTTCAGCCCCGATCCTTACGAGACCTAAGCCTGCTCGAATTGTACTTAGCTGTGTCCGAGGAGGCGATCAGTGCAGTTTTAGTACAAGAGAGAGGAGGCAGCCAGATGCCTATATACTTTGTTAGCCGACTACTATAAGACCCCGAGACCCGGTACCAGTTGATAGAAAAGGTGCCGCTCGGCTTGGTGCATACTTCTTGACTCCTTCAGCATTATTTTCAGAGCCACTGAATAATTGTGCACACCGATTGCCCAATCTCTAAAGTGTTGGGCATGCCAAACTGGTCGGAAGAATGATGGCTTGGTCAGTTGAGCTATCCCAATTTGACATCATTTTCAAGCCGAGGGGACCGATCAAAGCCCAATGCCTAGCTGACTTTGTGAATGAGCTCCACCCACCTGACAAGTTTGACGAGCATTGGTGGATTCTTCATGTGGACGGCTCCGCGAACTGTCAAGGGAGTGGAGCAGGGGTAATTCTAGAAGGACCGAAGGGGATAACCTTGGAACAATCCTTGCGATTTTGGTTCAAGGCTTCGAACAACCAAGCTGAGTATGAAGCCTTGTTGGCCGGATTAAGGCTAGCTGAGGACATGGGTGCATCGAGGATAAAATGTCTAACTGACTCTAAGGTAGTAGCCGAACAGGTGGGTGGTAATTTCCAAGTGAAGGACCACAACATGATGAAGTACTACCACGCCTATCAAAAGATAAAGGCGAGTTTCCAGGAGGTATTGGTCGAGCACATCCCGCACGAGGACAACATCCGAGCTGATCAGTTGGCCAGGTTGGCCGCGACCAAGAAACCAGGCCAATTGAGAACTATCATTCAACAAGAAATTGACCACCCTAGTGTCGAAATGGAGATAGTTGGAAGCATCGTCACCGATCACACCGGCTCCACCGACTCCCAAGACTGGCGAGGCAAGATCAAAGCATTCATTACCAATGGGGTCACGCTAGACGACCCGATAGAGGCCAATCAGTTGTACAGGCACGACTTCTCCACCCCGCTACTCAAGTGCCTAGACTCCACAGAGGCGAATTACATAATGCGCGAAGTGCACGAGGGCATTTGCAGGATGCATTCTGGAGCGCAAACGACAGTCTTGAAGCTCTTGCGTGCCGGGTACTATTGGCCGACCATGAGCACCAATTGCTCGACCTTTGTGAAGAAGTGTCAACCATGCCAGAAATATGGGAACTTGATTCACCAACCTGCCGAGCAACTGCATTGCATTCCTCCGACATGGCCTTTCGCCACATGGGGGGCAAACATATTTGGACCTTTCCCGGTTGCCAAAGGTCAGTGCAAGTTCCTCATCGTGGCCGTTGACTTGTTCACTAAATGGATTGAAGCCGAGCCCCTGGTGATCATTTCAGCTCATCAAGTTTAGAAGTTTCAATGAAAGAATATCATCACCTGATTCGGCATACCATCAACCTTGGTCACCGACAGTGGCCTTCAATTCACCGACCAAAAGCTGAACGAATTCTTAGCCGGCCTTGGAATACAACACAAAGTCACTTCAGTCGAGCACCCACAGACTAACAGTCAAGCCGAGTCGACCAACAAAGTCATTCTGACAGAGTTGAAGAAACGATTACGAGAAGCAAAGGGAGCCTGGGCCGAGCAGTTGCTTGAGGTGCTTTGGGCCTACAGATGTACGCCACAGTCGACCACACAAGAAACACCTTTCCACTTAGTGTATGGATCCGATACAATGCTCTTGGTGGAAATCGGGGAGCCATCCTATCACCGAGCTCACTTTGACGAGCCGAACAATGAAGACGAGCTCTGGGAAAACCTAGACGTTGTGGAAAAGATCCGAGATCGAGCACTTGTGATAGCCAAGGTCTGCAAGCAACACTACAAGAGGAAGTTTGACACCAAGGTACGACCAAGAGAATTTCGGGAAGGCGACCTTGTTTGAAGAGCCTCGAGCGAAGCAAGGAAGGACACGAGACAAGGAAAGCTCGCCCCAAACTGGGACAAACCCTTTTGCATACGACACAACTTGAACAACGAAGCATACAAGCTAGAATACTTATTAGGAGAGCCAATAACTAGAACTTGGAACTCTACTCATTTAAAGATGTACTACAACTGATGTATAACAGTGCACTCTTTTCCTTGACTGACTCTTTTTTCCTAAGGAGGGTTTTGGGTCGGCAAGGTTTTTAATGAGGCGCTAAGTGAATATATAAAGACTTCAATTTCAATTCATAGGTCATAATTATTGCTAACTCTATCGAACACGCATATATTAATCGATTTTACGCAGGTGTAATTTCGACCCAAGCATGCACACACGCCGATCACTCGAGCCCGACAGCTTTCCCTCCCGAGTACCCTCCTCAGCTAAGGATGTACCTAGGCCGAGCACTCTAACGCCCAATTTTAAACTTGCACACTAACGCGGAGCATAATCCTCGGCGAGACCATCACCAAAGACGTAGGCCGACCACTCCACCCAAAACGTGCACTCGAGCCCGACAGGTTTCCCTCCCGAGTACCCTCCTCGGCTAAGGATGTACCTAGGCCGGCACTCTAACGCCCAATTTTGAACTTACACACTAGCACCGAGCATAATCCTCGACTGGACCGTCACCAAAGACGTAGGCCGACCACTCCACCCAAAACGCGCACTCGAGCCCGACAGGTTTCCCTATCGAGTACCCTCCTCGGCTAAGGATGTACCTAGGTCTAGAACTCTAACGCCCAATTTTGAACTTACACACCAGCGCCGAGCATAATCCTCGGCCGAATCGTCACCAAAGACGTAGACCGACCACTCCACCCAAAACATATACTCGAGCCCGACAGGCCGAGAACTCTGTCCAACCAAGCCCCTTGGGCCGACAGGTGATAGACCATGGGCCAAGGGCCCAGTGACCAGAGCTATGGTTAGGAGGATACAGGAAGAGCTGGATCTTGAGAAGACTAATGGGCTTGTTAGGCCCAAGGTAATCTTCACTTGGAATGCTCTATCATGAAGAGAAGGCCTTAGTTCTACTTGTTTATATTGTACAGTTCATGCATAGTCTTTTGTATAGGTTATTTTTGCCTTTGTATTGTGAGGCACTTTATTTGCTTTTTCCTAGTGATTGTATATTGTTTTTAAGGTAGGTTACTTGGAGAGTTTAACTCCATTTAACCTCCCTAGATGATACATTCATTTTATATTTTTTCAGTAGGGAAAAGGGGGTGACATTTAGCAATACTTGAGGTGTGACTAGAAATTGGGCCTGAGTTGGGCCTAGGCTAAATTTTTCATATTGGACTCATTTTGCTCCTAATTTTTCATAGATTTGATTTAGCTAGGTCTCATCATCATATGATGAACCTAACTAAACCAAATCAAGGTTTTTCAAATTAATTCAAGGAGAAAAATGTGTTCAAGGCCGCCTAGCTCTCTTAAGTCTCCTTGGCCGAAATTTCTAGTTGTTCTTCTTGAGTTTTGAAGCTTGCCTTGCAAGCTTCTAAACTCAAGTAAGGTAAGCTTACCGTACCATGGTTCTTAAGTGAACCATGGTCAAGGTTAGCTTCCCTTGCAAGCTTGCTAAACCGTAGGGAGTTAAGTAAACCTTACCATGGTTCCTAGTGAACCATGGTTAAGGTTAGCTTCTCCTAGAAGCTACCTTTTCTCTATATATTTGTAAATACCTCCTTTGTAGTCACTTTTGACATAAATGAGAATTAATCTTCAGATTTTCTCTCAACTCAAGAGTCTCAAAACCGTGGGGACTTTCTACTCTAAGAAATCCTCCAAAGTTCTTCAAACCTAAGCCTAGGTTCTTCAAGTTTCTCCATCCAAGAGAAGTAACCGAACCTCTAGCAAGACTTCTACTCCTTTGAAGGTTCTTCAATGGAGTTTAAGAGATCTTCAAGTGTCAACCTCAAGTGCATTTCTGTCCTAAGCATGGAGCAAGTGAAGGAATCATCAATCTCCTCACCTAGTTCCATCATTTTTGGTATCAGAGCCTAGTGCTCTTGAGGTTTTTGTTTCTAACCTTTTGTTCTTGAATCCGTGTTGTATCTTCCTCCTTTTACATGTCTCTTTGTGTTGCTGCATGGATCTAGTTTTAATAAATATGTTGATGGATCCTTATGTCACATATGAAGTAATTGATTCATAGTTTTGACCAATCGCTTCTGAACCGAATACCCTATTCTCGACACCACAAACCACTAAATCATGGAAAATACTCTATCGCGAAGCCTACTCTCTTGACCGAATACACGATTTTGTTAAATATTTATACAATTAGGCATTATTGAACATCGCAAGACAATTAAGCAAAACCAAGTGTCATTGACGTATGGCCGATCATACACAGCTACTTACACAAAAAATTAATAGGTATTACCGGCGCCAATGGCCGAAACGTATTACAAAAGGCACTAATGGACCAGTTACAAATCCTAAGTCCTAACCTATTGCCACCCTGAGCCAACTCTTACACAGCGGCCGAGTCGTTTGGATTCCCGTTGCCGACCACGTCGATGTTGGGCTCTTCCTCCCTGGTCGCAAGCACCTCGGGACGAGTCAAAATCCCTCGAGGAGGAGCCTTTTCGTTAGGTTGGGCTCCGTGGGGGAACTCGGCATAACTTATGAACTTCCCCCCATAGAAGTCCTGGCTGACGTCGAACATGAAGTCCGAGGGAACTTCGCAAAAGTAGAATGCTTGTCAGAGGACATGTTGGAAGCTGGCATCGTGCTGCGCGAGTATCTTCTCGGTGGCATCGACCTTGAACTTCGCGATGGCTTCATTCAGCCGAGCAATCTCACTGGCCGCAACGGTGGCCTCGGCCTGAAGTTTCTGTACAGTTAACTTCAGGTTGTCAGCTTCTCTTCTATGGGCATCAGTGTCCTTTTTCAACTCCTCGGCCGATGCGGTGACCTTAGCATTGGCATTCAATGCTTCCTGCAAGTTATTCTCGGCCTCCCGAAGCTGCCCTTGAAGCCGGTCTTCCCCAATTGTTGACCGCATCATGATATGCTTCGCGACGAAGGAAGTCTGAGCATCAAGCTCACAGAAGAGCTTGTATTCGGCCTCCAAAGACATCCCCTCCAAGTACTGAAGTCCGCCATTGGAGGTTAGGTCCAGGCTGACCAGGTTCTCGATCTCGGTAGACGGCACGAGGAAGTTGGACCCGGCCACAATCGCCGGCACGGCGAAGGCACCACAACCCGACTGCTCCAAGGTCAGCTGCTTCTGGCACTTTGTAGACGAGCACGACCGATCTGTCTCCATATTCGGCTCGGTCGACCGCCCTCAAGCTGAGCTGGCCTTTCTCTTAGGGTCGCCCAATGGGAACAAGACATTGGACGACTTGTCTCGATGAATCTTCAGGGCTGACTGAGCAGGTGGCACCTTCCCCGCACACCTTCGTAGCTTTTTCTTGGTTTGTGAGCATGGCGGTCACATCCAAATCATCGTCGACACCAGCCATTAGTCCTGCAACAAAACAAATTTTAACATCAATTTAAAACACCGCTACATAACCGAAGCCAAAAAACATACCTATTAGGGTCAACTCAAAATTTGGAGTTTCGAATATGTCAAGGAGGCCTCGGACAGGCAACCCCTTCAGCAATTTGTCAAGCAGATTCACAATCTCTTGGTCCTCGGCAGAGAGCTTAGACGCAAACATCGCCTCGAAACGTGTCGAATGCTTTCTCCAATAAAAGGGGAATAACTTACACCCCTCTCGATCATAAAAACAGTTGTCCATGTCCGAACCCCAGCGAATCTTAAAGAAACCACTCTTTAAATCTTTGTATGAGGACGTGAACACCCTAAAAAATCCACGCTTCGGCACGCGGGCCAAAGAGACCCATTTTTCCAGCTTGCTCGGATGGCAAATGTATTAATAAAGAAAGGAGAGTGGTCGGGGAGTAAGGCCTAGGCAGAGGCATAGGTTCCAGAAGGCCTGCATGGTGGCCTAGGCATTCAGGTGTAGTTGGGTCAGCGACACATTCAAGACTAGAAGCACCCCCATTTGAAAATCATCGAAGGGTAGCTTTATGTTGAGGTCCTGAAACCAGCACATGCAAACGTAGAAGTAATCCTCCTCATCCGATCCCCGCTCCAAGAAAACAAAATCAGTATCTGGCCCGTCATCGTGACACGCCTCGGCGATCAAGGGCAGCTCTCCTTCCCCACTCCCGAAGCATTTCTCTAGTGTCACAAACTTATCTAACAAACCCTAGTCGAAGAAAGAGGAGAAGTAGATACTGACCTCCCCGTCTACCCACTCGTACCCGGGCATCTCAACCGACCCATAGTCAATCTTCACCTGAGTACTTACTGTAGACCCCTAAAATTGTCCGGGTCGGAAATAAAGCTTGAAGACTCTTGAGGACTGAAGGAAAGTCAGCCAGAAGGACTCATGGAAGGCCCTAGGAGGATTCTCTGTAGGTCTAGAGGTCTTGTAATAAGCTCAAAATAAGGAAGTGGAGGGAATGAAGCCCAATACGGCCTCCCAAAAGTTCAGTACGGCCGTATTGAACATTTTGAACTACAATACGGCCGCACTGAACTCAATACGGCCGGATTGAAGTTCACTACGGCCGCACTGAACTCAATACGGCCGTATTGAGGTTTTTTGAACTTCAATACGGCCGTACTGAATTCAATACGGCCGTATTGTAGTTCAAAAACTCAATACGGGCCGTATTGACCCCCAGAGGCCGTACTGCGCCTCATCCCTATAAATATGACGTCAATTGGACGTCATTTGACACTTTTACACTGAGTTTTAACCCTCTTCTTGAGTATTCTGGGTTTTTTTGAGCAGTGCTCTGCCTAGAAATCACTCGGAGAGTTGATCCGACAAAGTTCTCGAGTTCTGAGCTTTTTGCTTGAGTCTCGAACTGAGTCGAAGGGAAATCCTCCGGATTTCCATAGTTAAAATTTTCTAGGAGGGAGCGAGCGGGCTTGTAGAGCGAGGGAACGCCAAAAAGCTTCCCAGTTTTACTTGAATATAAAAGCACGCTTCAAAGGTTTCTTCTTAAGACCTTCCTTTTACTGCTTTCTGTGTGTATATTTAACTGTCATCATGTAGATAGTTAAGTTATAATTGTTTAGAATAAATAGGGGTAATTTAGTAATTTCGCACTATTATTTTTAGAAATAATCTGTCATAGGGAACCCGAAAGGGGCGCTGTGGGGTGCTAACACCTTCCCCACGCGTAACCGACTCCCTTACCCGACTCTGGTTGTCATGGCCGAAGTCGATTTTTGAATCGATTGCCTTAAACTTCTTTTTCCAATGTTTTGAGTAAAACATTGGTGGCGACTCCATGAACCCTTCCTTTTTATGAAAACCGCTAATCCATGGAGGGTCCCGCTTGGGATTAACATGGATTGGTGAGCCTTTTAATAAAATTGCTCGTTTGACAAGGTCTCAGTTTGAGAATAAGTCATTATAGCAATCCATATTTTTAAACAAATAAAAGAGTCCAACCATCCTTCGCGAATGTCGAAAGCCTGTTTCGGGCCGGTGGCGACAGATGGCGACTCCACTTGGGAAGCCTCGAGAGTCAGTCCCATTTAGTGATGGATTATTTCTAAAATAATAGTTTAAAATTACTTTATTACCCCTCACTTGTATGATAATATGTTTTATCTATTTGGCTTTAAATAACTGTTGTATGTTTAAATTCTCGCAATTGTTTGGAATACAAACTGCACACAAACCTTTGCACACAACAGTTCCCTCTATACCCGGGGGCATGAGTGGTAAGCCATAGGGAGTGGATGTTAGTACGGCCGGTTGTCGAATGGGTCTATAGGTGCCCGTAGACCGTTGTCGGAAAACATCACTCAAGGTGATAACCACGAACTCAAGTCCGACAGTGCGTTGGAACTTTCCATCGACTTACGACGAGAGGAATTGGGTCCCTATAATGGGGGCACCTTGGGGGCCTCAGACCGGTGAGAACAGTTAGAACCACCTTGAATATGCACTTTTCTGCAGGATACCCCTACCTCGTGATTCGCTCGTGACTGTTCGTGGATGAGTGAATTGTTTGTGCATTGATTATGTGAAATTGTTTGAGCATACATTGCATTTCTTTAAACATACAACATTCCTTTTTAAAATAAGAATAAATAGGAATAAGAATCTTCCATTGCATGGTGTTAACATCTACCTTCATCACATTCATATAGGTAGTTTCCCTTTTCACCCAAAAAAAAATAATACAAAAAACAAAATACCCAAAAAAGAAAAAAGGGTTATTTATCCAAACCAAGCAATATCATGCATCATCTTAGGGACATCCTAAAAACATGATAATGCTTAGTTGAATAAACAGAATGCATGCATATTCATCGTCATCATCTCATATCATGCATTCTTATCAAAGATCATGGAGGGATCTAGTTTTGCATTTCATACATCCCTCCTAGTAATTCATTAAAAAAAAAACATTAATAAAAAGAAAGGATCAATCGATGCGTATGTTCAGAATAAATCGCACGCCATTTGTTATTAAGTGTAAGCCAACAACCGCGCCAAGTGAACGCACATCAACTCCGTTGTTGGTAATCAAGACGAATAAAGGGGAAGGTCCGACACCGTTAAGGATCACTGCTCCAAGACCGTTTCCCTACAAATCAAATAAGGCTGTGCCATGGATATACGACATCCATTCTTCTGCCGACAGCGATATCTCTAACATCGCTGGACTTGGGGGCATGACTAGGAGTGGCAGGATCTACACTCCCGAAGATCTTCAAAGCTCCCAAGAATAAAGGGAAAGAAAAAAGAAGAGAAAACCGAGGAAAATAAAGAATCCGAGGAGGAGACTGACGAGCTGTTAAAGTATATCTGACAGAGCGAGTACTCCATCGTGGATCAACTTCATAGGACGCCCGCAAAGATTACCCTATTGTCGTTGATCCTAAGCTCCGAACCGCATCGACAAGCTCTGTTGAAAGTCTTGAACGAGGCATATGTGTCGCATACCATCTCCCAAGACAAGTTTGAGGGGATTGTTAGTCACATCACGGCTAATGATCACCTCTCTTTCACCGATGAAGAGATCCCCGCTGAGGGACCGAACCACAACAAGCCCTTGCACATCTCTGTAAAGTGCAAGGAGTATCACATCGCTAAAGTCTTGGTAGATAATGGATCTTCCTTGAACGTGATGCCAAAAAGAACGCTCGATCAAGTGGCAATCAAGGGAGTCCAAATGCGCCCGAGCAACACGATCGTTCGAGCTTTCGACGGATCTAAAAGAGAAGTAGTGGGAGAAATCAATCTTCCAATCCGAATTGGACCCACTATCTTCAACGTTGAATTTCAAGTGATGGACATTACTCCGGCATACAGCTGTCTCCTTGGCCGACCTTGGATTCATGATGCGAAAGCTGTACCCTCTACGCTCCACCAGAAAGTCAAGTTCATAGTGGGTGACAAACTGGTGACTGTACAAGCTGAAGATGACATACTCATCAGCAAGCCATCCAACATACCTTATGTGGATGCAGCAGAGGAAGCTTTAGAAACCGCCTTCCAAGCATTGGAGATCGCCAATGTTGAGACATTTCCCCGAGAAATGAAGAAGGTAGCCCATATGCTCACCAAGAATGGATACTTGCCGGGACAAGGACTTGGCAAGGACTCCCAAGGAATTCCGGAGCTACCCATTATCAAAGATAATCCGAGGAAACAAGGGTTAGGATACAACCCTAATAAAGATCAAAGGACGAAGAGGAACCAAGATCCTTCTCGACGTTCTTTAAGCCAGATCTTTAGGAAGGCCGGTTCACAAGCGTCAAGGTCGGTCGTCGTCATCAAGTGCTCTTCTCCTTCCAATAGGGATGTATAGACCTGATGACTATTAGAGATTACTCCTCGGGGACAGCCCGACCCCCGAGCCTCGATAGGGCACATGTTTCCATTATGATTATAATAAAATCATTCTTTATTCTTTCTTATTGCTTCTTTTCTTGCTTGCAATAAATCTCTAGACCACATTATTTTAACCCTGTTTGAATAAGCATGAATGAGGTTAAAATTGTCTTAATAACAATAAACCCACATCATTTTTATGCGGAAGTGTGCGTGACAACTTAGAGCACCTTTCCTTGGCCTCGACAAGTGCCATCATGGATAAAAAGAAATCTTTTAAAATAAAAGAAAGCTCGGCAGGAAACCCAAAAAGGGGGCTGCGCAAAAATAAGAGCAAAAGACCCGCTAGGAATCCCACGAAAGGGTGACCTAGGCAAAAGTTAGGGTTGCAAAAATGAACAAAAACAAAAGTCCGCTAAAACGCCACAAAAGGGTGTTTTAGGCAAAAATAAGGACAATCAAAAAGCGAAAAGAAATCCATGATGGTACCATGAACAGAATTCAAAAAGAAAAAGTTCAGGGAAAGCTATCTAAGTTGTCAAATCACAACGTCAATAACAAGATTTGATTAACTTCATAAATGCTTAAACAAACAAGCCTAAACACAATAAGCCTACCTTGGCCAGCCATTCTTACAAAAACCATTTTTCAAAATGAAAATAAAAACCCCTCTAAAACACAAACTTTCGAAAAATATATACCTTTCCTTTCTTTTCTCTCTTGTCCCAAGCGATTTTAGGATAATCTAGTGGAAACATGGAGATATAGTGGTCAATAGGAGGGTTGACATATCTTCTAAAGGAAGGGAAGAATCACTTGGTTGATAACACCAAATCTCAATATAATATGCATCATTCCTCGGTTATAGAAGTCGGCAGCGCACAGTCCGTCTTGAGGAATGGCAAAATCCAAACAGAGAAACGCATCGGTTAATTCTTTTGAAAAATGAATCAAATAGAATTAGGTGCATCATACCGCATACATGCATACAGATGATAGGTGTAATGGAAGATCACTTATTCTCTGTTTATTCAAAAAAAAAAAAAAATCAAATTTCAGAAAAAACAAATGCGCCCGTATCATGTTCAGTACACCCGTACTAAAAATAGGGTTATGAACAAATTTTCAACTCAATACGGGCGTACTGAAATGGATATGGCCGTATTAGCCACAAAGAAATTTTCAAAGACCTCTTCATGAGGCAATTGCATAAAATAGAAAAATAGGAAAAATTGCTTGTGTATGGCAGCGGTCAACAAGAAAAAGCCAAAAAATGACAAAAAAGGTAAAAATACAGAAAAAGTCAAAATTCGACAAAAAAAGGCAAAGATTCCAATTGTACAGAATAATTGAGCCTGAAGAGGCTCGCCGAAATAATACTCCCTCATCAGAATAACTGAGCCTGGAGAGGCTTGCCGAAATAATACTCTCACAGAATAACTGAGCCTGGAGAGGCTTGCTGAAATAATACTCTCTCAGAATAACTGAGCCTGGAGAGGCTCGCCGAAATAATACTCTCTCAGAATAATTGAGCCTGGAGAGGCTTGCCGAAACAATACTCCCTCTTAGAATAATTGAGCCTGGAGAGGCTCGCCGAAATAATACTCTCTCAGAATAACTAAGCCTGGAGAGGCTCGCGGAAATAATACTCCCCAGAGCAACCTCAGCTTAAGCTCATGGAACAAATCCCCAGCGAGAGCTATCAAAGCAAGATCGTCAAAATCCCCAATGGAAGCGCGATCATCCAAGCAAAATATTCAGTCAAAGGACTTGAAACTTCCTCAGTGGAAGATAGCTCTCTGACTCAAGCGCTGAGTGAGGCTAAGCCTGCAGAGGCTTCCTAAATAATACTCTGGGATACATAAGATCCCCAAATCCCCAGTCGCCTACTCAAGAGGCACCCCTACAAAAGGAGAAAAATAAAAATATATCAATAAATATTCCCCAAGCGGAATTTGGGCGTACAGCCAACCACTAAACATCAAGATGATTTGCCTAACAGAAGAGGTCAATCAAAAATCAACATCCAGAATCCCCAGCGGATAACAGCCTACACAGAGGCAGCAAAAATCAGAAAATCCAAAAGAGATACCCGAATAAGGATAACCGGGATACTCCACCAACGTCAAAGGACGTCAGCCAAACATAAGGCTGTAGACCCCTAAAATTGTCCGGGTCGGAAATAAAGCTTGAAGACTCTCGAAGACTGAAGGAAGATCAGCCAGAAGGACTCCTGGAAGGCCCTAGGAGGGTTCTCTGTAGGTCTAGAGGTCTTAGAATAGCTTAAAATAAGGAAGTGGAGGGAATGAAGCCCAATACGGCCGTACTAAACTTAATACGGCCGTATTGAAGCTTCAACACGGCCGCAGTGAACTCAATACGGCATATTAAAGTTTCTGAAACTTCAATACGGCCGTACTGAAATCAATACGGCCGTATTGAAGCTTCAATACAGCCGCAGTGAACTCAATACGGGCGTATTGAAATTTCTGAATTTCAATACGGCCGTATTGAACTCAATATGTGTTGAAGATTGAAGAATCTACATCTGGAAGATGTTCCCTAGAAGTTTTAGTTTTGATGTTTTGTTCATGTTGCTTTTTATTTTAAGCCTATGTCAAAAGGATAATGTATTGATTGTTTAAAAGATTAGGCTTGTATGTGTTTGTTTGTTATGTGTTAAAAATTAGTAATTAACATGAAGGTGAAAATATCATAATACTCATTTTTCTTATTTCATTCATTGTTGAGAACATGAAGTATTAATTTACTGAGTGTTTGAGACTTTAAATGAAAACTTGAAAACATCAGAAATTTTCTGAGTTAAGGAATAGATTACCTGAACTGGTAATAGATTACCTGACTCATGTTGAAAAACTGATTGATACTGGAATAATCGATTACCATGTGTGGTAATAGATTACCAAACTGGTTCTGATGATTTCAAGAGGAAAAAGGATCGTGTTAATCGATTACCTCTTTAAAGTAATCGATTACCTCTGTTCCAAATGTGAGTTTTGTGTTATTTTGGCATCGTGTTAATCGATTACCATGTTAGGTAATAGATTAAAACAGGAGCTGAAACAATTAGTTCAGTTATTCTAACTCGTGGTAATAGATTACCATCACAGGTAATAGATTATCTCTGTTATGAATATAACTGAAATAACTGTTTCCTTGCACATGAAAATTGTCTTTAAATAAGATTAAAACTGAAGTTTTTTTTCCAAGAAAAAAGAAGAGAAAAAAGAGAATTTTCACACACGGAAAGAAGTTTTTTGAATACACATTACTGCAAAAGAGAAAAAGATTTTCTGAAAAAGAAAGAAAGAACATATCTGCTGAAAATCAACTTTTGGAAAAAGAAGTGTGCAAGATCAATTCAAGAAGATGAAGTTCATATAGAAAATTCATTCTAAACTGGTTTACGTTGTTGAAGATCATATCTACACGAACAGGTGTACTCGTTTCTGATCTTTTATTGTTTGGATGGTTTTAACTCTTGAGATTAGAGAATCTCTGGAAGAGTTGTGTAAAGAGAAATCTTGAGATAGGTTTTTCTCAAGTAGGATATTGTGGGATCAATATTCTTGGGTTATATGTTTCTTGTGGAGTCAAGAAATGGTTTGTTAATCTTGTAGGTGTCAAGATTTGCTTGTTAAATTCATTGATTGGATATTGCTTGTGCAGGGTGCTTGTAAAGAATATCAATAGTGGATTTGACTGGATTTAGAGGTGTATCTAAATCTGAAACTGGATGTAGGCCTTTGGATGGCTGAACCAGTATATATCTTGGTGCATGATTTTCTTAACCCTTACACTCTTTACATTCTGTATAAGTTTCTTGATTAATGTTGTATGAAGAAAAACATTATCTGCAGAAACTGAACTTTAAAGATTCTTGGTAATTGATAAATTCAATCTTTACATATCTTGTTATTCAAATCTTGTTGGATAAGCTGTGCATTTATAACTCTGAATTACCTTTTATGTTTAAAGGTTTGTTTTAAATCAAGATTTGTTTGGTAAAGATTTAGAAAGCAAAGAAGAAAAGGAAAAATAATATAGAATCTATTCAACCCCCCCTTCTAGATTCTAACCGTAGGGACCAACAATTGGTACCAGAGCTGTATCTTGTAAAACATTCAAGACTAGATCCTTAGAAAGGTTAGATGGCTGGTAATCAATTACCGTTTGCTGAAGGTGCTTCTATAAACAGACCCCCATTGTTTTGTGGAGATAACTATCCCTTTTGGAAAGTTAGAATGAAAATTTTCATGGAATCTGTTCATAGAAATATTTGGCAGGCTGTAATCACAGATTACAAAATACCCACTAAGATAGAGGGAGGAAAAGAAATTGAGAAACCATATGATAGCTGGGATCAAAGTGAAATTAGAAGAGCAGAGAATGATGCAAAAGCTTTAAATATCATACATTCTGCACTAAATTCTGATGAATTTTTTAGAATTTCAGCTTGTTCTACAGCAAAGGAAGCTTGGGATTTAATTCAAGTAACACATGAAGGAACTCCAGAAGTGAGAAGAGCTAGAAAGAACACACTCATTCAGGAATATGAAACCTTCAGAATGAATCAAGGTGAAACTGTCATGGATATGCAAAAGAGGTTCATTCACATAATAAATCACCTAAAAGGATTAGGGAAAGACTTCGTGGAAGAAGAAGTAAATGTCAAAATCCTGAAGTCACTAAACAGAAGATGGCAACCAACTGTCACAGCAATTACAGAGTCAAAGAACTTAGCTCAGATGACAAGTGCTGAGTTATTTGGAAAGCTAAGAGAATATGAGATGGATCTGTCAAGGATTGCTGATGAAGAACAAAAAGATAAAAAGGCAAAAGGTCTGGCCTTAAAGGTAAAAGAATCCTCAAGTGATGAAGAGGATAGCAGCAATGAAAGTTCTGAACAAGAAGAATTAAATCTAATGGTGAAGAATTTCAGAAAATTCATGAGAAGGAAGAACAACAATAAGAGATTCTCCAGTCAGAAGAAATCCTTCAAGAAGAATGAAAACTCATCTCCAAAGTTCAAATGTTTTGAATGTGGAAAAGCTGGACACATGAGAGCTGACTGTCCAAGCCTGAAAAAGAATGAGGAGACGAAACAAAAGTTCAGATCAAAGAAAAAGAAAGCATACATAGCATGGGAAGAGAATGCCTCAACAACTTCAAGTGATAGTGATGAGGATCAGGAAGCAAATCTCTGTCTCATGACCAAACATAATTCAGATTATGAGGTAAATGATTCTGACTCATCTATTGACTCGTATGATGAATTGCAAAATGCATTTGCTGAACTGTATGCTGAAGCAAAGAAATTAGAAAAATCAAATAATGTTTACAAAAAGAAAATGACACACATGAGAGATAAAATTTCTGATTTAGAGAATGATAACAGGAAACTACTTTCAGATATCTCTAAACTAAAGTCACCATGTGAGAACTGTGAAACATTGTATGCTGCATTAAAAGCAAAGGATAAAGAAAAACAGAATGTTAATGTTATGAAATCCATTAATTCCCACTCATGTAACTATTGTATGAAATCTGGTCATAACTACTACAGATGCATGATAAGGAAATTTGGCATTCCTAGTGGAAAATATAAATGGATTAAGAAATTAGATTATGTACTCACTGATTCTCCAGGACCCAAGATCCATTGGGTACCAAAATCAAATTGAATAACTTGTGTTGCAGGTGTGCTTGAGAGCAAAGCAATCAATGTGGTACTTAGACAGCGGCTGCTCAAGACACATGACAGGAGATAAAAGCAAATTTATCTCATTACAAGAAAAAGAAGGAGGATCTGTAACATATGGAGATAACAACAAAGGCAGAATACTAGGCTCAGGCAGTGTTGGTAACAATTCCAATACTCTCATTGAAAATGTCCTGTATGTAGAAGGTCTCAAATATAACCTGCTTAGTATTAGCCAGCTTTGTGACAAAAATTACAATATCTCTTTTAATAATCAATGCTGTATGGTTTGTGATAAGGAATCAAATGAAGTCCTGCTTATAGGAAAAAGAGTCAATAACATATACATCTTAGACTTAGAGCATTCATCATCCAATTCTTGTCTCACATCACATGATAATGTAACATGGTTATGGCATAGACGCATTGCACATATAAATGCAGATCAGTTAAATAGACTTGCATCTAAAGATCTTGTTAGTGGTCTTCCAAAGATCAAGTTCTCTAATCAAGGACTTTGTGATGCATGTCAAAAGGGAAAGCAGACTAGAGCTTCTTTTAAATCAAAGAAAGTTATGTCAACCTCTAGACCGCTGGAACTTTTGCACATGGATCTCTTTGGACCATCAAGAACCAAAAGTCTAGGTGGAAACACTTATGCTTTAGTTCTCATTGATGACTACTCCAGATTCACATGGGTTGCATTTATATCCCATAAAGACAATGCTTTTAAAGCCTTTAGAATCATTTCAAAAAGAATTCAGAATGAAAAGGACTTGAAAATTAAATCTTTGCGAAGTGATCATGGTGGTGAATTTCAAAATGAATCTTTTCAAACTTTTTGTGAAGAAAATGGTATTAATCACAATTTTTCTGTCCCTAGAACTCCTCAACAAAATGGAGTTGTAGAGAGGAAAAATAGATCTCTAATAGAGCTAGCAAGAGCCATGTTAAATGAAAATGGTTTACCAAAATACTTTTGGGCTGATGCAGTAAACACTGCATGCTATGTTCTAAATAGAATCTTGATTAGACCTATTTTAAAGAAAACACCATATGAGCTTTACAAAGGAAGAAAGCCTGACATTTCACATTTTAAAGTGTTTGGCTGTAAGTGTTTTGTTCTGAATAATGGAAAAGACACTCTTGGAAAATTTGATGCTAAGGCTGATGAAGGAGTTTTTATTGGATATTCTGCAATTAGCAAAGCATATAGAGTCTTTAACAAAAGTACCTTATCTGTTGAAGAATCTATACATGTTACCTTTGATGAAACTAACATCCTTGAAAAAGGAAAATCTCTTAATGATGAAGATGAGACAGGTGACAGTATTACACAAGAAGAAGAAAAACTGGAACTACAGCAGAAAACACCATCTGAAGACACATCACTACCCAAAGAATGGAGGAAACCCAAAGATCTATCTCTGGATAACATTCTTGGAGATATAAATAAGGGAGTTTCTACTAGACACTCTTTTAATCTTCTAAGTGATGATATGGCATTTGTTTCTCAAATTGAACCATTATGTGTGGAACATGCATTAAAAGATGAATTCTGGATAATGGCCATGCATGATGAACTGAATCAATTCAAAAGAAATGATGTTTGGATTTTAGTTCCTTTCAATAAGAATATGAATGTCATTGGTACAAAATGGGTTTTCAGAAACAAACTAAATGAAGAAGGTGTTATAGTTAAAAATAAAGCTAGATTAGTAGCCAAAGGATACAATCAACAGGAAGGTATAGACTTTGGTGAAACATATGCTCCAGTTGCTAGATTAGAAGCTGTTAGGCTTTTACTTGCATTTGCTTGTGTGTTTGATTTCAAACTATATCAAATGGATGTGAAAAGTGCATTTTTAAATGGTCTAATTGATGAAGAAGTTTATGTAGATCAACCACCTGGTTTTGTTGACTGCAAATTACCTAAGCATGTTTACAAGCTCAAGAAAGCTTTGTATGGACTGAAACAAGCTCCAAGGAAATGGTATGAAAGGCTGAGTAAGTTTCTACTAACTCATGACTTTCAAAGAGGTAATGTTGATAAAACTCTTTTCATAAAGAGAAAATCAAAAGATATTCTGCTGATTCAGATTTATGTTGATGATATAATATTTGGATCTACTAACCAATCTCTTTGTGAAGAATTTGTTTCCAATATGCAGAAGGAGTTTGATATGTCTATGATGGGAGAATTAAGCTTCTTCCTAGGACTACAAGTCAAACAAATGGAAAATGGAATTTTTCTACATCAAACTAAATATAGCAAAGAACTGTTAAAGAAATTTGATATGGAGAATTGTAAGATATCAAATACTCCTATGTCTACTAATTGTTATCTAGATAGTGATATTGCAGGAAAAGATGTTGAAGAATCAATGTATAGAGGGATCATTGGATCTCTTCTGTATCTAACAGCTAGCAGACCTGACATCATGTACAGTGTATGTGTATGTGCTAGATTCCAATCAAAACCAAAGGAATCACATCTGAAGGCTGTAAAGAAAATACTGAAGTATTTGAAAGGCACAATCAATGTTGGATTGTGGTATCCTAAAGGTACTTCTCCATCTTTAACTGGTTACTCTGACTCCGATTTTGCTGGTTGTAAATTGGATAGGAAAAGTACAAGTGGAACGTGCCACACGTTTGGAGAATGTCTCATATCGTGGCAGAGCAAGAAACAAGCTTGTGTAGCACTCTCAACTGCTGAAGCTGAGTATATAGCTGCTGGAAGCTGCTGTGCTCAGTCAATTTGGTTTAAACATCAACTTCAAGACTTTGGTTTGAAGATTGATCACATACCACTGAAGTGTGACAACACAAGTGCAATTAACATTTCAAGGAATCCTATTCTACACTCAAGAACTAAGCACATTGAAGTTAGACATCACTTTATCAGAGATCATGTAGAGAAAGGAGACTGTGACATCAAATTCATAATGTCAGAAGATCAACTTGCTGACATCTTTACAAAGCCTCTACCAAAGGAAAGATTTTTCAAGCTAAGAACCAATCTTGGTATCATTAGTGAGTCCAATCTATCCTAAATCTCATAATTAAAGTATGATTGTGTGAATATGCATGAAATTGCTAAGCACTTATAGGTTTAAACTTGATGTATGTGCACTCATAATAGGAGATCACACAAAACACAGTATGCCTTGTATCTGCACACATTTCTCTGTGATAATCGATTACCTATCGGGTTAATCGATTACCATTGGAAGAAATGAAGAAATTGCTGAAAAATCAACAGCAGTAATCGATTATCAATTTTCAGTAATCGACTACCTCTGCTACTTTGATGCAATTTCTGATGCATACCCACTGTGATAATCGATTACCATGCGGGTTAATCGATTACCACTCACTCACTTGCATAATTACCCTGTTTCAGTTGCGAGATAATCGATTACCAACTGGGTTAATCGATTACCTGACGCGAACCCCTGTTTTTTTTTCTCTCAAAAACCCTCTTTAAATCTGTTTCGAATTCAAATTAATTCAAAACTCTCTCCATTTTTACTTCAAACTAAAACGAACGAAACCCCTGGTTCCCTTTTCTATCTCAAAATCTATTTCAAAACCTAACCCTAAGCCCCATTCATGGAAAGTCTTGGCAAAGGAAAGCGTGTAAAGCACATAGCCAACAGAGATTACCCTCGTCCTACTACTCAAGGTCAAGGTACATCTAAAAAGAAGAAACAAGAGTCCTCTCGTCCAGAACCTGAAGAAGAATATTCTCATTCGTGGTTCACAAGGAAGTCTCAAGAGGAAACTTTCAATGAGTCTTTTGCTTGCAAAGACATTGTGGCTCCAAAGGTACTCTACTCGTCTTGGCTTATAGAGCAAGGTTTTACATTTCCTACTCTGCTATCTAGTCAAGGAGTTAGCAAATTTGTTGGGTTAAGTGGACTGTACTACCCTGATCTTGTTAGGGTCTTTTACTCAAATTTGGGAAAAGATGAAAATGGTGCTTTGGTTTCAGAAGTTAAAGGAATAAAAGTTACTCTATCTGCTGATGTATTTTTGAAGATTGGTGGATTAACCAGAAATGGTATTAAACCTACCTTCAATGAATTAAAGATGAAAAATTTCTTAATAGATAAAGATACGTTTTTTATGAGTATGCTGAGGGATGTTTCAGCCTGGGAGGCTAATAAAGAATACAAAAGAAAAGAAAAGAGGAAAATTACATATAATGCTGGAGGTCTACGAATGGAAGATAGACTCCTACATTATGTAATTGTCTGGATTCTGGCAGCAAGGGGGAGCAATCACGCACAAATCAGTGAAGAAGATATGGCACTGCTCGCAGCTTTTAAGAACAACATTCAAGTTGATTGGGTATATGTGGTAGAAGACATAATGCTAAAGACAAGGAGGTTAATGGACTGCAAGTGTCCATTTGCTGTGTTCATAAGCAAGGTATTGGTGTTCTATAAAGTTCCCTTAACTGGTGAAGCAAAAGAGGTCACCAGAGATGTTCATGATATCAAGGATAGAGCTCTGAAAATGATGAAGCTAGTGAAAACAGATGCTGGTTGGATAGCAAAGGAAGATGTTCCTACTGCTGAGACTACAGAGCCGTCTCAACCTGAAGTTCAAACTGAAGAAGAGGAAGGTGCTGAAGAGCCCAAGCCTCTTTCTACTTTTGAGCTATCTGTTCTGGCAAAGCTAGATGACATCAGAGAAACTCAGAGAAGAGATTATCAAGAGCTGAAGGCTTGTTTTGAATCTATATCTGAACGACTGGATGCGATGAACATACCCTACCCTGAAGAACTTTAGTTATGCATTACATTTTAGGCACTGCATTTTAATTTGTTCTGCATAAATACTTTGATTTATATTTCAGACTTAAAGTTTGTAATAGTTGTAGTATTTGTATGCTTCTGAACATTTTTAATGCTTATATGATGAAAGTCTTATTAAGTGCTTGTTGTTTTTGTTGCATAAGTATCATGTTATTTCTCTGTTTACTCTGTTTTTTTTGGTTTGGTTAAGCCAAACAGGGGGAGAAATTCATGAGAAACTGATTAAATGTTTATATGGTTGTTTATGTATTGTATAAGAAAGAAATGGAAATAGAACTGCATAATGCTTTGTATGGAAGTTTTTGTTCTAGACATATGCAGGTTCAAATTCAAGTTCAAATTTCAAACAAACAAGTGAAACAAAACAACATGATGATTGTGAAAGTCAACATGAAGAGTTTGGCTCATCAAAACCAAAAAGGGGGAGATTGTTGAAGATTGAAGAATCTACATCTGGAAGATGTTCCCTAGAAGTTTTAGTTTTGATGTTTTGTTCATGTTGCTTTTTATTTTAAGCCTATGTCAAAAGGATAATGTATTGATTGTTTAAAAGATTAGGCTTGTATGTGTTTGTTTGTTATGTGTTAAAAATTAGTAATTAACATGAAGGTGAAAATATCATAATACTCATTTTTCTTATTTCATTCATTGTTGAGAACATGAAGTATTAATTTACTGAGTGTTTGAGACTTTAAATGAAAACTTGAAAACATCAGAAATTTTCTGAGTTAAGGAATAGATTACCTGAACTGGTAATAGATTACCTGACTCATGTTGAAAAACTGATTGATACTGGAATAATCGATTACCATGTGTGGTAATAGATTACCAAACTGGTTCTGATGATTTCAAGAGGAAAAAGGATCGTGTTAATCGATTACCTCTTTAAAGTAATCGATTACCTCTGTTCCAAATGTGAGTTTTGTGTTATTTTGGCATCGTGTTAATCGATTACCATGTTAGGTAATAGATTAAAACAGGAGCTGAAACAATTAGTTCAGTTATTCTAACTCGTGGTAATAGATTACCATCACAGGTAATAGATTATCTCTGTTATGAATATAACTGAAATAACTGTTTCCTTGCACATGAAAATTGTCTTTAAATAAGATTAAAACTGAAGTTTTTTTTCCAAGAAAAAAGAAGAGAAAAAAGAGAATTTTCACACACGGAAAGAAGTTTTTTGAATACACATTACTGCAAAAGAGAAAAAGATTTTCTGAAAAAGAAAGAAAGAACATATCTGCTGAAAATCAACTTTTGGAAAAAGAAGTGTGCAAGATCAATTCAAGAAGATGAAGTTCATATAGAAAATTCATTCTAAACTGGTTTACGTTGTTGAAGATCATATCTACACGAACAGGTGTACTCGTTTCTGATCTTTTATTGTTTGGATGGTTTTAACTCTTGAGATTAGAGAATCTCTGGAAGAGTTGTGTAAAGAGAAATCTTGAGATAGGTTTTTCTCAAGTAGGATATTGTGGGATCAATATTCTTGGGTTATATGTTTCTTGTGGAGTCAAGAAATGGTTTGTTAATCTTGTAGGTGTCAAGATTTGCTTGTTAAATTCATTGATTGGATATTGCTTGTGCAGGGTGCTTGTAAAGAATATCAATAGTGGATTTGACTGGATTTAGAGGTGTATCTAAATCTGAAACTGGATGTAGGCCTTTGGATGGCTGAACCAGTATATATCTTGGTGCATGATTTTCTTAACCCTTACACTCTTTACATTCTGTATAAGTTTCTTGATTAATGTTGTATGAAGAAAAACATTATCTGCAGAAACTGAACTTTAAAGATTCTTGGTAATTGATAAATTCAATCTTTACATATCTTGTTATTCAAATCTTGTTGGATAAGCTGTGCATTTATAACTCTGAATTACCTTTTATGTTTAAAGGTTTGTTTTAAATCAAGATTTGTTTGGTAAAGATTTAGAAAGCAAAGAAGAAAAGGAAAAATAATATAGAATCTATTCAACCCCCCCTTCTAGATTCTAACCGTAGGGACCAACAATATGGCCGTATTGAAGTTCAAAAATTTCAATACGGCCGTATTGATTCCATAGCCCGTATTGGGCCTGTTCCCTATAAATATGACGTCAATTGGACGTCATTACACACTTTTACACACAGTTTTAACCCTCTTCTTGAGTATTCTGGGTTTTTTTGAGCAGTGCTCTGCCTAGAAATCACTCGGAGAGTTGATCCGACGAAGTTTTTGAGTTCTGAGCATTTTGCTTGAGTCTCGAACTAAGTCGAAGGGAAATCCATCGGATTTCCAAGTCAAAAATTATTTTTAGGAAGGAGTGAGCGGGCTTGTAGAGCGAGGGAACGCCAAAAAGCTTCCCAGTTTTACTTGATATATAAAAAGCACGCTTCAAGAGGTTTCTTTTCTAAAAATCCCTTCTTTTACTGCTTTCTGTGTGCATATTAAACTGTCATCATGTAGATAGTTAATTTATAATTGCTTAGAATAAATAGGGGTAATTTAGTAATTTTGTACTATTATTTTTAGAAATAATCTGTCATAGGGAACCCGAAAGGGGCGTTGTGGGGTGCTAACACCTTCCCCACACGTAACCGACTCCCTTACCCAACTCTGGTTGTAATGGCCGAAGTTGATTTATAAAATCAATTGCCTTATCCCTTTTTCCAATGTTTTGAGTAAAACATTGGTGGCGACTCCACGAACCCCTCCTTTTGCGAAAACCACTAATCCATGGAGGGTCCCGCTTGGGATTAACATGGATTGGTGAGACATTTAATAAATAAATTGGATAAGATCGACAAGGTCTCAGTTTGAGAACAAGTCGTTCTAATAATCCAATACATTTTTCAAAACTAAAATAAAAGCGAGCTCGACCGTCTTCGCGACCGCCGAGGCCCGTTTGGGCCGGTGGCGACAGATGGCGACTCCACTGGGGAAGCCTCGAGAGTCAGTCCCATTTAGTGACAGATTATTTTTAACAAATAATAGTTAAAAATTACTTCGTTACCCCTTGCTTGTATGATAACATGATTTATTATATGGCTTTAAATAACTGTTGTATGTTTAAATTCCGCAATTGTTTGAAATACAAACTGTACACAAACCTTTGCACACAACAGTTCCCTCTATACCCGGGGGCATGAGTGATTAACCATAGGGAGTGGATGTTAGTACGGCCGGTTGTCGAATGGGTCTATAGGTGCCCGTAGACCGTTGTCGGAAAACATCACTCAAGGTGATAACCATGAACTTGAGTCCGACGGTGCGTTGGAGCTTTCCATCGACCTACGATGAAAGGAATTGGGTCCCTATAATGGGGGCACCTTGGGGGCCTTGGACTGGTGAGAACAGTTAGAACCACCTTGAATATGCACCATTTCTGCAGGATACCCCTACCTCGTGATTCGCTCGTGACTGTTCGTGGATGAGTGAATTGTGTGTGCATTTTTTATGTGACATTGTATGAGCATATATTTGCACCTTTTAAACATACAACATTCTTGTTTACAATAAAAAATAAGAATAAATAGAAATAAAGATTTTCTAGTACATGGTGTTAACATCTGCCTCCATTGCATTCATATAGGTAGTTTCCCTTTTCACCCAAAATATACAAAAATACAAAATACTCAAAAGGAAAAAAATACGTATTTATCCAAACCAAGCAATATCATGCATCATCTTAGGAATATCCCGAAAACATGATAATGCTTAGTTGAATAAACACTATGCATGCATATTCATCGCCATCATCTCATATCATGCATTGTATTGTAGATTATGGAGAGGTCTAGGGAGGTGCAAAGGCCATTAAAGAAAGTGGACTTCCTATTATACCGTGCTGAGAGGTTGGATCACCTCTGTACCTTGATGTCAAGAGAGGCTCGCGTCGAGTTTGAGAAATCTTATGGGCGAGTTCTCGATTTGATGAGGATTTGTGTGGATCCAGCTTTTCTGAGGGCATTGGTTCACTTCTGGAGTCCCGATCTGCACTGTTTTGAGTTCCCCCAGTTTGACCTGGTTCCTACTCTAGAGGAGTACGAGCTCATGTTACGGTGGCCTAAATCAGCTGGGGTCTACCTTTTTCAAGGAAACCATGTGGCCGTAGAGAGAGTAGCCACTCAGGTCAAACTACCACTACGATCAGCTGCCTTAGTAGGGAACGGCAGTATCAAGGGTTGGAAGCTTGCTATGATCGAAGACCACCTTTCTTCCTTGGCTGGTGAGGGAGATTGGTTAGCTTTCAACAAGACTCTTGCGTTAGCCGTGTTTGGGACGATCCTATTCCCCTTTCACGCTAACACAGTGGACCATGCTGCGATGGACGCTTTCTTTGCTTGGGACGTGCATATGAAGAGTCCCGTGCCCGCTATTCTTGCCGACACCTTGCTATCTGTTCATCTATCTCAACAGAAGCAAGGGAAGATCATCCGATGCTGCACCTCCTTGTTATATGTGTGGGGCATCACACATTTCTACGCCTCTAGTCACATGGGGACTTTGCCCGATCCGTTGAGAAGCTTCTCAAAGATCCCCGTCTGCCGCCGATATGCTTCCGAGTGGAAGGATGAGATGGAACAGTGGAGTATCGAGCACTTCACGTGGGTTTGCCCTTGGTTCCGTCCGAGCCATGTATTGACAAGATGCGGCAGTTATTCGAGCATACCGTTGATGGGCCTCAGAGGTTGCATAACCTACTCACCTAAATTGGTTATGAGGCAACTAATGAGGACCCAAATCATTCCTACCATAGAGGAGCTGGGAGGGTTGTGTTTCTCTTTCGATCCCGAGCATCAGAGAGATATGCACGCTGTTATAAGAGCGTGGGAGAGACCAACCTATGAGGGAGATCTCGAGCTTGAAAAGCCTCGGGTGTCCGTTTCCATTGATTACGAGAAATGGAGGAATGAGAGGGGGGTGTCACAACCATCCACCTCTTGTGCAACCACGACTACAAGGAGGGTGTTGCAAGAACAGGTCGACGCCTTGACCAAGAAACTGGAAATCATGGGAGCTCAGATGAGAGTTCTTGAAGAGAAAAACGAAGAATCCAGTTTCACCATTGATGGTCTTCAAAGGCAATGCAAGAAGAAGGACCATGAGATAGAGCGGCTCAAGGATGAGTGTGCTAACCTCAACGAGGAGACTACTCGGGCATCCAAAATGCCAAAGGTTGAACCGAGTAGTCAACTCCAAGAAGTCAATGTGAAGATAGCACGCCTTGAAGCCGAGCATGCAAAGCAGGCACAGTTGATCAAGGACATGCAAGATGATTTGTTTCTGACTCGATCCGACGCACAGCAATGGCGGGAAGTCGCTCAACTACAAGCCGCAAACCTTTCCGATTTCCGCAGAAAGGAAAGGGAAGGATTGGCACAAATGGCCAAACTCCAAGAGGAGAAGGATCGAGCCGAAGACGAGCTTAATGAGCTACAGGCCATGATCAACTACTATACTCAGAAAGCGAAGGAGGCTCAGAAAATCAGTGACGATATGAGCCAAGCGGTCCATACGCAGATTGAAGCAATGGGTCGTCATGTCGAGGAAGCCGAAGATGAATGGCAAAGAAATATGAACCCGCCTGTGGGTTTTTACCGGCTTTTCTCTTATTGTAAAAAATTGCTTCAAAGCATTGTATAAAAGTTGAACACTTTCTTTAATGAATAAAATCGTATTTTTGAGATTTATTGCCTTTGCATCTCATTAGTCATTCATTTTGCATTTATCTCTCCTGGTAATTAATAATAAAGATTAATAAAAAGAAAGAATTAATCGATGCGTATGTTCAGAATGGATCGCACGCCATTTGTGATAAAATGCAAACCAACAACTGCGCAAAGCGAACACACAACGACGCCGTTGTTGGTAATCAAGACAGAAAAAGGGGAAGGTCCCACGCCGTTAAGGATTGTCGCTCCAAGACCTTTCCCTTACGAATCGAATAAGGCTGTGCCATGGATATACGACATCCATACTTCTGCCGACAGTGATATCTCCAATATCGCTGGACTTGGGGGCATGACTAGGAGTGGCAGGATCTACACTCCCGAAGATCTTCATGATAAAGCTCCCAAGAATAAAGAAAAAGGAAAAGATAAAACCGAGGAAAAAGAATCCGAGGAGGAGACTGATGAGCTGTTAAAATTCATCAGACAGAGCGAGTACTCCATTGTGGATCAACTTCACAAGACACCAGCGAAGATCACTTTGTTGTCGTTGATCCTAAGCTCCGAACCGCATCGGCAAGCTCTGTTGAAAGTCTTGAACGAGGCGTATGTATCACACACCATATCCCAAGACAAATTTGAGGGGATTGTTAGTCACATCACGGCTAATGATCACCTCACCTTCACAGATAAAGAGATCCCCACCGAGGGACCGCACCATAACAAGCCCTTGCACATCTCTGTAAAGTGCAAGGAGTATCACATCGCGAAGGTCTTGGTGTATAATGGATCTTCCTTGAACGTGATGCCAAAAAGAACGTTCGATCAGATGGCAATCAAGGGAGTCCAAATGCGCCCAAGCAACATGATCGTTCGAGCTTTCGACGGCTCTAAAAGAGAAGTGGTGGGAGAAGTCAGTCTTCCAATCCAAATCGGACCCACTATCTTTAACGTCGAATTTCAAATAATGGACATTACTCCTGCATACAGCTGTCTCCTCGGCCGACCTTGGATTCATGATGCGAAAGCTGTACCCTCTACGCTCCACCAGAAAGTCAAGTTCATCGTGGGTGACAAACTGGTGACCGTGCAAGCTGAAGATGACATACTCATCAGCAAGCCATCCACCATACCTTATGTGGATGCAGCAGAGGAAGCTTTGGAAACCGCCTTCCAAGCATTGGAAATTGCCAATGTTGAAACGTTTCCCCGAGAAATGAAGAAGGTAGCTCATATGCTCACAAAGAACGGATACTTGCCAGGACAAGGATTAGGCAAGGACTCCCAAGGAATCCCGGAGCTACCCATTATCAAGGACAATCCGGGGAAACAAGGGTTAGGATACAACCCTGTTAAAGATCAAAGAACGAAGAGGAATCAAGATCCTTCTCGACGTTCTTTAAGCCAGATCTTTAGGAAGGCTGGTTCACAAACGTCAAGGCCAGCTGTCGTCATCAAGTGTTCTTTTCCTTCTAATAGGGATGTGTAAACCTGATGACTATTAGAGATCACTCCTCGGGGACAGCCCGACCCCCGAGCCTCGATAGGGCACATGTTTCCACTATGATTATAATAAAATCATTCATTATTATTTCTTATTGCTTCTTTTCTCGCTTGCAATAAAATTCTAGACCACATTATTTTAACCCTGTTTGAATAAGCATAAATGAGGTTAAAATCATCTTGATAACAATAAACCCGCATCATTTTTATGTGGAAATGTGCATGACAGCTTGGAGCACCTTTTCTTGGCATCAATAAGTGCCATCATGGATAAAAGAAATCCTAAAGATAATAAGCTCGGCAGGAAACCCAAAAAGGGGACTGCGCAAAAATAAGAGCAAAAGACCCGCTAGGAATCCCACAAAAGGGTGACCTAGGCAAAAGTTAGGGTTACAAAATGAAAACAAAAATCCGCTAGGAATCCCACGAAAAGGGTGACCTAGGCAAAAGTTAGGGTTACAAAATGAATACAAAAGCCCGCTAAGACATCACAAAAGGGTGTTTTAGGCAAAAGTTAGGGCCGTCAAAAAAAAGAAAAAAACAAAATAAATCCATGATGGTACCATCAATTGAATTCAACAAGGGGCTCAAGAAAAGCTATCCAAGTTGTCAAAGCACAATCATTAATAACAAAGATGTGCTTAACCTCATAAGTGTTTAATCGAACAAACCTAAACATTTAAGCCTACCATTGGCCAGCCATTCTTACAAAATCCATTTTTCAAAAAATAAAATAATCCCCTCTAAAACACAAACTTTTGAAAAATATACCCTTTCCTTCTTTTCTTTCTTGTCCCAACGATTTTTGAATAATCTAGTGGAAACATGGAGATATAGTGGTCAATAGGAGGGTTGACACATCTTCTAAAGAAAGGGAAGGATCATTTGGTTGATGACACCAAATCTCAAATATAATACGCATCATTCCTCGGTAACAGAAATCGGCAGAGCACAGTCCGTCTGGAGGAATGGCAAAATCCAAACACAAAAACGCATCGGTTAATTCTTTTGAAAAAAGAATCAAATAGAATTAGGTGCATCATACTGCATACATGCATACAGATGATAGGTGTACTGGAAGATCACTTATTCTCTGTTTATTGAAAAAACAAAAAAAACAAAAAATATATAAACTTCAGAAAAAACAATGCGCCCGTACCATGTTCAGTACACCCGTACTAAAATTGGGGTTATGAACAAATTTTTAACTCAAACATGGGCGTACTGAAATGGATGCGGCCGTATTGGCCATAAAGAAATTTTCAAAGACCTCGTCATGAGGCAATTGCATAAAATAGAAAAAATAGAAAAAATTGCTTGTGTATGACAGCAGCAAACAAAATGCAAAGATTCAGAAAATCAACAGCGTCATACAGAATAACTGAGCCTGGAGAGGCTTGCCGAAAGAATACTCTCAGAATAACTGAGCCTGGAGAGGCTTGCCGAAAGAATACTCTCAGAATAACTGAGCCTGGAGAGGCTTGCCGAAAGAATACTCTCAGAATAACTGAGCCTGGAGAGGCTTGCCGAAAGAATACTCTCAGAATAACTGAGCCTGGAGAGGCTTGCCGAAATAATACTCTCTCAAAATAACTGAGCCTGGAGAGGCTCGCCGAAATAATACTCTCTCAAAATAATTGAGCCTGGAGAGGCTCGCCGAAATAATACTCTCTCATAATAACTGAGACATTTCTGTACAGAAAAAGCCGAAAAACAACAGAAAAGGCAAAAATACAGAAAAAGCCAAAAAATGACAAAAAAGGCAAAAATACAGAAAAAGCCAAAAAATGACAAAAAAGGCAAACATACAGAAAAAGTCAAAAGTCGACAAAAAAAAGACAAAGATTTCACATCTTTCAGAATAACTGAGCCTGGAGAGGCTCGCCGAAATAATACTCTCAGAATAATTGAGCCTGGAGAGGCTTGCTGAAATAATACTCTTTCAGAATAATTGAGCCTGGAGAGGCTTGCAGAAATAATACTTCCTCAGAATAACTAAAGCCTGGAGAGGCTTGCAGAAATAATACTCCCCCAACTGTACAGAGTAAATGAGCCTGGAGAGGCTCGCAGAAATAATACTCCCCAGAGGAAACCTCGACTCACGCTCTTGGACTCAAAATCCCCAGCAAGAGCTATCAAGCAAGATCGACAAAATCCTCAATGGAAGCGCGATCGCCCAAGCAGTATATCTAGTCAAAGGACTTAAAACTTCCTCAGTGGAAGATAGCTCTCCAACTCAGGCGTTGAGTGAGTCTAAGCCTGTAGAGGCTTCCTAAATAATACTCTGGGATACATAAGATCCCCAAATCCCCATTCGCCTACTCAAGAGGCACCCCTTCAAAAAGAGAAAAAATCAAAAAGATCAATAACCATTCCCCAAGAGGAATTCGGCATTCAGCCAATCATCAAACATCAAGATAATTCGCCTATTCAGAGGCACTCTTTCAAAAAAGAGAAAAAAATCGAAAAGATCAATAATCATTTCCCAAGCGGAATCCGGCTCTCAGCCTATCATTGAACATCAAGATGATCTGCCTAACAGAAGAGGCCAATCACAACCAATGACAAAATCCCCTGGCGGATAACAGCCTACACAGAGGCAACAAAATCCAAAAGTTAAAAAGAGTTACCCGAATAAGGATAACCGGGATACTCCACCAACGTCCAAAGGACGTCAGCCAATCATAAGGCACTGCTCATCTCAGAAAGAGCATCTTCGTGTCTACACCCCAAGAAAACAGAAATTCCTCAATGGGCGCCAACTACTCAATGGAAAGTTGGGACACAAGAACCTATGAGTAACTGCACATCCCCTAGACGGATCCCTGCGTTATCCAGCCCTCAGTGGCACAAAAATCAAAAACAATCGTCGAAGCAGCATCGTGGACTGTGGAGACAAAATCAACATCCAGAATCCCCAGCGGATAACAGCCTACACAGAGGCAGCAAAAATCAGAAAATCAAAAAGAGATACCCGAATAAGGATAAACCGGGATACTCCACCAACGTCAAAGGACGTCAGCCAAACATAAGGCATCGCTCAACTCAGAGAGAAAGAGCATCTGTGTCTACACCCCAAGGAGTCAGAAATTCCCCATGGGTACCAACAATGCAATGCAAGTTGGGGCACAGGAACCTGTGAATGACTGCACATCCCCTAGACGGATCCCTGCGTTATCCAGCCCTCAGCGGCACAAAATCAGAAAAAACTGTCGAAGCAGCATAGTGGACTGTGGAGACAAAAATCATCTCAAATCCCTGGAGAGGGTAAACTCCCATTGCCGAAGTGATCAGAAGACATGGACGCAGTCCCTGGAGAGGGCAAACTCAGCTGCCGATGTTAAGACGCAGTCCCTGGAGAGGGTAAACTCACCTGCCGATGTTAAGACGCAGACCCTGGAGAGGGCAAACTCAACTGCCAAATGTTAAGCGGCAGAGCCTGGAGAGGCGGGTACTCAATCATCAGGGTGATGTTAACACACTGGTGTCTAGCTTCCGGCTCGGGCGTCGAGTGAGGCTAGGTCTGGAGAGACGGTACTCAACCATCAGCGTCATCAGAGGTGCGTTGGTGTCCAACTTCCGGCTCGGGCGGCGAGTGAGGTTGGGCCTGGAGAGGCAATACTTAATCATCAGTGTGATGTTAACACATTGGTGTCTAGCTTCCGGCTCGGGCGTCGAGTGAGGCTAGGTCTGGAGAGACGGTACTCAATCACCAGCGTCGCCAGAGGCACGTCGGTGTTCAACTTCCGGCTCGGGCGTCGAGTGAAGTTGACCCTGGAGAGGGTAAACTCAGCTACCGAGGATGTCAGAAGCGCCGAGGTATGCACCCACCTGGAGGGGCTACTCAACAATTTTCCACCGGAAGACATTACAAGTCAGAAGGTCGGCACATCACCCGGACAATTGGGTCAACTCCTTTACTTGTCAGCCGGTACACCAAAAGACCGTTTGACTAAGTAAAGGGGGGGCAGCTGTAGACCCCTAAAATTGTCCGGGTCGGAAATAAAGCTTGAAGACTCTCGAAGACTGAAGGAAGATCAGTCAGAAGGACTCCTGGAAGGCCCTAGGAGGGTTCTCTGTAGGTCTAGAGGTCTTAGAATAGCTTAAAATAAGGAAGTGGAGGGAATGAAGCCCAATACGGCCGTACTAAACTTAATACGGCCGTATTGAAGCTTCAACACGGCCGCAGTGAACTCAATACGGCGTATTAAAGTTTCTGAAACTTCAATACGGCCGTACTGAAATCAATACGGCCGTATTGAAGCTTCAATACAGCCGCAGTGAACTCAATACGGGCGTATTGAAATTTCTGAATTTCAATACGGCCGTATTGAACTCAATACGGCCGTATTGAACTCAATACGGCCGTATTGAAGTTCAAAAATTTCAATACGGCCGTATTGATTCCATAGCCCGTATTGGGCCTGTTCCCTATAAATATGACGTCAATTGGACGTCATTACACACTTTTACACACAGTTTTAACCCTCTTCTTGAGTATTCTGGGTTTTTTTTGAGCAGTGCTCTGCCTAGAAATCACTCGGAGAGTTGATCCGACGAAGTTTTTGAGTTCTGAGCATTTTGCTTGAGTCTCGAACTAAGTCGAAGGGAAATCCATCGGATTTCCAAGTCAAAAATTATTTTTAGGAAGGAGTGAGCGGGCTTGTAGAGCGAGGGAACGCCAAAAAGCTTCCCAGTTTTACTTGATATATAAAAAGCACGCTTCAAGAGGTTTCTTTTCTAAAAATCCCTTCTTTTACTGCTTTCTGTGTGCATATTAAACTGTCATCATGTAGATAGTTAATTTATAATTGCTTAGAATAAATAGGGGTAATTTAGTAATTTTGTACTATTATTTTTAGAAATAATCTGTCATAGGGAACCCGAAAGGGGCGTTGTGGGGTGCTAACACCTTCCCCACACGTAACCGACTCCCTTACCCAACTCTGGTTGTAATGGCCGAAGTTGATTTATAAAATCAATTGCCTTATCCCTTTTTCCAATGTTTTGAGTAAAACATTGGTGGCGACTCCACGAACCCCTCCTTTTGCGAAAACCACTAATCCATGGAGGGTCCCGCTTGGGATTAACATGGATTGGTGAGACATTTAATAAATAAATTGGATAAGATCGACAAGGTCTCAGTTTGAGAACAAGTCGTTCTAATAATCCAATACATTTTTCAAAACTAAAATAAAAGCGAGCTCGACCGTCTTCGCGACCGCCGAGGCCCGTTTGGGCCGGTGGCGACAAAGGCATCGCTCAATTCAAGAAGAGCATCTGTGTCTACACCCCAAGGAGTCAGAAATTCCCCATGAGTACCAACTATGCAAATGCAAGTTGGGGCACAAGAACCTATGAATGACTGCACATCCCCTAGACGGATCCTGCGTTATCCAGCCCTCAGTGGCACAAAATCAGAAAAACCATCGAAGCAGCATAGTGGACTGTGGAGACAAAAAATCATCTCAGATCCCTGGAGAGGGTAAACTCGCATTGCCGAAGTGATCAGAAGACACGGACGCAGATCCTGGAAAGGGCAAACTCAGTTGCCTAGGTCGTCAGAGACAACCGAAGCAAAGTCTGGAGAGACGGTACTCAAAGTCTGGAGAGACGGTACTCAAAGTCTGGAGAGACGGTACTCAGAGTCTGGAGAGACGGTACTCAGAGTCTGGAGAGACGGTACTCAGAGTCTGGAGAGACGGTACTCAGAGTCTGGAGAGACGGTACTCAGAGTCTGGAGAGACGGTACTCAGAGTCTGGAGAGACGGTACTCAGAGTCTGGAGAGACGGTACTCAGAGTCTGGAGAGACGGTACTCAGAGTCTGGAGAGACGGTACTCAGAGTCTGGAGAGACGGTACTCAGAGTCTGGAGAGACGGTACTCAAAGTCTGGAGAGACGGTACTCAAAGTCTGGAGAGACGGTACTCAAAGTCTGGAGAGACGGTACTCAAAGTCTGGAGAGACGGTACTCAGAGTCTGGAGAGACGGTACTCAGAGTCTGGAGAGACGGTACTCAGAGTCTGGAGAGACGGTACTCAGAGTCTGGAGAGACGGTACTCAGAGTCTGGAGAGACGGTACTCAGAGTCTGGAGAGACGATACTCAGAGTCTGGAGAGACGGTACTCAGAGTCTGGAGAGACGATACTCAGAGTCTGGAGAGACGGTACTCAGAGTCTGGAGAGACGGTACTCAAAGTCTGGAGAGACGGTACTCAAAGTCTGGAGAGACGGTACTCAAAGTCTGGAGAGACGGTACTCAAAGTCTGGAGAGACGGTACTCAAAGTCTGGAGAGACGGTACTCAAAGTCTGGAGAGACGGTACTCAAGGTCGGGAGAGACGGTACTCAACCATCAGCATCGTCAGAGGCACGTTGGTGTTCAACTTCCGGCTCGGGCGTCGAGTGAAGTTGACCCTGGAGAGGGTAAACTTAGCTACCAAGGTTGTCAGAAGCGCCGAGGTATGCAACAACCTGGAGAGGCTACTCAACAATTTTCCACCGGAAGACGCTACAAGTCAGAAGGTTGGCACATCACCCGGACAATTGGGTCAACTCCTTTACTTGTCAGCCGGTACACCAAAAGGCCGTCCGACTAAGTAAATGGGGGGCAGCTGTAGACCCCTAAAATTGTCCGGGTCGGAAATAAAGCTTGAAGACTCTTGAGGACTGAAGGAAAGTCAGCCAGAAGGACTCATGGAAGGCCCTAGGAGGATTCTCTGTAGGTCTAGAGGTCTTGTAATAAGCTCAAAATAAGGAAGTGGAGGGAATGAAGCCCAATACGGCCTCCCAAAAGTTCAGTACGGCCGTATTGAACATTTTGAACTACAATATGGCCGCACTGAACTCAATACGGCCGGATTGAAGTTCACTACGGCCGCACTGAACTCAATACGGCCGTATTGAGGTTTTTTGAACTTCAATACGGCCGTACTGAATTCAATACGGCCGTATTGTAGTTCAAAAACTCAATACGGGCCGTATTGACCCCCAGAGGCCGTACTGCGCCTCATCCCTATAAATATGACGTCAATTGGACGTCATTTGACACTTTTACACTGAGTTTTAACCCTCTTCTTGAGTATTCTAGGTTTTTTTGAGCAGTGCTCTGCCTAGAAATCACTCGGAGAGTTGATCCGACAAAGTTCTCGAGTTCTGAGCTTTTTGCTTGAGTCTCGAACTGAGTCGAAGGGAAATCCTCCGGATTTCCATAGTTAAAATTTTCTAGGAGGGAGCGAGCGGGCTTGTAGAGCGAGGGAACGCCAAAAAGCTTCCCAGTTTTACTTGAATATAAAAGCACGCTTCAAAGGTTTCTTCTTAAGACCTTCCTTTTACTGCTTTCTGTGTGTATATTTAACTGTCATCATGTAGATAGTTAAGTTATAATTGTTTAGAATAAATAGGGGTAATTTAGTAATTTCGCACTATTATTTTTAGAAATAATCTGTCATAGGGAACCCGAAAGGGGCGCTGTGGGGTGCTAACACCTTCCCCACGCGTAACCGACTCCCTTACCCAACTCTAGTTGTCATGGCCGAAGTCGATTTTTGAATCGATTGCCTTAAACTTCTTTTTCCAATGTTTTGAGTAAAACATTGGTGGCGACTCCATGAACCCTTCCTTTTTATGAAAACCGCTAATCCATGGAGGGTCCCGCTTGGGATTAACATGGATTGGTGAGCCTTTTAATAAAATTGCTCGTTTGACAAGGTCTCAGTTTGAGAATAAGTCATTCTAGCAATCCATATTTTTAAACAAATAAAAGAGTCCAACCATCCTTCGCGAATGCCGAAAGCCCGTTTCGGGCCGGTGGCGACACTTACACGACCCGCGGCCTCGTCCCGAGCATCATCCAACCGACCCGCACCATCACCACTCACTTCGGCTTGGGGGATCATTTCATCGCCACGTGCCGAGTTCACGACTAACGTCACGGGCGGCGACACATCCACCACCTCGTCCCCGCTATCCTCTTGGTCGGCATAGTCCGAGGGGAACACCACTTCACATTGCAACGAAGGCAACCCTGGGACTTCACTCGAGTCCGACCCCTCGTTCTCTGCTGAAGCACCCGACGCCTCTAACAATGTCCAGCTCCTAGCCGAGGAGTAACCTCTCTCCATTTAGTACTAGGAACTAAATGACACAAATTCTTACCTTGCTCAGTTATCTCAGATAAGTCTTGAAGGTTGAGGGTTCTCGGAAATTTTACAGCGTGTAAAATCCACACGCCTCCCCCTATTTATAGGCAAGGTAAAACGGGGGAGGTGAAAAGACGTCTCGCGTCCCCAGCCGTTAGATCCAAACACTTGGACGGCCCAGATCTCAACTCGAGGGGTCGTACGGACTAACCACGCTCAGCGTAACACCGACCCCATTCTCACCTCGAGGGGTCGAACAAACTAACCACGCTCAGCATAACATCGACCCCATTCTCACCTCGAGGGGTCGGATGGACTAACAATGCTCAGCGTAACACCGACCCCATTCTCACCTCGAGGGGTCGGATAGACAAACCGAGCTCAGCATAACATCGACCACAATCTCACCCCGAGGGGACGGCAAGGCTAACCACGCCGTGCAACACCAAACCCAGCTCAAAGTACCGAGGTCGGTAAAAGCTATCGTGTAACGTCGCAAATTATTTCAGAAGGCCCAAAAGCCTAGTATGGATGATTCAGTAGCCTAGAACGGGCCGTTCCCAAACTGGAACGGGCCGTTCCAAGCAACTGAATTGACCTATAAAATGTAGCTAAGAACGGGCCGTTCCAAACCCCAAAACGGGCCGTTCCGGAGGGAGTACGGGCCATTTTGGATGGAGAACGGGCCGTTCTGGATGAGTCCCAAAACGGGCCGTTCTGCATGTGATTTTTGTACATGTTGAGGGAGTGCAGAACGGGCCGTTCTGGATTCAGAACAGGCCGTTCTGGCCACTCCTGAACTTCTATAAATAGGGGTTGGTGGTTGAGGAGAAAGTGAAGTTTTTAGAGAGAAGTTTTAGAGAGAAGGACTCTGGGTCTGCGAGCTCCTTTCTCTCCTAAATTTCTCTGTATGATTCTTTTTCTCCTCTAGATCACTAATGCCTTTTGTCTTTTCTTGAAATTTAGATTAGGAAGCTTTCTTGGGAGGATTGAAGTTCCGAGTTGAGCTTCGGAAGGGAATTCTACTTATTCTCAGTTATTGGCTATTTTGAGCCAATCTTCAGGTGAGGGAAGCTAGAATGTTTGTTGTTAGGTTGGATGTGAGTTTAGAAACTCAATTGATGCATGAATGTTGAGAATCCATAGATGGATTGAAGAAAATATCATTTTTTGGGGTTTTGAGAAAAAGGAAGATTTTGATGATTTTGATGCATAGGTTGGATGCAAGTGAGATTTAAGTTTATTTTGAGTCGTATGGAGCCTATGTATTTTGTTTTGTGTTTGCATGTCGCTGAGTCTATTACTTTGGATGAGAGTTTTGAACTCTCTGACTAGGATTTAGGTCAGGCGCAGGTTGAGCGCGCCGGGCGTGGAAGAGCTTAGAGCTCCCGGGATGGTGCTAGGCTAGGCGCGAGCTGACTGCGCCGAGCGTGAATATGTTTATAAATAATTGATTTAAATTGATGCTTATGCATGTTTAAAGTTAAAGTTTTAGATCATGTATGTATGATATATGATGTATGGTGAGGGGTGATTCATATGTATGATTTGTGATGATACGTATGAATGTTTGAATATGATATGACATGTGTATATGTTCATATGGGTATGTTTATTGATCATAATGGTGGTAGACCATGTATGATGTATGATGCATTATTGCATGTGATGCTTTATGGCATGAGTATGTTTATTGATCATGATGGTGGGTAGACCGTGTAGGATGTATGATGCATTATTGCATGTGATGTCTTATGACATGTGTATGATTGTTGATCATGATGGTGGGCAGACCATGTATGATGTGTGATGCATAATTGCATGTGATGCCTTATGGCATGAGTCTAGCCTAGGACTTGAGAAGAGGAAAAATATTTTCGAACTGGAAGAGCTCACATAGAGTCTCTTGAGAGTGGTTCTTGGATAGGCCACTGATATATGAGAGTGGTGCTCAGGTAGGCCACTGGATTTGGGAGAGTGGTGCTCAGGTATGCCACTAAGTTGGGTGAGTCTCCTCAAAGTCCTTAGCTAGTGTTGGAGCGGGGTATGAGGTCGAGGGTTATTCCCTTAACCAAGTACTCGGGAAGGTGCGTGGATCCTTGCGGATAGCCAGTGGGAGAACTCCACAATTGACTTGGTTATGCATGCCAAGGTCGTGGTAAGCCCATACCCAACTGTGCTATACCTGATGGTGGATCTGGACTTCCAATTGTGTAAGTGACATCATCCGAGTAAACCGAGTGAGGGTTATATCCTGTTTAGCTGTGACCGAGCGGGCGTATTGGGCGTGAAAATGGTTGGGGTGGTTTCGGTAGGATGGAATGTCACTTATACAACTCTATTGTTAGGGAGATCTCCTAGGTGTATGGGTGACGATGCATTGGATGATTGATATGCATTGATATCTGTCATGAGATGCATTTATTGCATGATTATTAATATGATGAAGTGTGGTGTTTGACTTGATGATTGGTGGATTGTATTTTATGCATGAGTAGTGTTGGATAGAGTGTATGGTGTGACTCTATGAACATGATTGATTGTTGGATGATGTGTAGTATAGATTTTATTCTGTACTTGTATGATTGGTTTTGAACTCTAGCTTACCCTTCTGTTTCCATGTGGTGGAACTGTGATGATCATACTTGGTATGGGAGCAGGTCAGGGCTAGCTTGGAGTTGAGGTGTCCGCTGCGAGACGAGGAGTTTTGATCCTCGTGTTAGAGTTATCATTTTGGGTAACGGTTTTGTCTGTGCTTGACCAGCACTAGGGAATATTATTTTTGGGATGACTGTACATATATGGAGTTCTATTTTATAACCAGAAACTTAGTTATTTTCATTATTATTTGTACATTTATGTATGAGTTATCCAGCTTAATATTTCTCTTAGTTTCACTAGCAATAGTGCGATTCTACTAAGTGTAGAGACCATGGCGGGTCGTTACACTTTTATGGTATCAGAGATGGTCGAGTCTTTTGGGATACTCTGTGGGGAGTGATCCTTCTAGGTTTCTGTTGTGTCATATTAATTTTGGTGAGTTGTAGTGGTGAAGTGTTAGTAAAAGAATGTTTGAATTCTTTTAGTATGGTGAGGCCTCAGTTTGATTAGATCGCTAGGGCTATGGAGATGATGGCCATGGTGATGCAGTAGCAAAGTGCTCACTTTGCTCAGATGGTGGCGGGTAGAGCTGCGATTGAGGCAGCTAGACCGGTGGTCTCTCAGGATGGGAGAGATTTAGCAGAGTTCAGGAGATGTTAGCCTCCTCAATTCAAGGGGAATTCAAATCTCGATGTGATAGATTTGTGGTTGTGTGAGACGAGAAGATCTTCAGTGTTTTGGGATCTTCTAAGGAGAGGAAGTTGGCCTATGCAGTATGTATACTGGTAGGCGAGGCTGAGTACTGGTAGAGAAGCACCAAACAGATGCTAGAGAGCAGGAGTGTACCTGTTGATTGGGATTGCTTCAGGGAGTCTTTTTGTAGAAGTATTTCCCAGATAGCGTTAGATACGCTAAGGATGTAGAGTTCATGAGACTACAACAGGGGAGCATGTCTGTTTCAGAGTATGCTATGAGGTTTGAGCATCTGGCTCGTTTCTACTCTAAGGCCGTATCTGAGGCTTGGAGATGTAGGGAGTTTGCATAGGGATTAAGGTGTGAGCTGAAGAGGGTCATAGTCCTTATGTCCATAGAGAAGTTTCCTGCCTTGGTTGAGAAGGCAAAGACTGTTGAGAGATTGGAGGGTGGTGGTAGCAGTGACTAGGCTGCTAGAGTTCAGGAGGGATCATTTGGATTTAGGAGGGGAGGTCAGCAAAGAGGACCCTATGAAAAGCCTGTTTAGTCTCAGAGAGAAGATGTTAGTAGGGGACCTCGTTCTGCTACTCCTCAGGGTGGAGCACAGTCAGTGCAGTGTTACAAATGTGGAGAAGCTTACATGCTTAGAGATTGTTCCCATTCGAGGAATGTTTTTTTTAGATGTGGCAGGCCAGGCCACATTTCCAGAGATTGTCAGATGCCACCGACTCCATCTGGAGTGCCCCGAGGCCAGTCAGGCTTACGATTACGGGGAGAGTAATTTTCTTTATCAGGTGTAGAGGCTTCCACTTTATCAGATTTGGTAAAGAGGAAGGGGAAAGCAGCAGGTGAGGATGTTTTGTTCCTGTTTAATTCTAGTGCCACACATTCATTTATTTTGTTGATTGTGTGGGGAGATTGGGTTTTCGGTGTCTGTATTGCACGTTAATTTGTATGTATCAACTTTGGCTTCAATTTCTTTGGTCACATCGAAGATGTGTGTGAGATGCCTGATAGAGGTGTTTGGTAGAAGGTTCCGAGTGAATCTGATTGTGTTACTCATGGTAAATATGGACATAATCTTACGGATGGATTGGTTATCTACCCATCACATCCTTATAGATTGTGCTCGAAGAGAGTTGGTATTTCCTCAGTTGGAGGATGAGGTGTTGCTGTCAGCGGGTCAGGCTGAGTAGTTGATGAGAGATGGAGTTGAGTGCTTCATGTTGTTTGCCACCTTGAGTGTTGAGACGGAGAGGGTCATCATTGGGATTAAGATTGTCAGTGAGTTTCCTGAGGTGTTCCTAGATGATGTGTCGGGATTGCCACTTATGCGTGATGTTGTTTTTAGCATTGATCTGGTACTGGGTGCAAGACCGGTATCAGTGGCTCCTTATAGGATGGCTCCAGCTGAGTTAGTAGAGCTGAAGAGACAGATTGAGGATTTGTTGGAGAAACAGATGGTGAGGCCCAATGTTTCTCTTTGGGGTGCCCGGGTACTGTTAGTAAAGAAGGATGGTGGGGCCCGTTTGTGTGTTGATTATTGACAACTGAATAAGTTGACGATAAGGAATAAGTATCCACTTCCGAGGATTGATGATTTGATGGATCAACTGAGGGGAGCTTTGATGTTTTTGAAGATTGATTTGAGATCCAGATTCCATCAGATCAGGGTAAAGGAGAGTGACATACCTAAGATTGCTTTCAGGACTAGGTATGGTCACTGTGAGTATGTAGTGATGCGTTTCGGTGGCACTAATGCTCCAACAGTGTTCATGGATTACATGAACAAGATTTTCAGGTCATTCTTGGACAGGTTTGTGGTGGTCTTCATTGATGATGTATTGGTGTATTCTAGATCTTTGGAGGATCACCGTGAGCATCTGAGGTTGGTTTTATAGGTGCTGAGGTAGAGGTAGTTGTATGCCAAGCTGTCCAAGTGTGAGTTTTGGTTGTCTGAGGTGAGGTTTGGGGCATGTGATATTGACAGAGGGGATTATAGTGGATCCAACCAAGGTTGAGGCTGTGATTCAGTGGGAACGTCCGAGGACTGCTACGGAGATTAGGAGATTTGTTGGGTTGGCAAGTTATTATCGGAGATTCATTGAGGGTTTCTCTCGAATAGTAATGCCTTTGACTTAACTAACTCGGAAGGATCAACTTTTTGTTTGGATGGACACTTGTGAGCAGAGTTTTCAGGAATTGAAGGGGTGATTGACTACTTCTCTGGTTTCGGTGTTACCTGACACTGGTGAGTATTTTGAAGTATTCTGTGATGCTTCTCACCAAGGGTTGGGCGGTGTGTTGATGTAGGGAGGGAGAGTAGTGACATATGTTTCAAGGCGACTTAAGACTCATGAAAGGAATTATCCTACTCATGATTTGGAGCTTGCAGCTGTGGTGTTTTCCTTGAAGTCATGGAGGCACTATCTGTATGGTGCGAGATTCAGTGTATTCAGTGATCACAAGAGTTTAAAGTACCTGTTTGATCAGAAGGTGTTGAATATTAGGTAGAAGAGATGGATGAAATTCCTAAAGGACTTTGATTTCCAGTTGATGTATCATCTTGGGAATGCGAGTGTGGTAGCAGATGCATTGATTAGGAAATCCATTCATATGTCGGCTATAATGATTAGGGAGTTAGAGCTGATTGAGCAGTTCAGAGATTTGAGACTAGAGGTGGAGGTTGTTCAAGATCACATTAGTTGTGGTATGATCACCATAACTAATGAGTTCTTGAGACAGGTGGGAACTAAGCAATTACATGATCCATAGTTGTTGAGGATTTTGGGATTGCTTGGTACCGAGAGGGCAGCTGGTTTTGAGCTTAGTGCTGATGGAGATTCCCAAGTGAAAGTGTGATAAGGACTTTGTGGTTGGTTTGCCTAGGACAGCTAGGAACAGTGACTCTATCTGGGTGATTGTTGATAGGTTGATAAAGTGTGCGCACTTTCTTCCTATCAAGAGGTGGTTTTTGGAGAGGCTTGCATAGTTGTATTTTAGATAGAGAGATAGTACGGTTGCATGGAGTGCCTTCCAGTATTATCTCTGACAGAGATCCAAGGTTTACTTCCAGGTTTACAGACTCTGCATCAGGCTTTGGGGACTAGGTTGAGGTTGAGCTCCGCTTATCATCTACAGACAGATGGTCAGTCGGAGAGGAAAATTCAGTCACTGGAGGCTCTCTTGAGAGCCTGTGTGTTGGATCATCTGGGTAGCTAGGAGGAGGTGTTACCATTGGTAGAGTTCACCTACAATAATAGTTATCACTAGAGCATTGGCATGGCGCCTTTTGAGGCTTTGTATGGCAGGAGGTGTAGGACTCCATTATGTTGGTATCAAGAGGGTGAGTCAGTAATGGTTGGTCCAGAGTTAGTTCGTTAGACTACTGAGATGGTGAGATAGATTCAGGAAAGGTTGAGGGCTACCCAGAGTCGAAAAAAGTCCTAGCTGATAGGAGGAGGAGACCTCTAGAGTTTGAAGAGGGAGAGCATGTGTTTCACGTTTCACAGTTGAGGAAGTACATCAAAGACCCGAGTCAAGTGGTAGAGATAGATGAGGTGCAAGTTAGAGAGAACTTGACCTATGAGAAGAGACCGGTAGCTGTGGTTGATCACAAGTTGAAGAAGCTTCGTGGCAAGTCCATCAACTTGGTGAAGATTCTTTGGGATGCAGCTACTGGTGAGGCTACATGGGAGGTGGAGAGTCAGTTCAAGGAACAATATCCTTTCCTCTTTTCAAGTAAGCCTATTTTCGGGGACAAAAATTCCTGTTTGTTGGGGGGTATTGTAACGTAGCAAATTATTTCAGAAGGCTCAAAAGCCAGTATGGGTGATTCAGTAGCCCAGAACGGGCCGTTCCCAAACTGGAACGGGCCGTTCCAAGCTACTGAATTGACCTATAAAATGTAGCTGAGAACGGGCCGTTATGGAGGGAGAACGGGCCGTTCCAAACCCCAAAACGGGCCATTCCGGAGGGAGTACGGGCCGTTCTGGATGGAGAACGGGCCGTTCTGGATGGAGAATGGGTCGTTCTGGATGAGTCCAAGAACGGGCCGTTCTGATTTCAGAATGGGTCGTTTTGCATGTGATTTTTGTATGTGTTGAGGGAGTGCAGAACGGGCCGTTTTGGATTCGGAACAGGCCGTTCTGGCCACTCCTGAACTTCTATAAATAGGGGTTGGTGGTTGAGGAGAAAGTGAAGTTTTTAGAGAGAAGTTTTAGAGAGAAAGTGATGGAACCACTTGGAGAAGATAGTTGTTCATCCAAGTCTCCATGCAAAGGACCGAAGAACTCTTGAGGTAGAACTCCTTGAGGTGGCGGAATCACCTTGGAGGATTCTCCAATGGTAGAGAAGCAATGGAATAGGTTCGGTTACTTCCTAGCTTGTGAAGGAAGCTTGAGGAACCAAGGCAAAGTTTGAAGAAATTTGATAGAAACCTTAGAGAGAGAGTTCTCTTCGGTTTTAGGAGAGACTTTTGGAGAGAAATCTGAAGTTTTATTTCTCAAATGCTCAAAAGTGATTACAAGAGAGGGATTTACAAATATATAGGAAGAGGTAGCTTCTAGGAGAAGCTAACCTTAACCATGGTTCACTAGGAACCATGGTAAGGTGTAGCTAACCATCCATGGTTTCTAAAACTTGTAGGAGAAGCTAACCTTGACCATGGTTCACTTAAGAACCATGGTAAGGTCAGCCAAACCTACTAAGGTTTAGAAGCTTGGAAGGCAAGCTTCAAAACTTGTAGGAGAAGCTAGAAATTTCGGCCAAGAACAAAAGGAATGAGCTAGGCGGCCAAGGCTAAAAAATGCTCCATGATTTATTTCAAAAATATTTGATTTGGTTTAGTTAGGTTCATCATATGATGATGAGACCTAGCTAAATCAAATCTATAAAAAATTAGGAGCAAAATGAGTCTAATATGCAAAATTTAACCTAAGCCCAATTCTGGCCCAATTACTAGTTACACCCTCAAGCATTGCTAAATGCCACCCCTTTTTCCCTACTGAAAAAATATAAAATGTATGTATCAACAAAGGAGGTTAAATGGAGTTAAACTCTCCAAGTAACCCACCGTAAAAGCAATATACAATCACTAATAAAAGAAAGTAAAGTGTCTCACAAATACAAAGGCAAAAATAAGCCTATACAAAGAAACTACTATATGTACAAACATATGAAAAGGTCTTTAAGATCATCCCATTCCTCTTGGTTCTTTTAAGATATCACCTCTTGGATTCCTTGGCCTTGACCATAGTCTATCATCCCCTCCCTCTTGAAAATGATTTGACCTTAAATCTCGAGGGTCTTCATGATTATTGGCCACACCTACAAATATATAATAAAATTCATTAGAGGTGATATTCTCATCAAATAAATGTGAAAGGTATATCCTAGAAGGAATCCTTTCATGGAACCTAAAGAAATCTATGATACTATACCTTCTAATATAATGAATAGGGTCCTCTCCTAAACTTAGACTAGGTATATTACTAAATCCTAAAAATGTGCTAAAACTAAAACTATAGCACACTAAAGACTTAATCCTAAAAACTAAAACATCTTGCCTAAAGTACCCTATGTGGTAACCTAGGCATTTCCTAGAAAATAAGGAAAATACTACTGAGAAATTTCCTAAAAAATTTTGGATTATATTATTTGTTGGATAGTTATGAAAAGAATTTGTCACAAGGAACCTTGAAGGTTCATATTTTATATCCAACAAATAATGTATTCCATAAATTGGGTACATTATTGAAACAACTAAGGTAGGAAAAGTCCTACACAAAGAAAAACTATCTACCTTGGGCACCACCAAGGAAGTAGCATGAGAAATAGAACTAAGTGAAGTCCACTTCTCCTTCACCAAATCTTGAAGTTGAGATTCTTTTTCTTTAAAAATAATTGATTTGTGAATCTCTTCTTCAAGACTAGTGGCAGTGTGAGGGTAAGATTTAAGGTCTTTATGAATAAAGACAATATTTTTCGCAAGTCTTCTAGTAATAAAGCAATTCTCTTTAGTCATAACTCCCTTAGAGGATATTTCTTCCTCTTTACTCTTCCCTACTTTCTCACTTTTTCTTTTGATTTTCATTTGTGCTTGATCCTTAGCCACTTGTTGAGGTGAGAAAGGATAAAGCACAAATTTCTTTTCCTTATGAGTGAAGGTAATTTCATTAGTAAGACCATTATGTATAGTTTTCTTTTCAAATTGCCATGGTCTTCCTAACAAAATATGACAAGCTTCCATTGATACTATATCACATAAAGCTTGGTCCTCATACTTCCCAATGGAAAACTTAACCTTCACTTATTGGTCAACTACTATGTCACCATCCTTATTAAGCCATTGCAAATGATAAGGTTGAGGATGTGGCATAGTAATTAAACTCAACTTTTTAACCAACCTAGTGCTACAACAGTTGCACCATGAACCACTATCAACAATGAGAGAACAAGCATTATTTAAAACATTACATATTGTATGAAAGATGTTCTCTCTTTGTGATAGGGTACCACTAGGTTGATTATGAAGGATTCTCCTAAGCATTAGAAGCTCTCCTTCATAAGGATAAATTGGCTCTACTTTGGACCTTTGAAGCTTTGTTTCAATCTCACTCTCACTAGAAGAGGAGGTAGTAGTCTCTTCTTGACTACTATAAGTGTCATGCCCCCTTAAGATCATGACTTTCTTTGTAGGGCATTGAGAAGCAATGTGGCCTCTCCCTAGACACTTGAAACATTTAATATCACTAGTCTTTGTGCTAGTGTGTGGAGTGATGAGATCTTTATCCTTATCTTTATTTTTCTCTTTCTTTTTAGCCAATTCTTTGGAGGGTTCTAAAATAATTTTCTTTTCAAAAGGTTTTTCTTCCTCCATGTAGTCTTTCTTAAGAGATATAGAGTGGGAGCTTTCTCTTTTAGAAGATTTTCTCAATATTTGTTGTTCTACCCTTACACAAAGTTGGACCAAGTCATTTAGGTCCCTGTAGGGTAGTAGTTCCACTTGGTCTCTAATCTCTAAGTTAAGACCACTTAGGAATCTAGCTACAGTGGTGGCTTCCTCTTCTCTAATACATGCCCTCATCATGTATAGCTCTATTTGTTGCCTATATTGTTTAACAGTCATATCTTTTTGTTGGAGCCTTTGGAGCTTATTCATAAGCTCCCTGCCATAGTAAGAGGGAATGTGTCTCCTCCTTAATGCACTCCTAAGATCATTCCAATATTGAATAGGAGGATCATTGTGGAGACGCCTTTCTCTTTCCAAAGAGGTCCATCAATACATTGCATGCCCTTGAAAGCTAAGGGTTGCAAGTGGCACTTTCCTTTCTTCACTTACCCTATGGCAAGCGAAGAGTTGTTCTACCTTCATCTCCCAATGAAGGTAGGCCTCCACATCATCCTTCCCAAAAAATTGAGGGAGATCCACCTTGGATTCCCTAGGTTTAATAGTTCTTCTAGGGGAAGGTTGATAATGGTTACCCACATTAAGGCTTTCATTAGGAGATGTGTATTGGGAGTGTGAGCTCCTACTTTTTTTTCTCTGTTTTTCATATTTTCTTTCAACTTTTATTCTTCTTGTCTTAAAATTCTCAATTCTTCCTCAAGGTAAGCAAGTTGTCCTTCTCTTTCAATTTTATCTCTTTCTCTTTGAAGAGACTCTTGCTTTTTCCATAGTTTAAATGATTTGAGCTCTTTAGTAATGTATGAAAGACTTTTTGGTGAGCCATCACTTTCACTATTGGAGGAATTTTGAGACATTTTAATACAAAAAGATTTTTCCACTCAAAAATATTTTTTAAGAAAATAAGATTTTTGAAGTGCTTAGACTTGGCACTTGGAGGTCTAAGAGTACAAATTGAACTTTGGAGGGAGGTGTGCTACTAAAGAGCCACTTAATAACCAAGCCTCTTCAAGTAAAAATCTCTAAACCCCTTTGTACGTTTGCCTTGCACAAAGCAATTTTCCCAAAGATATTTTCAAAAAGGAAAATAAAAATCAAGTGCGTATTGTGTACAATTATCAAGACTTGAATTCATAAATGGAAAGAAAACATAAATTGCTTGAAAACTTAAATTGCTTGAAAACTTAAAGACAAGAAAACATAAACTAGGCATGGAAAGCAATTAAACCTATGTGAGAGCTTGAAAGGCACCAAAGACCTTCAAGGACCCTCTCACAAGTACTAAACGAAATTACTATTAGAACACTTAAGGAGAGATGGAGATACACCAAAGGCATTCCAAGACACTCCTTAATAAAGGCCTTGTACAAAAATGGAGAATTAAAAATTTACAAGAAAAATGAAGTGAAAATTTACACCAAATGAAATGCAAATTCACACTTAAATGAAATGTAAATTCACACCAAATGAAATGTAAATTCACAATCAAATGAAATTATTGGCTGCACTTAATTTCAAAGAAAACAAATTAGCCACTAATTAGAAACAAATTTTAGAGACGGATTTTGTAAGGAAAAATAGGTTTAGTAACAAAAATTTCCGTCACTCGAATTGGTCTCTAAAGTTCACAAAATTTTCAAAATTTTGTTGCTCCTTCTCTTCCAATTTCAGCCACCAAGCATGCAGCCCTCACAAGTGTATCACTCTTCTTTTAGAAGCAACCTTGACTATGGTTACTTCTAGGTGTTTGCAAGAGACCTTCCACCAAGAGAGAACAAGCTCCCTAAGCAATCATCAAAGCCTTCAAGTTGACTTCCTTTGACTTGGCCTCCTACACCTTTTAAGATGCACTCAACCACCTTCAATTGCTGGAATATTAGTGCTAAAACTGAAAAGGCACAATTTATAATGGCTACACCAATTGGTAGAATGAAATGATACAAACTTGAAGGAGTTCCACAAAAAAGACAAGCAAAAATTAAGGCAAATTTAGAAAGCTAGCACACAAAGGATAACCTTTCAAAGGCACTAGAATGGATTACAAAAACAAAGCTAAGATTAGAAACAAAGTTAAGACACAAAATATGTGGCTGGACTGAAAATTAATAGGCAAAGATTTCACCAAAACCGAGAGCTAATTCACACAAATTTTTCACTCCTTTTGGCTTTTTCTTTTGCTATTTTCTTTCTTTTTTGAAAAATATTTTTCACTTCTTTTTCTTTGATTAATCGGGAGTTTAAATGCCTTTTGAAAAATTATAGGTCTCGGCCTTAGGCTAGAAAAACTACAACAAAAATATTTTCACAAAACAAGAGGTGTTCACAAGCATGTTTTCACTAGTGCTTCACAATTTTATAGTATTTGTAGGTCAAATTTTTAGGCACTATTTTATTTTGTTTTTCTCATGCATTTGTAACACATACACCTCTGTTTTGCCTCTGTTTCTAATGTATAAAATTTGTTAAAAGTTTAAACCACACAATAAGACTCAAGGAAACCTAATAGGAATTAGTGTTTAGTAATTTTTTTGACAAAACTTTTAACAAGACATAATAGAAACCTAACTCTAGGAAATTTTCTAGAACTAATAGCAAATTATGAACACAAATATGTGAAACAAAAGCACATATAGGTAAGGTTCAGATTCAATAAGAAAATACACAAAAAATTTCGGACACAAACAACACACAAAAAATTAGGTCAACAAGCTAGTCTAGCAATTTTCAACATGAAAAGGACTACACATGACTTCCATGACAAAACAATTGATTCAAAAATAAAACTAATGCAATGTGAATGAAGTCCAATCACGGACACATGTTATAGAATGGAGAGACTCAAACAAAGGCAAAACGCACAAGTATAGGAATCTAAAGCACAAAACAATTGATTCGCGGATTAATAGGCACAAGCAAAAACATGAATCAATTTCTTCTTATGTGACATATAGGATCTATCAAAAAAATTTAGAAAATTTAGATCCATGCAGCAAACACATATTTAGACATAGGATAAGGAAGAAACAACACGGATTCACTTAGAAAAAGTTAGAACACAAAACCTCAAGAGCACTAGGCTCTGATACCAAAACTGATGGAACCACTTGGAGAAGATAGTTGTTCATCCAAGTCTCCATGCAAAGGACCGAAGAACTCTTGAGGTGGCGGAATCACCTTGGAGGATTCTCCAATGGTGGAGAAGCAATGGAATAGGTTCGGTTACTTCCTAGCTTGTGAAGGAAGTTTGAGGAACCAAGGCAAAGTTTGAAGAAACTTTGATAGAAACCTTAGAGAGAGAGTTCTCTTCAGATTTAGGAGGGAATTTTGGAGAGAAATCTGAAGTTTTATTTCTCAAATTCTCAAAAGTGATTACAAGAGAGGGATTTACAAATATATAGGGAGAGGTAGCTTCTAGGAGTAGCTAACCTTAACCATGGTTAACTAGAAACCATGGTAAGGTGTAGCTAACCATCCATGGTTTCTAAAACTTGTAGGAAAGCTAACCTTGACCATGATTCACTTAAGAACCATGGTAAGGTCAGCCAAACCTACTAAGGTTTAGAAGCTTGGAAGGCAAGCTTCAAAACTTGTAGGAGAAGCTAGAAATTTCGGCCAAGAACAAAAGGAATGAGCTAGGCGGCCAAAGCTCAAAAATGCTCCATGATTTATTTCAAAAATATTTGATTTGGTTTAGTTAGGTTCATCATATGATGATGAGACCTAGCTAAATCAAATCTATAAAAAATTAGGAGCAAAATGAGTCTAATATGCAAAATTTAACCTAGGCCCAGTTCTGGTCCAATTACTAGTTACTGTCGCCACCCGCCGAAACGGACCTTGGCAATCGCGACGATGGTTGGACTCTTTTTAAGGTTTGGAAAATGATGGATTGCTAGAACGACTTATTCTCAAACTGAGACCTTGTCGAGCTAACAATTTTATTAAAATGATTCACCAATCCATGTTAATCCCAAGCGGGACCCTCCATGGATTAGTAGTTTTCGCAAAAGGTAGGGTTCTTGGAGTCGCCACCAATATTTTACTCAAAACATTGGAAAAAGATTTAAGGCAATTGATTTTATAAATCAACTTTGGCCATTACAACCAGAGTTGGGTAAGGGAGTCGGTTACGTGCGGGGAAGGTGTTAGCACCCCACAACGCCCCTTTCGGGTTCCCTATGACGGATTATTTATTAAATAATAGCGTAAAATTACTAAATTACCCCTATTTATTATAAACGATTATATATTAAATATCTACATGATGACGAATTTAAATATGCAACAATCAGAAAGCGGTAAAAGAAGGGATTTTTAGAGAAGAAACCTCTTGAAGCGTGCTTTTTATATATCAATGAAGTTTAGGAGGCTTTTTGGCGCTCCCTCCCTCTACAAGCTCGCTCGCTCCTTCCTAAAAAATAATTTTTACTATGGAAATCGAAAAGATTTCCCTTCGACTAAGTTCGAGACTCAAGCAAATGGCTCGTGACTCAAGAACTTCGTCGGATCGACTCCCAGAGAGATTTCTAGGGCAGAACACTGCTCAAAAACCCCAGAATACTCAAGGAGGGAGTCAAAACTGTGTGTGAAAGTGTCAAATGACGTCCTATTTATAGGGATGAGGCGCAGTCTGGCCCCTGGGATCAATACGGCCCGTATTGAGTTTTTGTACTTCAATACGGCCGTATTGAATTCAGTACGGCCGTATTGAAATACAGAAACTTCAATACGGCCGTATCAGTTTCAGTACGACCGTATTGTAGTACAAAATGTGCAGTACGGCCGTACTGAACTCCAAGGAGGCCGTATTGAGCTCCAAACCTCCCACTTTCTTATTTTTGGCTACTCTAAGACCTCTAAACCTACAGATAGTCATCCTATGGTCTTCTGGGAGTCCTTCTGGCTGACTTTCCTTTGATCTTTGAGAGTCTTCGAGTCTTATTTCCGACCCGGACAATTTTAGGGGTCTACAGCTGCCCCCCCTTTACTTAGTCGGAAGGCCTTTTGGTGTACCGGCTGACAAGTAAAGGAGTTGACCCAATTGTCCGGGTGATGTGCCATCCTTCTGACTTGTAGCGTCTTCCGGTGGAAAATTGTTGAGTAGCCTCTCCAGGTTGAGTATTAGTCGTCGCCTCTCCAGGCTCATGCATACCTCAGTGTTTCTGACAACCTCGGTAGCTGAGTACCGCCTCTCCAGGCCCTGCCTCTCAACATTCGGCAGTTGAGTATCGCCTCTCCAGGCCCTGCCTCTCAACATGAGGCAGTTGAGTATCGCCTCTCCAGGCCCTGCCTCTCAACATGAGGCAGTTGAGTATCGCCTCTCCAGGCCCTGCCTCTCAACATGAGGCAGTTGAGTTTGCCCTCTCCAGGGTTTTGCCTCTCAACATGGGCAGCTGAGTTTGCCCTCTCCAGGGTTTTGCCTCTCAACATGGGCAGCTGAGTTTGCCCTCTCCAGGGTTTTGCCTCTCAACATGGGCAGCTGAGTTTGCCCTCTCCAGGGTTTTGCCTCTCAACATGGGCAGCTGAGTTTGCCCTCTCCAGGGTTTTGCCTCTCAACATGGGCAGCTGAGTTTGCCCTCTCCAGGGTTTTGAGATAAGTTTGTCTCCACAGTCCACAATGCTGCTTCGACAGTTTGTTTTTCTGATTTTGTGCCGCTGAGGGCTGGATAACGCAGGGATCCGTCTAGGGGATGTGCAGTCATTCATAGGTTTTTGTGCCCCAACTTGCATTGCTTAGTTGGTACCCATGGGGAATTTCTGACTCCTTGGGGTGTAGACACAGATGCTCTCTCTCTGAGTTGAGCGATGCCTTATGTTTGGCTGACGTCCTTTTGACGTAAGTGGAGTATCCCGGTTGTCCTTATTCGGGTGTCTCTTTTGATTTTCTGATTTTTGTAGCCTCTGTGTAGGCTGTTATCCGCTGGGGGATTCTGTCGTTCAATTCTTGACTGGCCTCTTCTGTTAGGCAAATCATCTTGATGTTCGGTGTTTGGCTGGATGCCGAATTCCGCTTGGGGAATATTTATTGATATTTTTTATTTTTCTCCTTTTGTAGGGGTGCCTCTTGAGTAGGCGACTGGGGATTTGGGGATCTTATGTATCCCAGAGTATTATTTAGGAAGCCTCTGCAGGCTTAGCCTCACTCAGCGCTTGAGTCAGAGAGCTATCTTCCACTGAGGAAGTTTCAAGTCCTTTGACTGAATATTTTCTTGGATGATCGCGCTTCCATTGGGGATTTTGACGATCTTGCTTTGATAGCTCTCGCTGGGGATTTGTTCCATGAGCTTAAGCTGAGGTTTCTCTGGGGAGTATTATTTCTGCAAGCCTCTCCAGGCTCAGTTATTCTGAGAGAGTATTATTTCGGCGAGCCTCTCCAGGCTCAATTATTCTAAGAGGGAGTATTGTTTCGGCAAGCCTCTCCAGGCTCAATTATTCTGAGAGAGTATTATTTCGGCGAGCCTCTCCAGGCTCAGTTATTCTGAGAGAGTATTATTTCAGCAAGCCTCTCCAGGCTCAGTTATTCAGTACAAACTGAGGAGTATTGTTTGTATCCTTGCCTTTTTTCGTTTTCGGCTTTTGTTGATTGCTGTCATACACAAGCAATTTTCTATTTTTTCTATTTTATGCAATTGCCTCGTGGTAAGGTCTTTTAAATGTGCAACTAATGTGTGTGTGATGCACAAAAATGCAAGTTAATTTTGTTGATGTTTTTTAGAAAATGAATGGCTCTCCCTATCTTCCTTTTCTTGGAGGAATTTCTGTCGTCGACGTGAGGGAAGATTTTTGTGAGCCTTTTTCGCAGGAGATTTCGGATTTTATAGGAACCCCTCCAATTTTCTTTATTGACCGATTATTAAAGGAATTTCGTACAATTTTTATGAAATACCAATTTTAGAGGCATAATCACATGGTCAAGAGAGAAGAGAAATGAATAGATATTTTATTGATATTTACAAGTGTTTTTACAGAAAGATATACAGAAGGAAATTTCTGAAGAATGGCTGGCCAGGGTAAGCTATATACATTGGGTTTAACAATTATATCTGTAATTGTTGCTCTTTACGTTCCCCTAGTTGCTTCGGGTGAGATGCCTGAGCCAGGAGTGTAGATGCTGCAAGACGCTTGCTTCTAGAAGATAATCACTTGATCCGCCTTTCGATTTTCGATTCAAGTGATCGTTGCTTGCTTTGTTTTTGCATCTTATTCTTTTGCCCCTAATTTTTGTCTAGGACGTATCCTAGCGGGGATAAATTCGCCTTTGTTTTGCCTAGTACCCTTGTACTGGCGGACTTTTTATTTTGCCCTAACTTTTGCCTAGGACGCCCTTTTTGGGTTTTCATCCTAGCGGGCCTATGCAAGCAACGTCTTCAAGCATAGTACTTCTTTACCATGTCAGCGTTGACTGGGTATCGAAGTTCTTCTCCATCCATGTCTGTGAGGATCAATGCTCCTCCTGAGAAGGCTCGTTTTACCACGTATGGTCCTCCGTGATTTGGGGTACACTTTCCGATTTTGTCCTTTTGAGTTGGTAGCAATTTCTTCATTACCAACTCTCCCTCATGGTAGACTCGAGGGTGGACTTTCTTGTCAAAAGCCTTTTTGATCTTCCTCTGATAGGCTTGACCATGGCATATGGCATTCAGCCGTTTCTTTTTGATATGGTTCAACTGGTCGTATCGGCTTTGAACCCATTCTACCTCGGAAAGTTTTGTTTCCATGATTACCCTTAGAGAAGGTATCTCGACTTCGACGGGTAGAACTGCCTCCATCCCATAAATGAGGGAGAATGGAGTAGCTCCTGTAGATGTACGTACTGAAGTCCTATAGCCATGAGGAGCGAAGGGTAACATCTCGTGCCAGTCTTTAAATGAGACAACCATCTTTTGCACTATTTTCTTGATGTTCTTATTGGTTGCCTCGACTGCCCCATTCATCTGTGGCCGATATGGGGAAGAGTTATGGTGTTGGATCTTGAATTCTTGGCACAGTTCTTCCACCATTTTGTTGTTCAGATTAGATCCATTATCAGTGATGATTTATTTCTCCATGCTTCCACTAGATTATTCTAAAATCATTTGGGATAAGAGAGAAAAGAAGGGAAAGATACTTTTATTCTGAAGTTTGTGTTTTAGAGGGGATTTATTTTTCAAAAATGGTTTTTGTAAGAATGGTTGGCCAAGGTAGGCTTATGTGTTTAGGCTTGTTTGATTAAACACTTATGAAGTTAAGAAAATCTTTGTTTATTGACGTTGTGATTTGACAACTTAGATAGCTTCTCTTGAACCTTTCTTTTTGAATTCGGTTCATGGTACCATCATGGATTTCTTTTGTTTTTTGATTGTCCTTATTTTTGCCTAAAACACCCTTCTGTGGCGTTTTAGAGGACTTTTGTTTTTGTTTATTTTGCAACCCTAATTTTTGCCTAGGTCACCCTTTTGTGGGATTCCTAGCGGGTCTTTTGCTCTTATTTTTGCGCAGCCCCCTTTTTGGGTTTCCTGCCGAGCTTTTTTTATTTTAAAGGATTTCTTTTTATCCATGATGGCACTTGTCGAGGCCAAGGGAAGGTGCTCCAAGTTGTCACACACACTTTCACATAAAAATGATGCGGGTTTATTATTATTAAGATGATTTTAACCTCATTCATGTTTATTCAAACAGGGTTAAAAATAATGTGGTTTAGAATTTTATTATAAGCAAGAAAAGAAGCAAAAAGAATGATTTCATTATAATCATAGCGGAAACATATGTCCTTATTTCATCACTGATATGGGTCCCAATGTTGACCTCTTTTATCTCTCGGCCCTGCCCCAAATTCACAGTCTCCAATTTCTCTTGATATGGTTGGAGTAGACGAGCTTCTTGATTTAGCAGTCTTTGCAGATCCGGAGAGATGACCTCCTCATCACTGTCCAACTCAACCCATTCATCCTCAACTTTCGGATCCCGGTCAGAGCGAACAATTACAGACATAATTATTTTATTGGTTCTGTTTAGGTTTAGAATTATTAATGTTAATGAGGAAAGAGAGAAAAGAACAAAAGAGAGAGTGATGTGTGAAGAATGCCTCTTTATTGATATGTATTAAAATTTGTACAAAGACCCTTATTTACAAGAAAAGGTTCTCATGATCTCGGGTACTGATCATGAGTTCCTAAAAGAAAAATATGAAGGGGCCCTATCGTGGCTTGTTCTTCTCTCTATTCCTGCTTTGGCCGAGGATTCTTGCTCACGTCGGGCGCTGTTGAATCAAAAGTGATCCACCCGGCATCAATAAGGTCTTGGACCTTGTATTTGAGAGCCTTACAGTTCTCCGTTGAATGTCCTGGTGCCCCCGAGTGGTATAGGCATTTATCTTGTGGTTTGTACCACTCGGGATAAGGTGGATCCATCTTCCTTGGTGGAACGTAGGCTAGAAGATGAGCTTCCACTAGCTTCGGCAGGAGGTCGCTATATGTGGTCGGAAGTTTATCAAACTTCTTCACAGAGTTGTATTGCGACTTTCCTGACTTCGAAGTGGAGGAAGACAAGGAAATGGTTATGGCGCTGACTCCTCTCTCCTTCTTCTTCCCAAAGGTCTTCTTAGCTTTAAAAGATTGGGAAGGTTTAGCTAGCTTCCCACTTTTCAGCTCTTGTTCCACTTTTCCTCCAACATGATGGGACTCATGGTCACTATGGTGAGACTCATGTACATTATGATGACGCATGAGCTCCATCATTTGCGCCATTTGCTCCTTGAGCTGTGAGAGCTCGGCTGTAAGCTTCTTATTTTGTTCCTCCAACGCGTCCATCTTCTTGATTTTCTGCGCGCGCGTGAGGACAGAGAGATGACCAGCCACTTTCTAAAATGAATGTTTAATCTAATTTTATTTATGGAGTGAATACGCTCTTGACATGAGCTTGATAACCCTCCATTTTTAAGGCGCTGCCTTTTTAAAATGGAGTGTTACCACCCTCCTTGACTTATGATCCCTCCCCAACGGAGAATCTCGATAATTATGGGTCTCTTTTACTCATGTCAAGAGGTATTGGTGAACCTAAAATGCATGGTTTATGAGGATGCATGATGTCTTATTGGTAATGATGTACATGCTCCTCACTTTTATTATATTTCCACACATGGTCTTTCCTCTCATGTCATGGTATTTTCATGCATGGGGATTATTCTTAGACCTTATCACGAGGTTTTATTAATGCACAAACAATATCACATAAACCTATACACAAACAATTCACTCATCCACGAACAGTCACGAGCGAATCACGAGGTAGGGGTATCCTGCAGAAAAGTGCATATTCAAGGTGGTTCTAACTGTTCTCACCGGTCTGAGGCCCCCAAGGTGCCCCCATTATAGGGACCCAATTCCTCTCGTCGTAAGTCGATGGAAAGTTCCAACGCACTGTCGGATTCGAGTTCATGGTTATCACCTTGAGTGATGTTTTCCGACAACGGTCTACGGGCACCTATAGACCCATTCGACAACCGGCCGTACTAACATCCACTCCCTATGGCTTTCCACTCATGCCCCCGGGTATAGAGGGAACTGTTGTGTGCAAAGGTTTGTGTGCAGTTTTTATTTCAAACAATTGCGAGAATTTAAACATACAACAATTATTAAAGCCAAATAGATAAACATGTTATCATACAAGTGAGCGGTAATAAAGTAATTTTAAACTATTATTTTAGAAATAATCCATCACTAAATGGGACTGACTCTCGAGGCTTCCCCAGTGGAGTCGCCATCTGTCGCCACCCGCCGAAACGGACCTTGACAATCGCGACGATGGTTGGACTCTTTTTAAGGTTTGGAAAATGATGGATTGCTAGAACGACTTATTCTCAAACTGAGACCTTGTCGAGCTAACAATTTTATTAAAATGATTCACCAATCCATGTTAATCCCAAGCGGGACCCTCCATGGATTAGTAGTTTTCGCAAAAGGTAGGGTTCTTGGAGTCGCCACCAATATTTTACTCAAAACATTGGAAAAAGATTTAAGGCAATTGATTTTATAAATCAACTTTGGCCATTACAACCAGAGTTGGGTAAGGGAGTCGGTTACGTGCGGGGAAGGTGTTAGCACCCCACAACGCCCCTTTCGGGTTCCCTATGACAGATTATTTATTAAATAATAGCGTAAAATTACTAAATTACCCCTATTTATTATAAACGATTATATATTAAATATCTACATGATGACGAATTTAAATATGCAACAATCAGAAAGCGGTAAAAGAAGGGATTTTTAGAGAAGAAACCTCTTGAAGCGTGCTTTTTATATATCAATGAAGTTTAGGAGGCTTTTTGGCGCTCCCTCCCTCTACAAGCTCGCTCGCTCCTTCCTAAAAAATAATTTTTACTATGGAAATCCAAAAGATTTCCCTTCGACTAAGTTCGAGACTCAAGCAAATGGCTCGTGACTCAAGAACTTCGTCGGATCGACTCCCAGAGAGATTTCTAGGGCAGAACACTGCTCAAAAACCCCAGAATACTCAAGGAGGGAGTCAAAACTGTGTGTGAAAGTGTCAAATGACGTCCAAATGACGTCCTATTTATAGGGATGAGGCGCAGTACGGCCCTTGGGATCAATACGGCCCGTATTGAGTTTTTGTACTTCAATACGGCCGTATTGAAATACAGAAACTTCAATACGGCCGTATCGGTTTCAGTACGGCCGTATTGTAGTACAAAATGTGCAGTACGGCCGTACTGAACTCCAAGGAGGCCGTATTGAGCTCCAAACCTCCCACTTTCTTATTTTTGGCTACTCTAAGACCTCTAAACCTACAGATAGTCATCCTATGGTCTTCTGGGAGTCCTTCTGGCTGACTTTCCTTTGATCTTTGAGAGTCTTCGAGTCTTATTTCCGACCCGGACAATTTTAGGGGTCTACAGTTACACCCTCAAGCATTGCTAAATGCCACCCCTTTTTCCCTACTGAAAAAATATAAAATGAATGTATCAACAAAGGAGGTTAAATGGAGTTAAACTCTCCAAGTAACCCACCCTAAAAACAATATACAATCACTAATAAAAGCAAGTAAAGTGTAACACAAATACAAAGGCAAAAATAAGCCTATACAAAGAAACTACTATATGTACAAACATATGAAAAGGTCTTTAAGATCATCCCATTCCTCTTGGTTCTTTTAAGATATCACCTTTTGGATTCCTTGGCCTTGGCCATAGTCTATCAGAAGGACTCTGGGTGTGTGAGCTCCTTTCTCTCCTAAATTTCTCTGTATGATTCCTTTTCTCCTCTAGATCACTAATTCCTTTTGTCTTTTCTTGAAATTCAAATTAGGAAGCTTGTTTGGGAGGATTGAAGTTCTGGGTTGAGCTTCGGAAGGGAATTCTACTTATTCTCAGTTATTGGCTATTTTGAGCCAATCTTCAGGTGAGGGAAGCTAGAATGTTTGTTGTTAGGTTGCATGTGAGTTTAGAAACTCAATTGATGCATGAATGTTGAGATTCCATAGATGGATTGAACAAAATCTCATTTTTTGGGGTTTTGAGAAAAAGGAAGATTTTGATGATTTTGATGCATAGGTTGGATGCATGTGAGATTTAAGTTTATTTTGAGTCGTATGGAGCCTATGCATTGTATTTTGTGTTTGCATGTGGCTGAGTTTATTAGTTTGGATGAGAGTTTTGAACTCTCTGACTGGGATTTAGGCCGGGCGGGCGTGGAAGAGCTTAGAGCTCTTGGGATGGTGTTAGGCTAGGCGCGAGCTGACTGCGCCGAGCGTGAATATGTTTATAAATAATTGATTTAAATTGATGCTTATGCATGTTTAAAGTTAAAGTTTTAGATCATGTATGTATGATATATGATGTATGGTGAGGGGTGATTCATATGTATGATTTGTGATGATACGTATGAATGTTTGAATATGATATGACATGTGTATATGATCATATGGGTATGTTTATTGATCATAATGGTGGTAGACCATGTATGATGTATGATGCATTATTGCATGTGATGCTTTATGGCATTAGTATGTTTATTGATCATGATGGTGGGTAGACCATGTATGATGTATGATGCATTATTGCAGTGATGTCTTATGACATGTGTATGATTGTTGATCATGATGGTGGGCAGACCATGTATGATGTGTGATGCATAATTGCATGTGATGCCTTATGGCATGAGTCTAGCCTAGGACTTGAGGAGAGGAAAAATATTTTTGAACTGGAAGAGCTCACATAGAGTCTCTTGAGAGTGGTGCTTGGATAGGCCACTGATATATGAGAGTGGTGCTCAGGTAGACCACTGGATTTGGGAGAGTGGTGGTCAGGTAGGCCACTAAGTTGGGTGAGTTTCCTCTAAGTCCTTAGTTAGTGTTGGAGCGGGGTATGAGGTCGAGGGTTATTCCCTTAACCAAGTACTCGGGAAGGTGCGTGGATCCTTGTGGATAGTCGGTGAGCGAACTCCACAATTGACTTGGTTATGCATGCCAAGGTCGTGATAAGCCCGTAACCAGCTGTGTTATACCTAACGGTGGATCTGGACTTCCAATTGTGTAAGTGACATCATCCGAGTAAACCCGAGTGAGGATTATATCTTGTTTAGCTGTGACCGAGCGGGCGTATTGGGCGTGAAAACAGTTGGGGTGGTTTCGGTAGGATGGAATGTCACTTATACAACTCTATTGTTAGGGAGATCTCCTAGGTGTATGCGTGACGACGCATTAGATGATTGATATGAATTGATATCTGTCATGATATGCATTTATTGCATGATTATTAATATGATGAGGTGTGGTGTTTGACTTCGTAATTGGTGGATTGTACTTTATGCATGAGTAGTGTTGGATAGAGTGTATGGTGTGACTCTATGAACATGATTGATAGTTGGATGATGTGTAGTATAGATTTTATTCTGTACTTGTATGATTGGTTTTGAACTCTAGCTTACCCTTCTGTTTCGATGTGGTGGAACTGCGATGATCATACTTGGTATGGGAGCAGGTCAGGGCTAGCTTGGAGTTGAGGTGTCCGCTGCGAGACGGGGAGTTTTGATCCTCGTGTTAGAGTTACCATTTTGGGTAACGGTTTTGTTTGTGCTTGACCGACACTAGGGAATATTATTTTTGGGATGACTGTACATATATAGAGTTCTATTTTATAACCAGAAACTTAGTTATTTTCATTTTTATTTGTACATGTATGTATGAGTTATCTAGCTTAATATTTCTCTTAGTTTCACTAGCAGTAGTGCAATTCCACTAAGTGTAGAGACCATGGCGGGTCGTTACATACTGTGCCAATGAGACCACCATGCACGTCTGACTCCTACTGGTCGGCAGCACACCCCAAGTCACATGCTATCACCGTTTCTGCTCATTTACCTTACACCGAGAACCAAAGTCCTACAGTTAGCCCATGTAATGCCCAATTTTAGAGCTTCGTGGCATGGATACTTATCACTGCCTTCGTCCTTCCAGTCCTTGACGCTGCGGGGGTTGTATACTGGAGGGTAGCTGACAGGGCCGAACACCGAGTTGATCGACCTCACCGGGCACACCGATCCCATTCGGCCCGGGTAAGAGGTTGATGGAGGAGGCCCATGGGCTAAGGGCCCAACTACTAGGGCTATGGCAAGGATGATACATGAAGAGTGGGCCCAAGCCCAAGGAAAGCCCACCACTTTATTTTGTTGGGCTTTGTCTCAAGCCCATTAGATTAGGGTTAGTATAGGATTGGGCCTTAGTGCCTTGTATTTCTTTGGGGCCATGTATTTCCGGCCATGTAGCTTAGCTTTTTCATTTAGAGGTCATTTGAATTTAGGGTTATTTAGGTTACATGTGTAGTTACATTAGAATGTAATTAGAATCACATTTGGTGTGCATTTCGGCCATGTGCAACACATGCACATGGTGTGATCCGAAATGCAACTCAAATGGAACTCTAATTACATTTCAAATGAGCTTGCACATGGGTGATCTGGTTTAAGGCACCAAAATTTGAATTTTGAATTCAAATTTTGGGCGCCTAAAGTTAAGTGAACCATACCATGGTTTCACTTAACCTTAGGCTAACCCATGGTTACCTAAACCTAATTTACTCTTATAAATTCATATGACCGAGCCATGTACCTCACTTTTGGAATTAATTGAATGAGATTTCTTCACTTGAAAACTCACCCTCCGAAAGTCCCTTTGGTTTCCTACTCTACCCTCCTTGAGTGCTTCTCTTTGTAGAGCTAGGACACCCTTTCTTTCGTGGAACTTAGCTAGAAGCAAGCTTGGGCCACCTTGAGTCTCTTTGGAGCTCCAATCCTTGAAGCCTCTTCCAAGGATCCGTGGAGACTTAAAGTTCTTCCTATGTGCATCCAAGTGGAAGCACATCAAGTGGTATCAAGAGCTTCGGTCTTCAAGAGATAAGTTCATTATCTTGTCTTTTGAATTTTGATCCGTGGTTCATCTTGTTCTTGTGCTCATCATCTTGTTCTTGTATTCATTTTGAGTTTTGTCACTTTTGAGTTTAATCCTTCCTAGATCTAATTTTGCCTTAAAATCTGATGGATCTAGTTCTTGTTGCTTGAATGATCCATCTATGCGTTTATGATCATATGCTTCCATGAATCATGCTCTCTTCTTGTGCTTGATAGGAATTTTTCTGCCTAAGAACGTTTTTGGTTTTCTTGAGTCTTATTTGAATTTTATTCGGTCATTGGATTACTTGAGTCTTAATTTTGTTTTGAATCCATGTCTAGTAGGGTTGTGTAGTCCTTTATATGTTCATAATTCTTAGCATTGCTTGTTGATCCTTTAGAACTTTTCTTTGTGAAATTTGAATCAATTTTTTTGGATTTGGCCGAAATCCATAAGTGTTTGTATAAGCTCATCAAATTTTGTTTTGAATTGAGTTCATGAACTACTATTAGATCATTAGTAGTTTTCTTAGAATTTTAGGTTTTCCAAATTTTGAAAATGTCTTAAACAATTTGTGTATCCGTGAGTGTTTGATCTTAATGTTGTGGTGTGTGCTGAAAATTTGTGTTACTAATTCAAATTTGAATTTAAATCTTGGAGCCTAAAACCGTGAGCATGTGCCATTCAAAACTACAAGCATGAAAAGCATGTTCCATTTATCTTGAATTTGAATTTTATTTGGCTTGTCATTTGGCAATTCAAATTTGAAATCCGGTTTTTAGAGTTTCATAAGGTGACCGAGACTTATATGATTTCTAAGTATTGAAAGAAAAAGGCAACTCCTAAGTTTGTAAAAAAAAAATATATTAGAAGAAAGATCAAAAGAAATTCAAAACAAAAGTGATTAAAAAAAAATGCTAAACCTAATTTGAAAAGTAAAAGCCAATCAAGGAGTTTGATTTCTCAATTGTTTGTTTCTCGGTTTGAACCTATTTTGAATCATAAAATTTTCAGCTATTCTACTCTTGAGTGTTTTTGGTTTTGAGCATCCATTTTAGAACCAATCTAGGTTAAATTCCTTCTTGTTCTAGTCATCTACATTTTTGTGTCATCTAAACTTGTCATTTCTTAATCTACTCTTGTTTTTCCCTACTTCTTCCATATTTTCTAGTTGTTATTATAATTGTTCAAATCAAAGTGTGGCCTAAGTTTGACCTAGCCTATCTTCCTAGAAGCTAGTTCTACAAGGGTCATCAAAAGAAGCCTAAGAAAAGGAAGAGGAAAGGACATAGGTGGCTTTCGGATTTGACTACTTCAACACTTACACCATAAACATTCTTGGCTGGAAAAATTGTGATTGCTGGACTGGAATTGCCGCGAAGATTGGAGGAGAAATCAATTTGAATTGTACTTGAATTTTAAAAAAAAAATATACATAAGCATTAGTGACGGATTTTAGAGACCAAATTTTCCTTACTAATTTGAAAATTTTGTTGCAAAATTGGTCACTAATCCATCACTAATTCTTGGTGGCTGTTTTTCTAATTTTTCTTAAAGCCACTTGTTCTTTGTATTTCACTTTGTCATATCTTGTATTTGGCCTTTGTAGGAGTGTCTTGGGGGTGTCTTTGGTACACAACCATCTCTCCTTAGGAATAGAATTTTTGTTAGTACTTGGTGGGAGTGGTCCTTGATTGATCTTTGGTATCTCTCAAGCTCTCACCCTAGGACACGTTTAGATAGCTTATTTCTCTTGTTTATCTTTTGTTTTAATTGCTTTCCTTCGACTAGTATGCCATAGCTCATAAAACATCAAAAATAATTTTCATTGAAAAGAATTTGGTAAAGATTAACTACAAAGGGGATTAGTAATTTTTACTTGAAGAGGCTTGGTTTTTAAGTGGCTCTTAGTAGCTCACCTCCCTCCAAAGTTCAATTTGTATACATAATCCTCTAAGTACTTAGTCTTAACCTTGCATAAAAACAATTGCTTTTCAAAGTTCATTCATAAAAAATAATCTTTCACCTATAATGGAAGAATTTTCTACTCCTCATAGTGATACTAATTCAAGTGACAACAAAAGTTTTACTAAATTGTCACGTGAATTAAGATCACTAAAACTATGGAAAGAGCAAGAATTACAACAAAAACTTGAAAAAGAAGCTCAATTTGCTCTAATGGAGGAGGAAATTCGTTTATTAAAGGAGAAAGATAAAAGAAAACATCACCATGGTCAACATAGTTCCTACGCTCATAGTTCCACACTAGGAGAGTCAATGCATAACAACCTAGCTTTAGGAGATCATTATCAACCAACTCCTAGGAGAATCCATAGGAACTCCAAGACAAGGGAATCTAGGGTAGATCTCCCTTATTTTCATGGAAAAGATGATGTGGAGGGTTACCTAGACTGGGAAATGAAAGTGGAACAAATCTTCACTTGCCACCAAGTAAGTGAAGAAAGAAAAGTTTCCCTAGCCACTTTGAGTTTTCAAGGTCATGCCATGTATTGGTGGACCTCTCTTGTGAGAGATAGGCGTCTCCATAATGAACCTCCAATTCAATATTGGAATGAATTAAGGAGTGCCTTGAGGAGGAGGCATATACCCTCTTACTACACTAGGGAGCTTATCAACAAGCTCCAAAGACTCCATCAAAAAAATATGACTGTGGAAGAATATAGACAAACGATGGAGTTGTACATCATGAGGGCTGGCATTAGAGAAGAGGAAAATATTACCATTGCTAGATTTTTGAGTGGATTATCCTATGAAATAAGAGATAAGGTTGAGCTTCTCCCTTATAGGGATTTGGATGATTTGGTTCAACTTTGCATAAAGGTTGAACAACAAAATTTACGAAAAGGTTTTAAAGTAAGCTCATACTCATCTTCTTTTTCTAAGGATAACTACAAGAGGGAGGGTAAGAAAAATGATTTTGACAAGAAAAATACTTCTTCCTCCAAAAATCTAGATAAAGGTAAAGAAAAAGATAAAAAAAAAAACACTTCATACACTAGCACCAAGTCTAGTGACATAAAATGCTTTAAATGTCTTGGGAGAGGCCACATTGCTTCTCAATGCCCTAACAAGAAAGTGATGATTTTAAGGGGTCAAGACATTTATAGTAGCCAAGATGAAGCTACTGCTTCTTCATCTTCAAGTGAGGATGAAGAAGAAGTAAGTGAAGGAGAATCATGTGAGGTCACTTATCCTTATAATGGAGAACTTCTTATGATGAGAAGGGTTCTCAATAACCAACCTAGTGATACACAATCCCAAAGAGAGAACATCTTTCATACAAGATGTAATATTTCAAACAAAGCTTGTTCTCTCATAGTGGATAGTGGATCTTGGTGCAATTTTTGTAGCACTAGGATGGTTGAAAAGTTGGGTTTGATTACCACTCCCCACCCAAAACCTTATCAACTTCATTGGCTTAATGATGATGGGGATATGGTGGTCAACCAACAAGTGGAAGTAGAGTTTTCTATAGGGAACTATCAAGATAAAGTTAAATGTGATGTAGTTCCTATGGAGGCTTGTCATATTTTATTGGGTAGGCCATGGCAATTTGATAAACAAACTCATCATGATGGCCTAACTAATAAAATAACTTTCACTCATAAGGGTAAAAAGTTTGTGCTTCATCCTTTGTCACCTTCACAAGTGATAGAAGATCAAGTACAAATGCAGGCCAAACGTGAGCAAGAAAAAGGAAAACAAAAAAAGGTTGAAAAAAAAAACTTTTAAAAATTGATGAAAAAGAGGATTCTAGAGAGATTAATGTTCCCTCTCTAGAGATAGTTCAAGAAGAGAGTTTTCAACCAAAACCTTTACACAAAACTTCTCTCTTTATTGAACCATCTTCTCATATCCTCATGTGTAGAGGAACATTAACTTGCACTGCCACATCTTCTTTGGAAACTTCTCTACCTCTTGTGGTTAAAAATCTTTTAAAAGAATTTGATGATATATTTCCACAGGAAGGCCCAATTGGACTTCCTCCTTTTCGGGGAATAGAACATCAAATAGATCTTGTGCCTGGGGCTAGTCTTCCGAATAGACCAGCCTATAGGACTAATCCACAAGAAACCAAGGAGATAGAGAAGCAAGTACAAGAATTGTTAGAGAAGGGCTGGATTCAAAAGAGTTTAAGTCCTTGTGCTGTACCTGTCATCTTGGTGCCAAAATAAGATGGAAAATGGAGGATGTGTTGTGACTGTAGAGCCATCAACAACATCACCATAAAATATAGGCACCCAATTCCTAGGCTTGATGACATGCTTGACGAATTGCATGGGTCATCCATATTTTCCAAGGTAGATCTTAAGAGTGGATATCACCAAATTAGAATCAAAGAAGGTGATGAGTGGAAAACCGCTTTTAAGACTAAGTTTGGATTATATGAATGGTTAGTAATGCCATTTGGGCTTACTAATGCACCTAGCACATTCATGAGATTGATGAATCATGCCCTTAGGGATTGCATTGGTAGGTTTGTAGTTGTTTATTTCGATGATATCTTAATCTATAGCAAATGTCTAAGTGATCATGTGGATCACCAAAGGCAAGTCTTTTTTGTCCTTAGAGACAATCACTTGTTTGCCAATGTGGACAAGTGCACTTTTTGTGTAGATAATGTTATTTTTCCAGGGTTTGTGGTAAGCAAAAATGGGGTTCATGTCGACCCCGAGAAAATCAAAGCCATCCAAGAATGGCCTATTCCTACTAATGTAAGTGAAGTTAGGAGCTTCCATGGTTTGGCAAGCTTTTATAGGAGATTTGTTCCTAACTTCTCTACATTAGCTTCACCTCTCAATGAGTTGGTAAAGAAGGATGTGGTCTTTGAATGGAAGGAAAAACATAACTTCGCTTTTCAAGATCTCAAGCATAAACTTACTCAAGCACCTGTTCTAGCTTTGCCTGATTTTTCTAAAACCTTTGAGCTAGAATGTGATGCTTCAGGACTTGGCATAGGAGCTGTGTTGTTACAAGGTGGCCACCCTATAGCTTATTTCAGTGAAAAACTTCATGGGGCTGCCTTGAACTACCCTACCTATGACAAGGAGTTATATGCTTTAGTTCGTGCCCTTCAAACTTGGGAACATTATCTTGTGACCAAGGAATTTGTCATACATAGTGATCATGAATCAATTAAATATTTGAAGGGTCAACATAAATTAAATAAGAGGCATGCAAAATGGGTTGAGTATTTAGAACAATTTCCTTATGTCATCAAATATAAAAAGGGCTCTACAAATGTAGTAGCTGATGCTTTGTCAAGAAGACATGTTTTATTGAACACCCTAGGTTCTCAAATACTAGGGTTTGATGACATCAAGGAGTTGTATGAGAAAGACCTTGATTTTGCTAACTTTTATTCTTTATGTATTCAAAAACCTTACCAAGGTTACTATATTTCTAAGGGGTTTCTTTTTAAAGAAAACAAACTTTGTATACCCCAAGGATCTATTAGAAAACTTTTGGTTAGAGAGAGCCATGAGGGTGGGCTCATGGGGCATTTTGGAATTGAGAAAACTCTTTCACTTTTGAGAGAGAAATTCTTTTGGCCTCATATGAAACGAGATGTCCAAAGGTTTTGTAGTAGTTGCATTGCTTGTTTACAAGCAAAGTGTACCACAAAACCTCATGGGCTCTACACCCCCTTGCCCATATCCTCTTCTCCTTGGGTAGACATTTCCATGGATTTTATCCTTGGATTGCCTAGAACCCAAAGAGGAAAGGATTCCATCTTTGTGGTTGTGGACCGTTTTAGCAAAATGGCACACTTCATTCCCTGCCACAAAGTGGATGATGCAAGTAACATTGCTAAATTATTCTTTCAGGAAATTGTGAGACTACATGGGTTACCTAAAACTATAGTCTCAGATAGAGATGTTAAGTTCCTAAGCCATTTTTGGAAAACTCTTTGGGCCAGGTTAGGAACTAAACTACTATTTTCTACCACATGTCATCCCCAAACTGATGGGCAAACTGAGGTAGTAAATAGGTCTCTAGGGACTATGTTGAGGGCAATCCTCAAAGGAAATAAGAAGTCATAGGATGACTATCTTCCTCATGTGGAGTTTGCCTACAATAGGGTGGTTCACAAGATCACTAACATGTCTCCGTTTGAGATTGTTTATGGCTTTAATCCTCTTACTCCATTGGATTTATTACCTCTTCCCGATGTTGTTTCCTTTATTCATAAAGAAGGCACATCTAGGGCTGAGTTTGTCAAGAAATTACATGAGAGGGTTAGAGATCATATTCAATCCCAAACAGAAAAATACCAAAAATATAATAATAAGGGTAGGAAAGAGGTTATCTTCAAGGAAGGTGACTGGGTTTGGCTACACCTTAGGAAGGATAGGTTTCCTTCCAAAAGAAAGTCAAAACTTAGTCCTAGAGGGGATGGTCCTTTCCAAATCCTTAAGAAAATCAATAATAATGCCTATGTCCTAGATCTCCCTTCTGAGTATGGTGTTAGTTCTAGTTTCAATGTTTCTGACTTGTCTCTTTTTACAGGACTAGCTACCCAAGAGGAGGATGCTTTGGATTTGAGGACAAATCCTCTTCAAGAGGGAGGGGATGATGGAGGAGGCCCATGGGCTAAGGGCCCAACTACTAGGGCTATGGCAAGGATGATACATGAAGAGTGGGCCCAAGCCCAAGGAAAGCCCACCACTTTATTTTGTTGGGCTTTGTCTCAAGCCCATTAGATTAGGGTTAGTATAGGATTGGGCCTTAGTGCCTTGTATTTCTTTGGGGCCATGTATTTCCGGCCATGTAGCTTAGCCTTTTCATTTAGAGGTCATTTGAATTTAGGGTTATTTAGGTTACATGTGTAGTTACATTAGAATGTAATTAGAATCACATTTGGTGTGCATTTCAGCCATGTGCAACACATGCACATGGTGTGATCCGAAATGCAACTCAAATGGAACTCTAATTACATTTCAAATGAGCTTGCACATGGGTGATCCGGTTTAAGGCACCAAAATTTGAATTTTGAATTCAAATTTTGGGCGCCTAAAGTTAAGTGAACCATACCATGGTTTCACTTAACCTTAGGCTAACCCATGGTTACCTAAACCTAATTTACTCTTATAAATTCATATGACCGAGCCATGTACCTCACTTTTGGAATTAATTGAATGAGATTTCTTCACTTGAAAACTCACCCTCCGAAAGTCCCTTTGGTTTCCTACTCTACCCTGTCGCCACCGGCCCGAAACGGGCTTTCGGCATTCGCGAAGGATGGTTGGACTCTTTTATTTGTTTAAAAATATGGATTGCTAGAATGACTTATTCTCAAACTGAGACCTTGTCAAACGAGCAATTTTATTAAAAGGCTCACCAATCCATGTTAATCCCAAGCGGGACCCTCTATGGATTAGCGGTTTTCATAAAAAGGAAGGGTTCATGGAGTCGCCACCAATGTTTTACTCAAAACATTGGAAAAAGAAGTTTAAGGCAATCGATTCAAAAATCGACTTCGGCCATTACAACCAGAGTCGGGTAAGGGAGTCGGTTACGCGTGGGGAAGGTGTTAGCACCCCACAGCGCCCCTTTTGGGTTCCCTATGACAGATTATTTCTAAAAATAATAGTGCGAAATTACTAAATTACCCCTATTTATTCTAAACAATTATAACTTAACTATCTACATGATGACAGTTAAATATACACACAGAAAGCAGTAAAAGGAAGGACTTAAGAAGAAACCTTTGAAGCGTGCTTTTATATTCAAGTAAAACTGGGAAGCTTTTTGGCGTTCCCTCGCTCTACAAGCCCACTCGCTCCCTCCTAGAAAATTTTAACTATGGAAATCCGATGGATTTCCCTTCGACTCAGTTCGAGACTCAAGCAAAAAGCTCAGAACTCGAGAACTTTGTCGGATCAACTCTCCGAGTGATTTCTAGGCAGAGCACTGCTCAAAAAAACCCAGAATACTCAAGAAGAGGGTTAAAACTCAGTGTAAAAGTGTCAAATGACGTCCTATTGACGTCATATTTATAGGGAAGAGGCTCAATACGGTTTATGAGGGTCAATACGGTCAACATTGAAATTTTGAACTAATACGGCCGTATTGAATTCAATACGGCCGTATTGAAGTTCAAAAAACCTCAATACGGCCTTATTGAAGTTCAGTGCGGCCGTATTGAAGTTCAGTGCAGCCGTATTGAATTCAATGCAGCCGTATTGAAGTCCAGAAACTTCAATACGGCCGTATTGAGTTCAGTGCGGCCGTATTGAAGTTCAAAATGTTCAATACGGCCGTACTGAACCTCTGGGAGGCCGTATTGGGCTTCATTCCTCCCACTTTTCTTATTTTAGCTATCCTAAGACCTCTAGACCTATAGAGAACCCTCCTTGGGCCTTCTGGAAGTCCTTCTGGCTGATCTTCCTTCAGTCTTCGAGAGTCTTCAAGCTTTATTTCCGACCCGGACAATTTTAGGGGTCTACAGCTGCCCCCCCTTTACTTAGTCGGACGGCCTTTTGGTGTACCGGCTGACAAGTAAAGGAGTTGACCCAATTGTCCGGGTGATGTGCCAACCTTCTGACTTGTAGCGTCTTCCGGTGGAAAATTGTTGAGTAGCCTCTCCAGGTTGTTGCATACCTCGGCGTTTCTGACAACCTCGGTAGCTAAGTTTACCCTCTCCAGGGTCAACTTCACTCGACGCCCGAGCCGGAAGTTGAACACCAACGTGCCTCTGACAACGCTGATGGTTGAGTACCGCCTCTCCAGGCCTAGCCTCACTCGACGCCCGAGCCGGAAGCTAGACACCAGTGTTAACATCACCGATGATTGAGTACTGCCTCTCCAGGCTCTGCTTCGGTTGTTTCAGCAGTTGAGTATTGCCTCTCCAGGCCCTGCCTCTTAACATTCAGCAGTTGAGTACCGCCTCTCCAGGCCCTGCCTCTTAACATTCGGCAGTTGAGTATCGCCTCTCCAGGCCCTGCCTCTTAACATTCGGCAGTGTGAGTTTACCCTCTCCAGGGTTTTGAGATGATTTTTGTCTCCACAGTCCACAATGCTGCTTCGACGTTTTTTCTGATTTTGTGCCGCTGAGGGCTGGATAACGCAGGGATCCGTCTAGGGGATGTGCAGTTACTCATAGGTTCTTGTGTCCCAACTTTCCTTTGCATAGTTGGTGCCCATTGAGGAATTTCTGTTTCCCTGGGGTGTAGACACGAAGATGCTCTTTCTGAGATGAGCGGTGCCTTATGATTGGCTGACGTCCTTTCGACGATGGTGGAGTATCCCGGTTATCCTTATTCGCGTGACTCTTTTTGTTTTTCTGGTTTTGTCGCCTCTGTGTAGGCTATTATCCGCTGGGGATTTTGTCATTGATTTTGATTAGCCTCTTCTGTTAGGCAGATCATCTTGACGCTTGATGTTTGGCTGAAAAGCCAGATTCCGCTTGGGGAATGATTATTGATCTTTTGATTTTTTTTCTTTTTGTAGGAATGCCTCTTGAGTAGGCGACTGGGGATTTGGGGATCTTATGTATCCCAGAGTATTATTTAGGAAGCCTCTACAGGCTTAGCCTCACTCAACGCCTGAGTTGGAGAGCTATCTTCCACTGAGGAAGTTTTAAGTCCTTTGACTAGATATACTGCTTGGGTGATCGTGTTTCCATTGGGAATTTTGTCGATCTTGCTTTGATAGCTCTCGCTGGGGATTTGTTCCGTGAGCTTGAGTTGAGATATCTCTGGGGAGTATTATTTCTGCGAGCCTCTCCAGGCTCAATTATTTTGTGAGAGTATTATTTTGGCAAGCCTCTCCAGGCTCAGTTATTCTGAGAGTATTATTTCGGCAAGCCTCTCCAGGCTCAGTTATTCTGTATGATGCCGTTGATTTTCTGAATCTTTGCCTTTTTTGTCGATTTTGGCTTTTTCTGTGTTTTTGCCTTTTTTGATTTTGGCTTTTTTCTGTATTTTTCCCTTTTTTGTTGATTTTGGCTTTTGTTGTACAGAAATAAAAGTGTTAAAAGATTTAGACTCAAAGAGTGAAAAAATTTCATTCATTAAATAAACATGAAATTTTGTACAAGGGAAATGATGGGACGCAGCCCATTCAAACAAATACATAAAAATAGGAAAAAGAAAACCGGTCTTCATTCTTCTGCCGGCGGGTCCTGTGGAGGAGCAGGGAACTGGCGGTGCATCCAGACCGAGAGGTTGTCGAACCCCTGCACCAAAGTGTCCAGTCGAGCATCGGTGCTCTGCTGCCATGCGCCGATACTGTGCTGAAAAGCATCGAATTGAGTATCGATGCTTTGCTGTAAAGCGTCAAAGCGGGCATCAAAGTAGGCCCTATCCGACTGTGAGGTGCCGGCCTCTGGCTGTGGGCTGCCGTCGCCCTGAAGATCAACGTCATTGAAGAGCTCGGCGAAGGCATCAGGGCCGTCCGCTTGTACATACCTCCCTCCTGACCTCGCTATGATCTTCATACTGATCAAGGTGGAGGCATTAATTGGCTTCGGTGCCAATGGCCCTGGCTCTACGCCGTCTGGGCATCCCCAAGTCTCTGCAAGCCGTGAGAGGAGTGGGGCAATCAGGATGTATCCCTGCCTAGATCCTCCTTCTCGTGCCCCCAAGTTCCTAACGTGCTCGAGGAAGAAGTATCCGGGGTTGGCCCTCCGAATGGTGGCCATGCAGTATAATGCTAATAAATCCGGCCGTGTCACCGACTCGGGGCTCTTCCACCTGCCATGGATGGTGCTGGTGAGGATCTTGTGACAGATCCGAAGAGCGGTCGGGAGCCGGGTGCCCTTCACCCCGGCATGATAGTCCTCGTGGCCTGTGATCGCTCTCCACATGTCAACCGGGGTCCACTGATCAGGCCACTCGCATATAGCATCTCGATATGCGAGCTGATCAGTCCTGCTGAAAAATCCTGCCTGGACGTTGAACTCGTCCAACGTCAGTAAGCGGTACCCCTGATTTATCCAGAAGTCAACTGAGCAGACAGCCTCCCCAAAACTGTTTGTCGACTCAGTAACGCCGACAGTGGCCAAAAACTCCTTCGTCGCCGTCAAGTACAGGTGAGAAGGGGAATCAAGGAGGAATCCCCATCCTATACTGTTGAAGTAGCCTCGGACTTCATCCTCCAAGCCCACTGTACGGAGAATATCAAAGTCGAGCGCCCTCGACGGCTCGAAGGTGAATGACTCTATGAGCTGCAGCCGTTCCTGATGCCTGTCTGTCATCTCACGTCGAGCTGGGGCCCTCTGCCTCTTTCTAGATGATTCTGCCATTTCTGAGGTTTCTTCTTGAGGTTCACTCACAAGCAGGATGCAGAGGAATGAAGATTGGAATGCAAAAATGAGAAGGAAAACGCTTATTTATAGACAAATTTTCGCCAATACGTCCCGTATTGATTCAATACGGCCGTATTGGTGTAGCCGTTATTGGGCAATTTTGGCAACCAATATGGCCCGTATTGAATTTAATACGGGCGTATTGGAGGTCAATACGGGCGTATTGGATTTAATACACCCGTATTGAAGCTGAAAGGTTGCTTCAACGGTCGTCTTAATACGGCCGTATTGAATTCAATACGGGCGTATTAAATTTTTTTTTTTGTTTTTTTTTTGTTTTTTTTTTTTTGTTTTTTTTTTTTGTTTGTTTGTTTGTTTGTTTTTTTTTTTTTTTAAGATAAACAGAGAATAAGTGATCTTCTAGTACACCTATCATCTGTATGCATGTATGCAGTATAATACACCTGATTCTATTTGATTCATTTTTCAAAAGAATTAATCGATGCGTTTTTTGCTTGGATTGTGCCATTCCTCCAGACGGACTGTGTGCTGCCGACTTTTATGACCAAGGAATGATGCATATTTGTTTTTTGTGTCATCAACCCAATGATCTTTCCCTTCCTTTAGAAGATGTGTCAACCCTCCTATTGACCACTATATCTCCATGTTTCCACTAGATTATTAAAAAATCGCTGGGACAAGAGAGAAAAGAAGGAAAGGATATATTTTCAAAAGTTTGTGTTTTAGAGGGGATTATTTATTTTTTGAAAGATGGATTTTGTAAGAATGGCTTGGCCAATGGTAGGCTTAAGTGTTTAGGCTTGTTTCATTAAACACTTATGAAGTTAAGCACGTCTTGGTTATTAACGTTTGTGATTTGACAACTTGGATAGCTTTTCTTGAGCCCCTTTGTTGAATTCAGTTGGTGGTACCATCATGGATTTATTCTGTTTTTCGATTGCCCTAACTTTTGCCTAAAACACCCATTTGTGGAGTTTTAGCGGGCTTTTGTTTTTGTTCATTATTTTGTAACCCTAATTTTTGCCTAGGTCACCCTCTTGTGGGATTCCTAGCGGGTCTTTTGCTCTTATTTTTGCGCAGTCCCCTTTTTGGGTTTCCTGCCGAGCTTCTTTTATTTTGAAAGATTTCTTTTTACCCATGATGGCACTTGTCAAGGCCAAGGGAAGGTGCTCCAAGTTGTCACACACACCTCCACATAAAAATGATGTGGGTTTATTATTATTAAGATGATTTTAACCTCATTCATGTTCATTCAAACAGGGTTAAATAATGTGGTTTAGAGTTTTATTGCAAGCAAGAAAAGAAGCAATAAGAAAGAATGATTTTATTATAATCATAGTGGAAAACATGTGCCCTATCGAGGCTCGGGGGTCGGGCTGTCCCCGAGGAGTGATCTCTAATAGTCACTGAATTTACACATCCCTATTAGAAGGAAAAGGACACTTGATGACGACAGTTGGCCTTGACGTTTGTGAACCAGCCTTCCTAAAGATCTGGCTTAAAGAACGTCGAGAAGGATCTTGATTCCTCTTCGTTCTTTGATCTTTAACAGGGTTGTATCCTAACCCTTGTTTCCCCGGATTATCCTTAATGATGGGTAGCTCCGGAATTCCTTGGGAGTCCTTGCCAAGTCCTTGTCCCGGCAAGTATCCATTCTTGGTGAGCATATGAGCTGCCTTCTTCATTTCTCGGGGAAACGTCTCAACATTGGCAATTTCCAATGCTTGGAAGGCGGTTTCCAAAGCTTCCTCTGCTGCATCCACATAAGGTATGGTGGATGGCTTGCTGATGAGTATGTCATCTTCAGCTTGTACGGTCACCAGTTTGTCACCCACTATGAACTTGACTTTCTGGTGGAGCGTAGAGGGTACAGCTTTCGCATCATGAATCCAAGGTCGGCCGAGGAGACAGCTGTATGCAGGAGTAATATCCATTACTTGGAATTCGACATTAAAGATAGTGGGCCCAATTTGGATTGGGAGACTGATTTCTCCCACCACTTCTCTTTTAGAGCCGTCGAAAGCTCGAACGATCATGTTGCTCGGGCGCATTTGGACTCCCTTGATTGCCACTTGATCAAGCGTTCTTTTGGGCATCACATTCAAGGAAGATCCGTTGTCTACCAAGACTTTTGCGATGTGATACTCCTTGCACTTTACAGAGATGTGCAAGGGCTTGTTGTGATTTGATCCCTCGGCGGGGATCTCTTCATCGGTGAAAGTGAGGTGATCATTAGCCGTGATATGACTAACAATCCCCTCAAACTTGTCTTGGGAGATGGTATGCGACACATATGCCTCGTTCAAGACTTTCAACAGAGCTTGTCGATGCGGTTCGGAGCATAGGATCAACGACAACAGAGTAATCTTTGCTGGCGTCTTATGAAGTTGATCCATGATGGAGTACTCGCTTTGTCGGATAAACTTTAACAGCTCATCAGTCTCCTCCTCGGATTCTTTTTCCTCGGTTTTCTCCTTTTCTTTTCTTTTATTCTTGGGAGCTTTATCGTGAAGATCTTCGGGAGTGTAGATCCTGCCACTCCTAGTCATGCCCCCAAGTCCAGCGATGTTAGAGATATCGCTGTCGGCAGAAGAGTGGATGTCGTATATCCATGGCACAGCCTTATTTGATTCGTAGGGGAAAGGCCTTAGAGTGATGATCCTTAACGGTGTCGGACCTTTCCCTTTGTCTGTCTTGATTACCAACAACGGAGTCGCCGTGTGCTTGCTTGGTGCAGTTGTTGGTTTGCATTTAATTACCAATGGCGTGCGATCCATTCTGAACATACGCATCGATTAATTCTTTCTTTTTATTAATATTTATTATTAAATTACCGAGAGAGATAAATGCAAATGAATGACTAATGAGATGCAAAGGCAATAAATCTCAAAAATACAATTTTTATTAATTGAAGAAAGTGTACAACTTTTATACAATGCTTTGAAGCAGCTTTTTACAAAAAGAGAAAAGCCGGTAAAAACCCACAGGCGGGTTCATATGTCTTTGCCATTCATCTTCGGCTTCCTCCACATGACGGCCCATTGCTTCAATCTGAGTATGGACTGCTTGGCTCATATCATCACTGATTTTCTGAGCATCTTTCGCTTTTTGTATATGATAGTTGATCATGGCCTGCAGCTCATTAAGCTCATCCTCGGCCCGATCCTTCTCCTCTTGGAGTTTGGCCATTTGTGCCAATCCTTCCCTTTCCTTTTTGCGGAAGTCGGAAAGGTTTGCGGCTTGTCGTTGAACAACTTCCCGCCATTGTTGCGCATCGGATCGAGTCAAAAGCAGATCGTCTTGCATATCCTTGATCAACTGTGCCTGCTTTGAATACTCGGCCTCAAGGTGTGCTATCTTCATGTTGACTTCTTGGAGTTGACTACTCGGTTCAACCTTTGGCATTTTGGGTGCCCGAGTAGCCTCCTCATTGAGGTTAGCACACTTATCCTTGAGCCGCTCTATCTCGTGGTCTTTCTTCTTGCATTGCCTTTGAAGACCATCAATAGTGAAACTGGATTCTTCATTTTTCTCTTCAAGAACTCTCATCTGAGCTCCCATGATTTCCAGTTTCTTGGTCAAGGCGTCGACTTGCTCTTGCAACACCTTCCTTGTTGCTGTGGTTGCACAAGAAGTGGATGGTTGAAGCACCCCCCTCTCGCTCCTCCATTTCTCATAATCGATGGAGACGGATACCCGAGGCTTTCCAAGCTCGAGATCTCCCTCATAGGTTGGTTTCTCCCACGCTCTCATGACAGCGTGCATGTCCTTCTGATGCTCGGAATCGAAGGAGAAAAACGACCCTCCAAGCTCCTCTATAGTAGGAATGGTCTGAGTCCTCATCAGTTGCCTCATAACCAATCTAGGTGAGTAGGCTATGCAACCTCTGAGGCCCATCAATGGTATGCTTGGATAACTACCGCATCTCATCAATACATGGCTTGGACGGAACCAAGGGCAAACCCACGTGAAGTGCTCGATACTCCACTGTTCCATCTCTTCCTTCCACTCAGAAGCATATCGGCGGCGTACGGGAATTTTCGAAAAACTCCTCAAAGGGTCGGGCAAGGTCCCCATATGACTAGAGGCATAGAAATGAGTGATGCCCCATACATACAGCAAGGAGGTGCAGCATCGGATGATTTTTCCTTGCTTCTGTTGAGACAGATGAACAGAGAGCAAGGTGTCGGCAAGAATAGCAGGCACGGGACTCTTCATGTGTACGTCCCAAGCGAAGAAAGCGTCCATCGCAGCATGGTCCACTGTGTTAGCGTGAAAGAGGAATAGGATCATCCCAAACACAGCTAACGCTAGAGTCTTGTTGAAAGCTAACCAATCTCCCTCACCAGCCAAGGAAGAAAGGTGGTCCTCAATCATAGCAAGCTTCCAACCATTAATACTGCCGTTCCCCACTAAGGCAGCTGATCGTGATGGTAATTTGACCTGAGTGGCAACTCTCTCCACGGCCACATGGTTGTCATGAAAGATATAGACCCCGGCTGATTTGGGCCATCGTAGCATGAGCTCGTACTCCTCGAGAGTAGGAACTAGATCAAACTGGGGGAACTCGAAGCAGTGCAAATCGAGACTCCAGAAGTGAACCAGTGCTCTCAGAAATGCTGGATCCACACAGATTTTCATCAAGTCGAGGACTCGTCCATATGATTTCTCAAACTTGACGCGAGCCTCTCTTGGCATCAAAGTACAGAGGTGATCCAACCTCTCAGCACGGTATAACAAGAAGTCTACTTTCTTCAATTGCCCATGCATCTCCTTAGACCTCTCCATATTCTACAATACAATGCATGATATGAGATGATGGAGATGAATATGCATGCATAGTGTTTATTCAACTAAGCATTATCATGTTTTGGGATTTTCCTAAGATGATGCATGATATTGCTTGGTTTAGATAAATATATATATATTTTTTTTGGATATTTTGTATCTTTTTGTATTTTTTGGGTGAAAAGGGAAACTACCTATATGAATGCAATGAAGGTAGATGTTAACACCATGTACTAGAAGATCTTTATTTCTATTTATTCTTTTTATTTAAAAAGGAATGTTGTATGTTTAAAAGGTGCAATGTATGCTCATACAATGTCACATAAAAATGCACAAACAATTCACTCATCCACGAACAGTCACGAGCGAATCACGAGGTAGGGGTATCCTGCAGAAAAGTGCATATTCAAGGTGGTTCTAACTGTTCTCACCGGTCTGAGGCCCCCAAGGTGCCCCCATTATAGGGACCCAATTCCTCTCGTCGTAAGTCGATGGAAAGCTCCAACGCACTGTCGGACTCGAGTTCATGGTTATCACCTTGAGTGATGCTTTCCGACAACGGTCTACGGGCACCTATAGACCCATTCGACAACCGGCCGTACTAACATCCACACCCTATGGCTTACCACTCATGCCCCCGGGTATAGAGGGAACTGTTGTGTGCAAAGGTTTGTGTGCAATTTATATTTCAAACAATTGCGGAAAATTAAACATACAACAATTATTAAAGCCAAATAGATAAACATGTTATCATACAAGCAAAGGGTAATAAAGTAATTTTAACTATTATTTGTTAAAAATAATCTGTCACTAAATGGGACTGACTCTCGAGGCTTCCCCAGTGAAGTCGCCATCTGTCGCCACCGGCCCGAAACGGGCTTTCGGCATTCGCGAAGGATGGTTGGACTCTTTTATTTGTTTAAAAATATGGATTGCTAGAATGACTTATTCTCAAACTGAGACCTTGTCAAACGAGCAATTTTATTAAAAGGCTCACCAATCCATGTTAATCCCAAGCGGGACCCTCTATGGATTAGCGGTTTTCATAAAAAGGAAGGGTTCATGGAGTCGCCACCAATGTTTTACTCAAAACATTGGAAAAAGAAGTTTAAGGCAATCGATTCAAAAATCGACTTCGGCCATTACAACCAGAGTCGGGTAAGGGAGTCGGTTACGCGTGGGGAAGGTGTTAGCACCCCACAGCGCCCCTTTTGGGTTCCCTATGACAGATTATTTCTAAAAATAATAGTGCGAAATTACTAAATTACCCCTATTTATTCTAAACAATTATAACTTAACTATCTACATGATGACAGTTAAATATACACACAGAAAGCAGTAAAAGGAAGGACTTAAGAAGAAACCTTTGAAGCGTGCTTTTATATTCAAGTAAAACTGGGAAGCTTTTTGGCGTTCCCTCGCTCTACAAGCCCACTCGCTCCCTCCTAGAAAATTTTAACTATGGAAATCCGATGGATTTCCCTTCGACTCAGTTCGAGACTCAAGCAAAAAGCTCAGAACTCGAGAACTTTGTCGGATCAACTCTCCGAGTGATTTCTAGGCAGAGCACTGCTCAAAAAAACCCAGAATACTCAAGAAGAGGGTTAAAACTCAGTGTAAAAGTGTCAAATGACGTCCTATTGACGTCATATTTATAGGGAAGAGGCTCAATACGGTTTATGAGGGTCAATACGGTCAACATTGAAATTTTGAACTAATACGGCCGTATTGAATTCAATACGGCCGTATTGAAGTTCAAAAAACCTCAATACGGCCGTATTGAAGTTCAGTGCGGCCGTATTGAAGTTCAGTGCAGCCGTATTGAATTCAATGCAGCCGTATTGAAGTCCAGAAACTTCAATACGGCCGTATTGAGTTCAGTGCGGCCGTATTGAAGTTCAAAATGTTCAATACGGCCATACTGAACCTCTGGGAGGCCGTATTGGGCTTCATTCCTCCCACTTTTCTTATTTTAGCTATCCTAAGACCTCTAGACCTATAGAGAACCCTCCTTGGGCCTTCTGGAAGTCCTTCTGGCTGATCTTCCTTCAGTCTTCGAGAGTCTTCAAGCTTTATTTCCGACCCGGACAATTTTAGGGGTCTACATACCCTCCTTGAGTGCTTCTCTTTGTAGAGCTAGGACACCCTTTCTTCCGTGGAACTTAGCTAGAAGCAAGCTTGGGCCACCTTGAGTCTCTTTGGAGCTCCAATCCTTGAAGCCTCTTCCAAGGATCCGTGGAGACTTAAAGTTCTTCCTATGTGCATCCAAGTGGAAGCACATCAGAGGTGGTCGATTTGGTCGACCAAGTTACGGAGTTATGCCAGGACAATTAAGGAGAGATTAATTTACCTAATACACTGATTTAAACCCTAATTTTCCGGGGTCCATTCCCTAATCATGGCCCAATAACAACCACTATAAATAGACCCCCAACGAGGTACGTAACTAACTTTCAACTACCGCATTTAATACGCCGAGCACTTACTTGAGCGTTGGAGTGTCTTTGCAGGCACCCCTCTCATTTCGCACTACCCGGAAAGGAACGAGAAGACCTAAACCAAGGATCATACTCGCAACAGCAAGGACAAGTAAAGTGTGTATCCTAATATAGGAACAATCTCAATTTGAAGCTATTTTTTTATCTTTTTTTTTCATGAAATGTTATGTAATTAAATTCTATCTTATCCATTGTCAACAATACCACTTTGAAATTTTGTCAACTTGCTATATCTAAGGAGTTCAATAAATTACAGATAGTAAATGATTATGGTAAAAGATGATCATGCATTTTAATTTTACATTCTTTATATGATGATCTTATAGGTTGTTGCAAAAGGTGTTGTGAAGAGAAGCAAATTTGTCATGTTTGAAGTGTTTCAAAATGAAAGCGTTTTCTATTTTAAGAAGTTTAAATAAGTTACTCATGAAATACCAAACTTTCTAGCATGTAATTTTTATTATTTTTTATTACAATTTCTTGATTATTTTCCTATCCAACCATGAAAATGTTTTTGTTTAATATGAAAGAATTTGTAACTATTTTAGTATGAGAATGATTTTGAAATTGAAAGTTGTTTCATCTAACTTTTTTTTTTCTTTTTTCTATTTAATAAAATATCTAGACAAAAATTCCTTATTTGATGTTAATTAAACTATCAAAACTTTGGGGAAAAAAGTGTAAAAACATCAAATGCTACAAACAACTAAATTAGGAAGACATGAGTCATCAAAATGTCAAATATATTGCCCCCGAAAAAACTAAGCCTTGTACTTAAGTTGGATAAGATGATTCATGAGAGTTTTCGAAAAGTAAAAGTTAACATATCAAAAAGTTATAAGATTATATATATATATATATATATATATATATATATATATTAAAATTATAATTATTTATTAGTTATATATATTAATTATTAATTATTATTAGTATATTAATCAAAATTAAATATTGAATTTGATTATATGTCAATTATAAAAATTAGTAAATATTATATAATTATACTAAATTTAAGAAGAAAAGAAAGGCAGCAACTTAATATTTTTTTTCTCTCTAAATTTAATAAGTATAACTTGGTATTCCAAATTTCAAAAGTTTCAATTTTATCTCCCAGAGGAATTTTGTTACATAAACTTTGATTATTTTAAAACTATACTTTAAGTGCAAAATTAATCTAATAAATACTATCATTTAGAAATACACTTTGTTACTTTTGTTTTTAAAAAAATTAGTGTCTAAATATGTATTGTGTAAGATAAGACTCAAAGAAGAAAGCTTCTTATTTCTTCCCTTTCATTTCTCTTTTTCATTTTCACTTAAGTCTTCCTATCTTACCATTTTCCATAGTTGATCATTAGAAGTGGGTGAGGAAGTCCAAAGAAACCTTTTCTTTTTATCCAAAGAAACCGTGTTTTTCAAAATTAATATTTATATCCTATCTCATATGGTGTGTAGCAATGATTCCTTGATTATGTGATGTTTTCACTTATACAACTTCAAGTGGATCTTCCCTCTTCTGAACATAACAGACATTAAACCTATGGACATTTTTTACTAGAAAAAACTCACGAAATAAATCGTTAGGCATTTTGACCCATAAAATACAATAACTAACAATTTGACCTAGTAAAACACGGCCTTAGAGACTATTTTTAAAAGCGGGCAAACCCCAGATTTTGATGAAATCGAAATCGAATAGGGGAAGACTGCAAAAGAGATAAAGCTAAACACGTCCTAAATTCCAGACCAAAGGGAAGGAATTGGATAGGGATGAAGCCTTTGTTGAGGAGAATGAAGATTTTGCTTTTGCTTCAGACCAAAAAACTTTTGAAGAGGTAGAAGACGAATTGATTGTGTAGGAGACAAAGGTGCAATCTACTGAAGAGAGCCTGCAAGAAGAAACTGAAGATGAGGTTATGGAGGAATCTGAAAAGGAACAAGAAGAATAATCTGTCCAAGAAAAGGCTAAGGAGGTGTAACGACCCGCCATGGTCTCTACACTTAGTGGAATCGCACTACTACTACTAAGAGAAATATTAAGTTGGATAACTCATACATATAGGTATAGATAAGAATAAAAATAACTAAGTTTCTTAAATACAAAATAGAACTCCATATATGTACAGTCATCCCAAAAATAATATTCCTTAGTGCCGGTCAAGCACAGACAAAACCGTTACCCAAAATGATAACTCTAACACGAGGATAAAACTCGCCGTCTCGCAGCGGTCACCTCAACTCCAAGCTAGCCCTGACCTGCTCCCATACCAAGTATGATCATCGCAGTCCCACCACATGGAAACAGAAGGGTAAGCTAGAGTTCAAAACCAATCATACAAGTACAGAATAAAATCTATACTACACATCATTCAACTATCAATCGTGTTCATAGAGTCACACCATACACTCTATCCAATACTACTCATGCATAACATATAATCCACCAATCATGAAGTCAAACACCACACTTCATCATATTAATAATCATGCAATAAATGCATCTCATGACAGATATCAATGCATATCAATCATCTAATGCATCGTCACACATACACCTAGGAGATCTCCCTAACAACAGAGTTGTATAAGTTACATCCCATACTACCGAAACCACCCCAACCATTTTCACGCCCAATGCGCCCGCTCGGTCACAGCTAAACAGGATATAATCCTCACTCGGGTTTACTCGGATGATATCACTTACACAATTGGAAGTCCAGATCCACCGTCAGGTATAGCACAGTTGGGTACGGGCTTACCACGACCTTGGCATGCATAACCAAGTCAATTGTGGAGTTCGCCCACCGACTATCCGCAAGGATCCACGCACCTTCCCGAGTACTTGGTTAAGGGAATAACCCTCGACCTCATACCCCGCTCCAACACTAGCTAAGAACTTAGAGGAGAATCACCCAACTCAATGGCCTACCTGAGCACCACTCTCATATATCAGTGGCCTATCCAAGCACCACTCTCAAGAGACTCTATGTGAGCTCTTCCAGTTCAAAAATATTTTTCCTCTCCTCAAGTCCTAGGCTAGACTCATGCCATAAGGCATCACATGCAATTATGCATCACACATCATACATGGTCTACCCACCATCATGATCAACAATCATACACATGTCATAAAACATCACATGCAATAATGCATCATACATCATACATTGTCTACCAACCATTATGATCAATAATCATACACATATGAACATATACTCATGCCATATCATATTTAAACATTCATATATATCATCACTATGCATACATATGAATCACACCTCATCATACATCATATATCATACATACATGATCCAAAACTTCAACTTAACATGCATTAGCATCATTTCATTCATAAATATGTTCACGCCCAGCGCAGCCTGAGCTCGCCCAGCCTAATCCCAACTCGAGATTCCTAAAACTCATCCACACCCGGCGCATTCAACTCACGCTCGGTGTCCTTGAGATAGAGACTCCTAAGAGTCTCCACGCCTGAAGCAACCAAATCACGCCTAGCCCAACATCCAACCCGAGAGCCCTAAGCTCTTCCATGCCTGGCGCGCTCAACCTATGCCTAGCCTAATTCTAGTCAGAGAGTTCAAAACTCTCATCCAAACTAAGAAATCCAACCATATGCAAACACAAAACACAATGCATAGGCTCCAAACTCAAAATCAACATGCACCCATCTGATACATCAAATTCACCAAAAACCCCATTTTTCCCAAAACCCCGAAAATTGAGTGAACTCTCCGATCCAGCCATGGATCCTCAACTTTCATGCATCAATTGAGTTTCTAAACTTACATGCAACTTAAACAACAAACATTCTAGCTTCCCTCACCTGAAGATTGGCTCAAAATAGCCAATAACTGAGAAGAAGTAGAAATCCCTTCTGAAGCTCAACCTGGAACTTGAATCCTCCCAAAGCAAGCTTCCTAATCTGAATTTCAAGAAAAGACAGAAGGCATTAGTGATCTAGAGGAGGAAAGGAATCATACAGAGAAATTTGGGAGAGAAAGGAGATCACAGACCCAGAGTCCTTCTCTCTAAAACTTCTCTCTAGAAACTTCACTTTCTCCTCAACCACACAACCCCTATTTATAGAAGTTCCTGAGTGGCCAGAACGGCCTGTTCCGAATCCGAAACGGCCCATTCTGAACTCCTTCATCACGTACAAAAATCACCTGCAAAACGGCCCGTTCTGAAATCAGAACGGCCCGTTCTGGGACTCATCCAGAACGGCTCGTTCTCCAATCCAGAACGGCCCGTACTCCCTCCAGAACGCCCTGTTTTGGGGTTTGGAACGGCCCGTTCTCCCTCCAGAACGGCCCGTTCTCAACTACGATTTTCAATTCACTTTAGTAGTTTGGAACGGCCCGTTCCAATTTGGGAACGGCCCGTTCTAGGCTACTAAATCACCTATATTGGGCTTTTGGGCCTTTTGAAATAACTTACTACGTTACAGGAGGAGGCCATAGAAGAGACAGAGGACGAACAAGACCAATCCAGTGATGTCATAATTGAATTTGACATGAATAAAAGTATAGTGAATGAACTAAATATCTAATGGGTAAAGAATTTAAATGTAACTTAAGACAATTTATTTTAAATACTTTGAAAACAAATTTTTCACAGAAATCACAAGAGATGATTAGAAAAATGCAATTTTGGGTTACATAAAAACACCAATTACATATCAAAAATAAGATTTTGTTTTTCATTCATTACATGAGTTTAAATACTATTAAAAAATAAAAACTAAAATTAATAATAAGGTGGAAAAGAAGAAAGAGATAAAAATAAAAATAATTATTTTATCATAATTTTTCATGGAAATCTTATGAAATTATTAGAATAATATGTTTAAGAACACGTAAAAGAACACAGTCACATATAAAAAATTGTTATATATAAGACATGAATAGACAATTTCTTTCACATTATAACACTTCGTAAAATTGTTTGTTTTCTTATACACTACAATGACAAACTACATGTAAAAAATATGGTTTGGTCTTCGAGTTATTTTTTCTTCTGATTTGTCATATCGGTCATTCTCTTTATTTCCTGCAATGATATGTATGTGGTAAAATTGAAAGATCCGATGTAATGCTTGCTTGCTATTAGTGGCAAAATAATATACATATAAGATATTTAGGCGATTAATATCTTTTGGCATATATTTAAGATATCTATTATGTATAATCTTTTGATTTGTAAGTTGATTATTTTCCTAATTTGTAGTTAGCTTTCATAATAGTAAAAGGTTACATGGCTAACGTAATTCTTTTTGTATATAATGGAGGGACAATCGTCTAAAGTAACGAACAAAATCAAAGAAGATCATTTTCTTCTCTAAAGTTTTTGTTTATATCTTTGCACTTGTTGTATTTGTTACGAAAGATAAGTACATGTGTAATGATTTTTCACTCACCTTTTTTTTGTGTACTTATATTCCTTCTTTTTTGTCATTGATTTTTATGGCATTATTATTGTGTTGTTCTAAATTAATGTTATTTATATCCAATCTTAGATGGTGTGTAGCAATGATTCCTTGGCCATGTGAATGTTTGCAATTATACAACTTCAAAGGGATATTCCTCTTCTAAACATGAAGCCTTTGTTCAGGAGAATGAAGGTTTTGTTATTGCTTCATACCAAGAAGCTTCTGAAGAGGTAGAAGAGACATTGATTGTGCAGGAAAAAAAGCTACAATTCATTGAAGAGAGTCTACAGGAAGAAACTGAAGAAGAGGCGATAAAGGAATCTACAATGCAGGAAGAGTCTGCCTAAGAGGAGGCCAAGGAAGAATCAATCGAAGAGGAGGCTATATAGACAGAAGATGAAGAAGACTTATCTAGTGAATGATTTCATTACAGAATTTGACATGAATAAAAGTATAGTAAATGAACTAATATAGTGAATAGAGAATTTAGATGTAACTTAAGACAATTTAGAAGCTTCTTGATTTGTAGTTTGATTATTTTCTTAATTTGTAGTTAGCTTCCATAACATTATAAGGTTACATACTTAACCAAATTCTTCTTGTATATAATGGACGGTCAACTGTCTAAAATAATAGAAGAAAAAAAACATAGTAGATCATTTTCTTCTCTACAATTCTTGTTCATATCTTGGCACTTGCTGTATACGCACATGTGTAGTGATTTCCCATTGACATTTTTTTTTATCCATATATTCCTTATTTCCCTGTCTTTGACTTTTATGACATTATTATCGTGTTGTTTAAGTTAATGTTATTTATATCCTATCTTAGATAGTGTGTGGCAATGATTTTGTGGCCATGTGATGTTTGCACTTATACAACTTCAAGGAGATCTTCCTTTTTTGAACATGAAGAGAGCAACGAAGGAGGAATTTGTCAAGAAGAGAACAAGGAGGAGTCGGCCGAAGAAGAGGCCACAGAGGAGACAATTTAGAAGCTTCTAGATTTGTAGTATGATTATTTTCTTTTCTAAAACTCTTATTCATATCTTGGTACTTGTGGTATTTGTTACAAAAGATACATACATGTATAATGATTTCTCAATGAAGAATAAAATCCGAGGCACCTAATATTCTAAAAGGAGGTCAAAAATGCGCAGCCACACTTGAGCATATGAATTCTTCTGCATTCTTGGATTGAAATCTAGTTTTCATAGAAACACTCTTAAAATGCTAGGATTTAGCATTCAAGAACCGGATGCAAGAACCATATTAATATCCTCCTTCTTGAAGAATGTGAGCTCAAAGAATCCCCTATCCAAGGACATCATTTTCCAGCTCGAAATCTGACTCTATATTTGACTCAGTTTCTGCCGCAACTCATCAATTTTGAAAGGAGGTTGTCCCTTGATAAGAATAACTCTCCAATGAAGCTTATTCTTGCAAGAAACAAACACGTTGAAAAACCTTGCTCAATTATTCTAAGAAGACATAAGTCTCTTTTTGGGAGTTACAGCATAAATTTTGGAGTCTCAACCATCTAAACTAGCGGACAAAATCATAGAAGATAATTTTCTTCCTCAAAAATCTTATTCATATCTTGGCACTTGCCGTATTTGTTATGAAAGATATGCACATGCGTAATGATTTTTCACTGGCCTTTTTTTTTATATATATATTCTTTCTTTCAGTGTCTTCGACATTTATGACACTATTACCGTATATTGTTCTAAGTTAATGTTATTTATATACTATCATATATGGTGTGTAGTCATGATTCCTTAACCATTTAATATTTGCAGTCATACAACTTCAAGGTAATCTTCCTCATTTGAATATTTTCCTAATTTGTAGTTAGCTACCATAACTATCTATGGTTAGACAGTTAACCTAATTGTTCTTGTGTATAACGGAGCGTCAATCGTCTAAAATAACGGACAAAAACATAAAAGATTATTTTCTTTTCTAAAACTGTTATTCATATCTTGGTACTTGTTGTATTTGTTACAAAAGATACATACATGTATAATGATTTCTCAATGAAGAATAGAATCCGAGGCACCTAATATTCTAAAGGGAGGTCAAAAATGCGCAGCCACACTTGAGCATATGAATTCTTCTGCATTCTTGGATTGAAATCTAGCTTCCATAGAAACAGCCTTAATATGCTAGGATTTAGCATTCCAGAACCAGATGCAAGATCCATATTAATATCCTCCTTCTTGAAGAATGGGAGCTCAAAGAATCCCCTATCCAAGGACACCATTTTCCAGCTTGAAATCTGACTCTATATTTCACTCAGTTTCTGCCGCAACTCATCAATTTTGAAAGGAGGTTGTCCCTTGATAAGAATCATTCTCCCATGAAGCTTATTCTTGCAAGAAGCAAACACGTTGAAAAACCATGGTCAATTATTCTAAGAAGACATAAGTCCCTTTTTGGGAGTTGCAGGACAAATTTTGGAGTATCAACCGTCTAAAATAACGGACAAAATCATAGAAGATAATTTTCTTCCTCAAAAGTCTTATTCATATCTTGGCACTTGCCGTATTTGTTATGAAAGATATGCACATGCGTAATGATTTTTCACTGGCCTTTTTTTTATATATATATTCTTTCTTTCAGTGTCTTCGACATTTATGACACTATTACCATATATTGTTCTAAGTTAATGTTATTTATATACTATCATATATGGTGTCTAGTCATGATTCCTTGACTATTTAATATTTGCAGTTATACAACTTTAATGTAATCTTCCTCATTTGAATATTTTCCTAATTTGCAGTTAGTTACCATAACTATCTATGGTTAGACCGTTAACGTAATTGTTCTTGTATATAACGGAGGGTCAATCATCTAAAATAACGGACAAAAACATAAAAGATTATTTTCTTTTCTAAAACTCTTATTCATATCTTGATACTTGTCGTATTTGTTACAAAAGATACATACATGTTTAATGATTTCTCAATGAAGAATAGAATCCGAGGCACCTAATATTCTAAAGGGAGGTCAAAAATGCGCAGCCACACTTGAGCATATGAATTCTTCTGCATTCTTGGATTGAAATCTAGCTTCCATAGAAACAGCCTTAAAATGCTAGGATTTATCATTCAAGAACCGGATGCAAGAACCATATTAATATCCTCCTTCTTGAAGAATGTGAGCTCAAAGAATCCCCTATCCAAGGACACCATTTTCCAGCTTGAAATCTGACTCTATATTTCACTCAGTTTCTGCCGCAACTCATCAATTTTGAAAGGAGGTTGTCCCTTGATAAGAATCATTCTCCCATGAAGCTTATTCTTGCAAGAAGCAAACACGTTGAAAAACCTTGGTCAATTATTCTAAGAAGACATAAGTCCCTTTTTGGGAGTTGCAGGACAAATTTTGGAGTATCAACCGTCTAAAATAACAGACAAAATCATAGAAGATAATTTTCTTCCTCAAAAGTCTTATTCATATCTTGGCACTTGCCGTATTTGTTATGAAAGATATGCACATGCATAATGATTTTTCACTGACCTTTTTTTTTATATATATATTCTTTCTTTTAGTTTCTTCGACATTTATGACACTATTACCGTATATTGTTCTAAATTAATGTTATTTACATACTATCATATATGGTGTAGTAATGATTCCTTGACCATTTAATATTTGCAGTTATAGAACTTCAAGGTAATCTTCCTCATTTGAATATTCTCCTAATTTGTAGTTAGCTTCCATAACTATCTATGGTTAGACAGTTAACCTAATTGTTCTTGTATATAACGGAGGGTCAATCGTCTAAAATAACGAACAAAAACATAAAAGATTATTTTCTTTTTTAAAACTCTTATTCATATCTTGATACTTGCCGTATTTGTTACAAAAGATACATACATGTATAATGATTTCTCAATGAAGAATAAAATTCGAGGCACCTAATATTCTAAAGGGAGGTCAAAATTGCACAGCCACACTTGAGCTTATCAATTCTTCTGCATTCTTGGATTGAAATCTAACTTCCATAGTAACAGCCTTAAGATGCTAGGATTTAGCATTCAAGAACCGGATGCAAGAACGATATTAATATCCTCCTTCTTGAAAAATATGAGCTCAAAGAATCCCCTATCCAAGGACACCATTTTCTAGCTTGAAATCTGACTCTATATTTGACTTAGTTTCTGCCGCAACTCATCAATTTTGAAAGGAGGTTGTCCCTTGATTAGAATCCGAGGCACCTAAAACTGTTATTCATATCTCGACCCTTGTCGTATTTGTTACGAAAGATACATACATGTATAATGATTTCTCAATGGAGAATAGAATCTGAGGCACCCAATATTCCAAAGGGAGTCAAAATGCGCAGCCACACTTGAGCACATGAATTCGTCTGCATTCTTGGATTGAAATCTAGCTTCTATAGAAACAGCCTTCAAATGCCAGGATTTTGGGGAGCTGGCCTAGATGAGGCTGAGGAGTCAGATTCTGAACATAATCAGAATCAATGTCTTCATTTTCTGCTAAATTTAGTTGTTGTGTTAGTGGTGCAGTCACGTTCTTGTTGAGGTTGATTTCCAGCAGCACTTTTGCAAAGTGACCATAGGTTGCAGCATCTATCATTATAGGATCCCCTGCCCCAGCTGCAATTGAAAATAGGATTCTTGGCACCCAATACTCCAAAGGGAGATCATAGATGCGTATCCATACTTGAGCTGCTGAGCATGTGAGTTCTTTTACTGTTTTGGATTGAAGTCCGGTTTCCACAAAAAGAGTCTTAATATTCCAGGATTTAACATCCGAGAGTTAGGTGCAAGAACCATGTTTATGTCTTCTTGCTTGGAGAAAGAAAACTCAAAGAAACCTCTTCCTAGAGACACCATATGATTGGCTTTGCTGTCATCTTGGCGGGGCTATTTGTGGTGAGTCATTGCCATGGACATACAAACTGGTCCATCAAGAACCAAAGAATGACCAGTTGTGCCTACCTTCCTTTACATGTCTCTTCTTGCCTAGAATTGCCGGTCACAATATTCATCAAATACAGGTGATAAGAAAACACCTTATGGGAACTTGTTCCAGCCTCAGCAACAGGCGTTTAAGAGGCTGGAAGTCACCAAGATCTTGGAGGAATCTTGGAGAAGTCTTGGAAAGACTCAGTGAATTTTGTACAATTCTTCACGTATGTAATGGAGGGTCAACCGTCTAAAATAATGGACAAAAACATAGCAGATCATTTTCTTTTCTAAAATTCTTGTTCATATCCTGACACTTGTTGTATTTGTTACAAAAGATACGCACATGTACTGATTTCCCATTGACATTTTTCTTTTTATCCATATATATTCGTTATTTCCCTGTCTTTGACTTTTATGACATTATTATTGTGTTGTTCTAAGTTAATGTTATTTATATCCTATCTTAGATGGTGTGTGGCAATGATTCCTTGGCCATGTGATGTTTTCTCTTATACAACTTCAAGGGGATATTCCTTTTTTGAACATGAAGAGAGCCTACAAGAAGAAACTGAAGTTGACGCTGTAGAAGAATCTACAACAGAGGAGGAATCTGCCCAAGAGGAAGCCAATGAGGAATCGACCGAGGAGGAGATAGGAGATGATGAAGAAGACTTATCTAGTTATTGATGTCATAACAAAATTTGACATAAATAAAAGTATAGTAAATGAACTAATATATCTGGTGAATAGAGAATTTAGATGTAACTTAAGACAATTTAGAAGGTTCTTGATTTGTAGTCAGATTATTTTATGAATTTGTAGATAGCTTCATAACAGTATATGGTGTAGACACCCAATCTTGTCCAGGTCATACAAACAAGGAAATGGACATCTATTAGCAAGGAAAGAAGCTCCCGAAGCATAGAAGCAACAAGACATGACATCAGAGGGCCTAAAAGTCCAAACAAACTGGTTTTAGTAGCGTAGAACGGGCCGTTGCAAAACTGGAACGGGCCGTTCCAGGCTCTTAAAAAAGGCTAAAACCCTAGTTTGGAACAGGCCGTTCCTAAATTGGAATGGTTCGTTCCTAAGCCGGAACGGGCCGTTCCAGTTTCCTTAAAAAGGCCTAACACCTAAAGTTGGAACGGGTCGTTCCTAAACTGGAATGGGCCATTCTGAGCAATTAAAAAGGCCTGAAAACGCTAGCTTGGAACGGCCGTTTCAGCATACTCAATTATGTGTTAAACTTATCACTGGAACGGGCCATTCTAGTTTAAGAACGGGCCGATCCAGTTACAAAATTAACACATAACGTTCGGATCCAGAATGGGCCGTACCGGTTTTGGAACGGGCTGTTCTGGCCACTTTCTAATGCCTATAAATAGACAACTCGGGCATTGTTCTCAAGGCCACAAAATTTTGTTCAAGACTCCTTAGAGCTCGAAATTTCTCTTTCTTTCTCTCCTATTATATTTCTTGAGTTTTGTGAGGCTTATTGTAGTGTGAAAGGTTGCCACAAAACACCTAAAAATCTCCATATTTGAAGATTCAATAGAGCTCGTTCAAGTGGTATTTCAGTCAATCTTTTTCTTTCCTTTTATTTCTTATCTTTTATAAACATTGTTATAATAAAAGCAATCATGTAGAAATTTTAGGGTTAATTGTATAATTTAAATTTCAAGCATGTAAATAGTCATCAATAAAAGGGGATTAAATATTTACATTATTATTGTTTATAATGCTAACTTCATCATAGGGTACCGATTAAGGGCGTTGTAGGGATGCTTAATACCTTCCCTACACGTAACCGACTCCTGAACCTAATTCTGGTTATCAAGGCCATTATTGGACCTTTAAAAACTTTTTCTTTTTCCAATGTTTTGAGTAAAACGTTGGTGGCGACTCCATGAACCTATTTTCAAAAACCATTAAATAAGGATTAGTCTGGCGTCCGAGCATTCCTTAATTGATGAGATTTTCAAAAGGATGTCTAAACCATAGGTCGTAAGATCGGAAAGTTTCGGGTTACGACAGATGGCGACTCCACTAGGGACGTTTAAAAAGGGTTAGACCCAAATAAATGATGAAGTTAATAAAATAAGAATAATAATTTGAATATTTTTCCCCTTTACTTTATTTTATTTGTTTGGCTTTAATATCTGTTTGCTTGTTTAAATTCTGCACCTGTTTGAATAATTGAATAAAAATTGTACACAAACCTTTGCACACAACAATTTCCCCTACACCTGGGGGCATGAGGGTATTAAACATATGGAGTGGTTGACATACGACCGGCCCAAGTTTGGCCTTGGAGCCTACGAGCCTTGTCGAAAATCACATTCAAGATGATAACTAGTTACTCTAACCTGAAATACTGAGACAGACCTTAGAGATGCTGGGTCCCTATAATGGGGGCATCTTGGGGACCTTAAGACCAAAGTGAGGATAATTAGAATCGTCCTATACAATGCACTTTTTTTAACAAGGACCATAGACCATGGCTTTATACGCGACTGTTTATGGATTGTATGAGCATATGTTTGTTGCATTTTGTCTATTCAAACCATTCATTTATTTTTTATAATCCTCCTAAGGTAAATAAAAACACAAAAAATAAAAATGCATTATCATGTGAGAGAAAACCTAGTGTGAAAATAAGATCTGTGAGAAACATACATCCCTTTTTTAAAAAAGGGGGGCATCATGCATCCTCTAAAAAAATAAAAATAAATAAATAAAAGGACAATAAAAAAGAAAAAAAAAAAGAACATGCATATCATATATTTAGGATCACAAGGGGATTTGTATTAAAGATGAGAAATCAGTGTGACCTCTGTCACAATGATCGAAGCCGTATCCGGTCAAATAAATACAATTAAATGTAGTACTAGGAAGTGACTCCTAGGTCGTCTCCCAAGGACCGTGATGGAAGACTTGTTGAGAAACCGGATTGATGTTGATTCCCCTTCAAGCTTCTCCCTAGATCTTTGGCTCCTTGATTCTTCCTAGGCTTGGCTAAGGTCTCCAAGGGAGGAGGAGACCTTAGAACCACCACGGTTTGGTGGAGAAACTCTCCCAAGAGGCGCCACTCCTTGAAGAAGAGATAAGCCCCTTCAATTCTCACCACACTCTTCTATGGAAGGGATAAGAGAATTGGATGCACTCAAAGAGGTTTAGGGACTTTTGGAAGAGAGAAATCTGAACTCAACTCAGAAAATACAATCTCTAATTCATCAAAAGTGTTTTACAATGAAGGAAAAACGAAAATATAGGAGTAGGAAGCTTGGAGAGTAAGCTAGTCTTAATCATGGTTCACTAGGAACCATGGTAAGGTCTAGCTAACCACTCATGGTCTAGAGGCTTGGAGTGCAAGCTACTCACTTAGCTTGCTTGGTAAGCAAGCTAAGGAGAAGCTTGTGCTTCAAGCTTCCAAGCTTGAGAAGAACCAAGCAATTTGGCCAAGTGTGAACACAAGTGTGAACACAAGTGTGAACACATCTAGGTGGGCGGCCTTTTGGACTTATTTTACTCCAATCACGTTTTAAAATTGTTAATTTGGTTTAGTTAGGTTCATCCAATGTGAATGGAACCTAGCTAAATCAAATCTATGAAAAATTAGGAGTAAAATGAGTCCAATATGTAAATTTTAGCCTAGGACCACCTTTTGGATAAATTGCTAGTAACACTCTCTAGCTTACTAATGGCACTCTCTAGCTTGCTAATTCCACTCCCAATCCTACTACTAGAAAACTAAGAAAAGAGTGTATTTCTAGGTTAGGTTAAATGGAGTCAAAGTGCCCAAGTAACCTACCCTAGAAACAATATACAATAGCTACTAAAAAGGAAATAAAGTGCCTCACAAATACAAAGGCAAAAATACACCTATACAAGTATCTACTATATACAAAGTACAAGAAATCAACTATACAAGTATGTACAATGGAAACTTAAGAGACTAGTAAGAGGAATCATAATCAATGCTCATGAAGAGCAAAGGTCTAAGAAGCACCTCCTCTGTAGAAGCCTCTTCTAGCTTCCTAACCATGGACCTAGTTAAAGGCCCAATGGTATTCAAGTGTGAGCATCCTTGGATCACCTTTCACCCTTTTTGGTCTTACCTCTTCCAAAGGGATCCTTGGGGATTAGATTTCCATCAGACCGTCTTTTACTGTTAAAGACTTAAACACACAGTGGGGGGGTTTGTTTTCGAATTTTCAGTTGGTAACACAATAAAACGAAAATAAAACAGCAAGTAAAACGGATTGGTTCCCTGTTCGGATTGCAGCTCTTTTATCCCTGGTCCTCAAAAGATTTCTCTATTCATAACTTAATCCTTGTTCCATCCGAGTTAACCAACTAAGCGAAGATTAACTCAAGATTTCCCTACACGAATTAAGCAAACGTATACAACATTAAACCTCCCCACAAGATTAAGAAACTTGTGAGCAACCAGATTCATTAAGCATGAACAGCTATCAAAAACGTTTCAAAGGTTCAATGAAGAAGAACCAAGTAGAACACAGATTCAAATACAAATAAAACCTCAAATAGATATTGCAATCTGCTCAAGGAACCAACCCCAAGGGTTTTTAGCCTTCCATTAAAATGGAAACACAAACGAAAATACAAACGAAAATACAAACAAAAATGAAGGCAGAGAAAGAAAATGAAAATGCAAGGCAGAGAAGAGAAAGAAAACGGAAATGCAAGGAAGAAACAACAGAAACAAAAATGCAATATATTCTTCAAATGTAAATATTCAAGTTCCACAACCAGAGAAGAGAATAGAAGAATGAAAATGGCAGCTCAAAGAGAACAAAATGTAAAAGAAAGCAACAGGGAACCAAAACGTAAAAAAAACTGAAGCTACATGAAAGAAAAATGTGAAAAACCAAAGGGAGGCAGCTAGCTACGTAGTCACATCACACTCTCTTCCTTAGTGGCTGCCAAGTCAGCCCTACCCTAGGTGCAGTTGACCTAAAACGAAGTTGGGCCCCCAAATATACAAATCTGACCCAAGTTACAATAAAATATAGTTAAAACTGAAAATAAATGCTGAGGTGGAAAATGGTGCAGTGGTGACATGGCAGATGATGTGGCAGATGACGTGGCAGCTCCTCTTGGAGTCCAAAAATTAATTCCAAGCCCAAATAATTATTAAACTGCCCTGAAAATAAAATTTGGAATAATTATTCAGAAAATTCAAATTAGTTAAAATATGAATTACCGGTCCAATTAAAACCCAAATAGAAAACAGTGCAGAATATAAACATTTAAGCACAAATTAGAGATTAGAATAAGTACAGAAAGGTAAGAAAATAAGGGAAAATATTGACTCATCAAATTCCCCCACACTTAGGCTTTTGCACTCCTGGGCAAAATCAAAAAGCAGAGCAAGGAACAATTCCAAAGACAGCAAGAGAGTGACACAACAGGAAGAAACAGAAAGAAGAATACACACAAGAAAACAAATAGATTTACACAATCCTCAATGAATCCTGGGAAAAGAAAAGGAGTAGACAACATCCAACACACAAAGAGTCAGAGAAACCAAATACTTATGGAAATCATCCAAGCATTTCAAAACATGGCAAGACAATCAATCAGCTCAAGAGGTGAATCAAAAGCAACAGAACCTCACAAGATGCACTGTATCATTGTATCTCTCAAGTGTCTATGCAATTGTATACTCTCAAAGCACTCATGAAAAACAAGCAACAGATAGACTTGGCAAGCCTCTAAAATCAACACCGAATAAACATGCACATAAGGATCAAAAGCTCTTTTTTAGGGTTATAATGGGGCCAAGGACAGGGTAGAGGATAATATATGGGATAAGTAACTACAAACCAGAGGAATCAGAGGAGCAATGGGGAATAAGTCAAGAATACACACAAGAAACAAACCCAGAAACCTCTAATGATCTCTATGATAATCAATCCTCTTTCTCTTGCCTCAAACAACTTCTCTTTTTCATTTTTTTATTTTTTTTTTTAATATGAAAAGTACATAGTGAACAGTACACACAAAAATTTGAAATGAGATAAGATAATATGAAGAGAAGTAAAACATACAGCATAAGGAATCAACTAGCCAATATACATCATCCAATGAAACATACACACACCCCCACACTTATTCAAGAACTTATTCCCAAAACAATTCCAAAGCTCCAAAACTCCAAAAGGTTAAGGTAATCATGGTTTTTCGCTTAAGGCTTGTAATGAGCTTCAAACAAAGATGGGGAAATAGGCTCAGCAGGGGTTATCAGAGGAGTTAATTCAGGGTAAGCTTATTTGGCCAGAGGCTTATAAGAACAAAAATGCCTTAATCATATCCAAACATGCATGTGAATCAAGAAGTATCAAACACAGTCAAGACAAGGCAACTGTGCAAGCAATCAAGAGGCATAACACACAAGAAAGAATAGAGGGTGGCTCAAATCCTCACGCAGGGTATATCTGTCACAATTAAAACAACATCTCAAACCTCAAAATCATCTTTCCAAGCAGAGAAAGACAGGGATTTCAATCCATATAACATCAAGTAACTCATATCTAAGAGTGAAGCAAGCACCTACAAACTATCAAAACCCAGAAATCAAAGAGAAACATGCAAAACTGTACATAACACCTAAACATAAAACCTAAACCAAAAATAACAAATAAACCCTAAAAGCATGTAACCGAAACAGTCCCCCCCCCCCCCACACTTAAATCACACATTGTCCCAATGTGGCACAAACAGAAGATCAGAGCAATCAGAACAATCAACAGAATTAGACATGTGCAATAAAAGTAAAGAAGGAGAGAGAGAAAGAAAACTCCCTAAGTCATGGCAGCGGGAGAGAAGTGGGGTCAAGCAGAGACGTCTCCTCTACAACAACATCCAACAAAGATGGATTGCTAAGGAATGGCTTTAGTCGGTGCCCATTGACTTTAAAGCTCTTATTTGTGGATTCACTTTTGATTTCAACTGTACCATAAGGATAAACATTAGTAACAACAAAAGGTCCAATCCACTTTGATCGTAACTTACCACCCATGAGTCCGAGCTGAGAATTGTACAAGAGAACTTGCTGGCCAACCACGAAGTCCTTCCTAGCTATCAAGCTGTCATGGAACTTCTTGGTTTTCTCCTTGTAGAATTTTGAATTCTCGTAGGCTTCCAAGCGGATCTCATCAAGCTCATTTAGTTGCAACCTCCTTTCCTCACCAGCCTAATCAATGGAGAAGTTGCAGGTCTTCACAGCCCAGTAGGCCCGATGCTCAATCTCAACAGGTAAATGACATGCCTTGCCAAAGATAACCCGATAAGGAGACATCCCTATGGGTGCTTTGTAGGCAGTCCTATGCGCCCAAAGAGCATCATCCAACCTGTTACTCCAATATTTTCTGTTGGGCTGGACAATCTTCTCTAAGATTCTTTTGATCTCCCTGTTTGAAATTTCAGCTTGCCCATTAGTTTGGGGGTGGTAGGGTGTAGAAATTTTGTGCACTACCCCATACTTCTTGAGCAAGGCCTGCATAGATCTGTTACAAAAATGGGTGCCTTGATCACTAACAATAGCTCTAGGGACTCCAAACCGGAAGAATAGGTAAGATCTGACAAAATCCACAACAACCCGAGCATCATTAGTTCTGGTGGCTTTGGCTTCCACCCATTTTGAAACATAATTAACAGCTAAAAGAATGTAGGAAAAACCAAAAGAAATAGGAAAGGGACCCATGAAATCAATACCCCAGACATCAAACACCTCACAGAATAGCATGGGCTACTGAGGCATCTATTGTCTCCATGTAAGGGATCCTCCTGCTCTCTTACACTGCTCACAAGTGCGGCAAATATTCCACGCATCCTTGAAGATGGTGGGCCAGTAAAAACCACAGTCAAGCACCTTGTGAGCTGTCCTCTGAATGCCTAGATGGCCACCTGGTGCGGAAGAGTGACAAAACTGTAGGACCAAATCGATCTCATGATCTGGTATGCATCTCCTAATCACCTGGTCACTGCACAACTTCCACAAATAGGGGTCATCCCAAATATAATGCTTAGCATTACTCTTAATTTTATCAATTTGAGCTCGTGATGCTAAGGGAGGAAAAACAGAAGCAACTAAAAAATTAACAATGTTTGCAAACTAAGGGGTGGTAGAAACAGAAACAGAAGAAATAATCAACAAATTTTCATCAGGAAAATTATCCTGGATGGGCAACACGTCAGCACTTTCCTCAGCCCTTTCAATTCTGCTGAGATGGTCTGCCACTAAATTCTGAGCTCCACTCCTGTCCCGGATGTCCAAATCAAACTCCTGCAGCCAGAGCATCCACCTGATCAATCTGGGCTTTGACTCAGCCTTTTTCAGCAGGTACTTTAGAGCTGCATGGTCAGTATAGACAATAACACGAGAACCAAGCAAATAAGATCTAAATTTATCAAGAGCAAAAACAATGGCAAGAAGCTTTTTCTCTGTGGTAGTGTAGTTTGCTTGGGCAGCGTCCAAAGTCCTGGAAGCATAATATATCACTCGAGGAAACTTGTCAACTCTCTGTGCCAGGACAGTTCCCAATGCATCATTGGACGCATCACACATGAGCTCAAATGGGACTGTCCAATCAGGTGCTTGAATGATTGGAGTGGTGGTGAGTGCTTCCTTGAGGCATGTTGCGGGTTGCATCAATTGTCTCGTGGCAAAGGCTAGGTGGGCCAAGTCACTGTCGAATCATGGCGCTTGGGCTGCTGCGCTCTTAAGTAAAAAGAGTTGCGCCCTGACTATCAGCTATAGCTTTTGGCCTAGTGGTAAGCGCTTGATCCAACAATTGGTATCAGAGCCATGGTCATGAGTTTGATACCCAGCGGGGCAATTGCTGAGGGGGAGATTGTTGCAGGTTGCATCAATTGTCCCGTGGCGGAGGCTAGGTGGGCCAAGTCATTGTCGAATCATGGCGCTTGGGCTGCTGCGCTCTTAAGTAAAAAGAGTTGCGCCCTGACTATCAGCTATAGCTTTTGGCCTAGTGGTAAGCGCTCGATCCAACAAGGCAGTCAAAAGCCTGTTTACACCTGTCATCAAAAACAAAATCAACATCTTTTTGCAGCAGATTGGATAGCGGAAGGGCCTTCTTGCTGAATTCTTTGCAAAGCGCCTGTAGAAACCTTCATGGCCAAGAAAAGATCGAACCTCTCGCACGCAAGAGGGCTAAGGCAACTGTGAAATAACAGATATCTTGGCAGGGTCAACCCTAATGCCCCGACTAGAAATGATATGCCCTAAAACTATACCCTGCTCAACCATGAAATGACATTTTTCAAAATTTAGAACAAGATTAGTTTCAATGCATCTATTAAGCACTCTATCCAAACTATCCAAGCATGTGTCAAAAGAGGATCCATATACAGTAAAATCATCTATAAACACCTCTATGCAATTTTCAAGAAAGTCAGAAAAGATACTAAGCATGCACTGCTGGAAGGTACCAAGGGCATTGCATAGGCCAAAAGGCATCCTCCTATAGGCAAAAGTACCAAAAGGGCAGGTGAATGTGGTCTTTTCCTGATCCTCAGGAGCAATATGAATCTGAAAATAACCAGAGAACCCATCAAGAAAATAGTAATGAGATTTACCTGCCAGACGCTCAAGCATCTGATCAATGAAGGGCAGAGGGAAATGATCCTTCCTGGATGCTTGATTCAGCCTTCGGTAGTCGATGCAGACCCTCCAACTGTTTTGCACTCTAGTGGGAATGAGCTCATCCCTCTCATTTTTCACAACAGTGAGGCCTGTCTTCTTGGGGACCACCTGGACCGGACTCACCCACTGACTATCTGATATAGGATAGATGATCCCAGCTTGAAGAAGCTTGGTCACCTCCTTCTTCACTACATCCAAAATGATAGTATTGAGTCACCTCTAGGGCTGTCTCACTGGTTTAGCTCCATCCTCCAATAATATCCTGTGCATGCAAGTGGATGGACTGATACCAGGAATGTTCGCTAGGGTCCAACCGATGGCTTTCTTAGGCTTTTTCAGAACCTGCAACAATTTCTCCTCTTGAACAGCATCAAGGGAGGTGGAAATGATCACAGGTAACTTCTCATCATCCTCCAAGTAAGCATAGTTGAGGTTCTCTGGAAGAGGCTTTAACTCTGGTATGGGTTGTAATAGCCCATTTTTCGTGGGCCAAAGGCCCAATTCGTGGCCCAAAACGGGCCGTTTCAATTTTGAAACGGGTCGTTCTGGAATAGTGAGTATGGCCAAAATTGTAGAAGCAGAACGGGCCGTTCTGATGGGAGAACGGGCCGTTCTGGTTTGGAGAACGGGCCGTGAACGGGCCGTTCTGCTGGGATTGGGAACGGGCCGTTCTGGTTTTGGAACGGGCCGTTCCAGTTCAACAATTTACGTAGGTTTGAAGGGCCCAGAACGGGCCGTTCCGATTTTGGAACGGGCCGTAGTGGTAGGTGGGCGAAAAATCCTATAAATAGGCCTCAAATCCTCTCATTTCTACACACCTCTCATTCTCACTCTCTCTTCTCTTCTGTTCTCTCTTTCGTTCCTCTTCTTCTCTTTGAAGACCAAGGGGAACTCAGAGGATGAGGTTCTGCTCCAGTTTTAGTTCCGATCCTTGTTTAAGGAAAAAGAGGAGGAGGTTCTGCCTGAGTTCCTATTTATCGAGGTACGGGGGAAAATGAGATTATTTATATGTAGAGTTACATGAGGGAATTGGGTAGAGGAAGAGCCCTTAGGGTTATGAATAATTTTATAATTATTTCTGTTTGGAGAATTAATTATCTTATGTGATTCTATATATATTTAGGATTATGAATATATGTTTAACTTGTAAAAATGATGCTCTGGGAAAGAGAACGAAATTATAGAAAAGTACCTGTAAGTTAGGTTGTGAAAAATTGGATGATTTCTGTTTAAGAAATTGAGGATCCCAATAGATTCTGTATGTGTTGAGGATTATAGATATGCTAATAATTTGTAAGAATGATGATCTAAGAGGGAGAACGAAATTGTAGAAAAGTGCCTGTGAGTTAGGTTTTGGAACAATTGGGGATTTTATTGTTTACGTTAAAATTATATTAAATTGATAATTTTGTTGTTTGTTATATTAGTTTATGAATGTTATTGTTATATTATTTGATGATCTAGATGATGAATTACTTGAGGGGTATGTGAATCACCATTTAGTGTGAATGTGGATGTGGATGTGGATGTGGATGTGGATGTGGATGTGAATGTGAATGTGGATGTGAATGTGGATGCGGATGTGAATGTGAATGTGAATGTGGATGCGGATGTGAATGTGAATGTGAATGTGGATGTGAATGAGATGTGATTGTGGTTCTTCACACCTATGACCAGGGGTGAGCACGGCCCGAGATTGTTACATGAGTATCGTGACCTTGGTTAACATGTCAGGGGTGAGCACGACCCTAGGTTAGGGATAACGTGACCTTGGCACAGTGTTATATCAGGGGTGAGCACGACTCTGGATTGTTACATGAGTATCGTGACCTTGGTTAACATGTCAGGGGTGAGCGCGGCCCTAGAATAGGGATAACGTGACCTTGGCACAGTGTTATATCAGGGGTGAGCACGGCTCTGGATTGTTACGTGGGTATCGTGACCTTGGTTAACATGTCAAGGGTGAGCACGGCCCTGGGATAGGGATAACGTGACCTTGGCACAGTGTTATATCAGGGGTGAGCACGGCCTGAGATTGTTAAATGGGTAGCGTGACCTTGGCATAGTGTGAAGTGCAAGATTTGTGATGATTGGTGTGATTGAGAATTATGACGTGATGACGATGTATGATTGATTGAAAAACGATATGTTGAAATATTTATGAATATTAAGTTATAATGAGATAATATGTTGTGTTTTCTTATGTGCTATATATATAGATGTTTTCTTTTCTCACCGTGCGATTTGTGGATATTTTAGGTGAGGAAGATCCGGCTACGAGTGACATCTAGAATGCTAAAGGTTGAGTTGTGGTTATGCTCTGATATTGTGACATCGGGGCAGAGGATTTTCTTTAGGACATAGATTGTTATATGGAATTAGAATTGTAAATATTATTTTTGAAAATCATTTGTAAACTCTCACGTTTCCTTTTTATCGTTGTGGTTATTGAAGAATAATTTTGAAGATTCTCATGTGAACCCTTTTACTGAAATTGAAAATTGTTTTTGTTAAGTTTTCATTATTACAATATATGTGTTGGGGTAGTAAGGGTGTCACATTTAGTGGTATCAGAGCAGGTCGATCCAATCGGCCGTGAGTTATGAGTCTACTATGCTTGTTTGGTAGATGAGTAATGTGATGATTTGATTGTAACTTATTGATGTGCTAATGTGATGATTGATTTTGTTTATTTATTTGTGGGCATTGTGTTTGTAGACACCCAATTTCGTCCGGGGGTATACAAATAACAAGATAGGATATCAGAGGGCCCAAAGGCCCAAACCAATTTTTAGTGGCCCGGAACTGGCCGTTCCAAAATCGAAACGAGTCGTTCTCAATCAGAACGGGCCGTTCTGGGCTTCCAAAAAAGCCTAAAAATTTAGGTTGGAACGGGCCGTTCTAGACCAGAACGGGCCGTTCCAAACTAATCAAGGAGGCTAAAATGTGTACCTCAAAACGGCCGTTCTGAAATCAGAACGGGCTGTTCTGGTTCCCCAGAACGGGCCATTCTGATTTCAGAACGGGCCGTTCCAGGGTACATGTATACTGCACAACGTTCAGATCTGGAACGGGCCGTTCCAAATCTAGAACGGGCCGTTCCGGCCCACAGCTGATGCCTATAAATAGAGAATCTCGGCCAACAATAAAGGGGACTCCAAATTTCGTCCAGAGCTCGAAATTTCTCTGTTTTTCTCTCTTTTTCTTCCTCTTTCTTTCTTTTGTATTTCTTGAGATATTGTGAGGTATTGTAGTGTGAAAGGATGCCACAAAGCACCTAGAATCACCATTAACAAAGCTTGATACGAGGTATTTCAATCAATCTTCTTCTCTCTCCTTTATTTTTTATCTTTGTTTCTTATTTTTGATAAACATTATTATCATAAACACAATCATGTAGATATTTTAGGGTTAATCGTATAATTTAATTTTTCAATATGTAAATAATTATCAATGAAAGGGGATAAATATTTAATTTATTATTTCTTATCGCATTAACTTCATCATAGGGTACCGATTTAGGGCGTTGTAAGGGTGCTTAATACCTTCCTTACACGTAACCGACTCCCGAACCCAATTCTGGTTATTAAGGCCATTATTGGAGCTTTTAAAAATCTTTTCTTTTTCCAATGTTTTGAGTAAAACATTGGTGGCGACTCCATAGAACCTATTTTCAAAAACCATTAATTAAGGATTAGTCTGGTATCCGGACATTCCTTACTTGATGAGATTTTCAAAAGGATGTCTAAACCATAGGTCGCAAGATCAAAAATTTTCGGGTTGCGACAGATGGCGACTCCACTGGGGACGTTTAAAGAGGGTCAGGCCCATTTAATTGATGAAGTTAATAAAATAAAAATAATAATTTAAATATTTTTCCCCTTTACTTTATTTGTTTTATTTGTTTGGGTTTAATATTTGTTTGTTTGTTTATTTAAATTTTGCACCTGTTTGAATAAAACTGTACACAAACCTTTGCACACAACAGTTCCCCCTACACCCGGGGGCATGAGGGTAATAAACATAGGGAGTGGTTGATTTACGACCGGCCCAAGTTTGGCCTTGGAGCCTGCGAGCCTTGTCGGAAATCACACTCAAGGTGATAACCAGTTACTCTAGCCCGAAATACTGCGACAAACCTTAGAGTTTGCCAGGTGACGGCGACAGAGATACTGGGTCCCTATAATGGGGGCACCTTGGGGGCCTTAAGACTAGTGAGATTAGAACCTTCCTATACAATGCACTTTTCTTGCAGGGACCACAGACCAAGGATTTAAACGTGACTGTTCGCGGGTGTACATTTGTTTGAGCATATGCGTGTTGCATTTGTTTGTGTTTATTTATTTCAAATAGATAAGAATTACAAACAAACAGATATCAATAAATAAAAAACTAAAACTAACGCTCTTCTGTATACCCTAACTCTAAAGCATCATATAGGGTAGTTTATTTAAAAAAAAATATATAGCAAAAATCATGCATCATTCCCCTTTAGTAACAAAAAAAATGATAAAATTTAGGCAAAAACAAATATCATGCATTTTTTAGTTTAGCATATGCATTCATTAGAAATGAAAGGCACATATAATAGTATGCAAAGATGTTCTCTAAACAAAAATCAATGAGAATGATATTCATTGAATCTCTCAAGTGACCTTGTATCCTATTCTAGGTTTCATATAGATAACACGCCTTCTTTGTAAATAATAAATAAGAATAAAAAGGGAAATCTAATTTGTGTGTGTTAGTCGGATAATGGAAATTACTGTAATCAAATGCGAACCTGACACATCAAATCGGGGAACACTTATCAGTAATTAGGGGCATCACACGCCCAAATTGACGATTCAAACATCGAGACTTTCTCATGCAGAAACAACAATTGTCGGGATAAGAGGAATGTTCAAGAATGGACGAATCCTTGCTTTTTAGGGAATTACATGACAAAACCCAATTGAAGAATAAAGACATTGCATACAAAAAACCCGTTAGGATGAAAACTCGTAAAGGGCGTCCTAGGCAAAAATTAGGGTGAAAAAAAAAATCAAAATCCCGATAGGATACGTCCTATGCAAAAGTAGGGATATTAAAAATAAGAAATGTCTATCTGAGTTGGAATTGAAAGGTGGCTCGAGTATTCCCTTCGAAAGCAAGAATTCACAAAGGTTTCACTCCAAATGCAAAACACCGACGTTCAAACAAGTGGAAAGGTTTTCTTTTGGAAATTATCAAATCATTCATGACTCTCCAGGGGGCAACTTCTATCTATCTCTCTGTGTATGAATCACGAACTCGGGGCATGCCCGGGCCTTCGAGCTTTGCTAAAGGGGCACGTGTAAATTGAAAGTACTGTTTTAAATGCCATAACACTCTTTCGTTTCTCTTCTCCCTTTAAATATTCACTCTAGGCCTCATCCATCAACCCTTAATAAATAAAATGTATTTGCGACAAAGTTGTTACTCGATAATAGCATGGAAAGGATAATAAAGGAACAATCAGGAATTCAAACATGACTAGGGTTTGATAAAATAAAGTCATCCCATACCTCATGAGTGCTGCAAAAAAAATGAAGGCCCGGCAGGAAACCCACTAAGGGGGCTGTGCAAAAGTTAGGGCAAGATCTGCTAGGCAATCCCCAAGTAAAAATGGGTTACCTAGGCATAAGAAAAAGATCAAAAGAAAAATGTCTGCTAGGAAACACATCCTGAGTGACCTATGCAAAAGTTAACACGTTAAAGCAGCAACTTGAGTTGAAAACCGAAAGATAGCTCAGGGGAATCATTCAATCAGAGCGCGACCCCAAGTCATCACTCCACTTTCTAAAATGGCTAAAACACAATGATAACTTCCTTGCAACAAATACATTTTGTTTAATAACCCTAAACACAAAGGCCTACCTTGGCCAGCCCTTCTTCTAAAAAACCCTTTTTGAAAAATCCCTTCTAACAACCCTTTTGAAAAAAATAATAATAATAACATTCCTTCCTTCTTTTCTCTTGACCTTTATGGTATTTAAATAGCACTGAAAAAATACACGGAAAATGCACAGTGAATATTCACAGAGAGAAGGCCGAGATGTCCTCAAACAGAGGTTAGAGACGCTTGACCACACATCGACTGGATAGTCAAGGAGCCACTGAAGCTTGGGCTCAAAAGAACATATCCCGACAGTAATCAAGATTGACATGGATAGAAAGAAATCGTCAACATTAACCTTAATGCGTACAGGTTAATTTCCCGACATAAAAAAATGAATTGCATCTTTAGGAATAAACACATGAGCATAAACTGCATCGCATGCATATGAGTTAGGGGCATATGGAAGGGCGTTACAAAAAAATGAACAAATAATAAAAATAATTCCTATCTTGCATTTTTATGTGCATCCATGCATCCATTCATTATACTTGCCATGGTCAAAGGAAGCCATCAAGACAAAGCATTCATAAAAGCTCAACGACCAAACAAGCAAGCCTATAAATAAGCATGAAGAGGCCATCGTGCCCTACTCTTCACCAAATGCAGGATAATCTAAGAGAATGCCAAGATCACGCATGCTCTCCTCACCAAAGCCAGGAGTGGCTTCCAAAATAATACTCACCAATAAAGATTCAGCAAATAAACATCATAGGAATAGATTCCTCCATCAATGATGACAATAAAAAAAAGAAGCAACATGAGAAAAAGGCAAGCTTCGAAAATGTCAAAAAAGCTGAAGCATTCAAAAAATGATAGCAAAAAAGGCAAGCTTCAAACACGAAAGAGCCGAAGCTAAATAAAAATGAAATTCAGAAAAAACTCTACCACAAGCAGACGCCTGGAGAGGCATCACAATACTCACCTTGACAAGAACAACACCAAACACTTACCAGCCATCCCACAATAAAGGCGCCTGGAGAGGCATCACAATACTCAAGTGGTAGGGGCAATCTTGGAATCCCTGCCAATGATCCACTTCTTTGCCCACCAACACAGGGGCACATCAAACATCTCCTACCCATCCACCTGGGACAGTCTTTTATTCCACCACCATCCATCAATAATCAAACAATCGATCATCAAAAGGACTTAGCATTGCGCCTGGAGAGGCATCACAATACTCACATGGCAGGGGCAACACTAGAATCTCTGTCACCCATCAACTCCTTTGCCCACCATCACAGGGGCACCACCTACCAGTAATCCTCGTCTTCATCAGACGTCCGCCCATAGAAAAAGGGGCAATCACGACATCAGCAGGTGGCCTAGAGAGGCTATGAAAATACTACGGCCTAGAGAGGCTACGAAAATACTACGGCCTGAAGAGGCTACGAAAATACTACGGCCTGAAGAGGCTACGAAAATACTACCACGACAACAAGGGTACCACCGAGTTTCTTGAAGTCAAAATCGGGACTGTCGTTGAGCTCCCATAGATCCGCTGAAGCCTTAAAAATCAGCATAACTTGATCGAGAGCCGTCGTCGAGCCTCTCAAATCAGTAAACGACAACGAGGGCACCGACAGTTTCCTCAAAATATAACAAAGGTCTGGAGAGACTGTACTTGCATCCCAATTCGGTATACGACAAAGCCGTGAGGGAAAGGTCTGGAGAGACTGTACTCGCATCCCAATCCGGTATACGACAAAGCCGTGAGGGAAAGGTCTGGAGAGACTGTACTCGCATCCCAATCCGGTATACGACAAAGCCGTGAGGGAAAGGCCTGGAGAGGCTACGAAAATATTGCGGCCTGGAGAGGCTACGAAAATACTACGGCCTGGAGAGGCTACGAAAATACTACGACGACAACGAGGGTATTGCCGAGTTCCTTGAAGTCAAAATCGGGACCGCCGTCGAGCTCCCACCACAGGTCCGTTGAAGCCTTACAAATCAGCACAACATGATCGAGAGCCGCCGTCGAGCCTCTCAAATCAGTGAATGACAATGAGGGTACCGCCGAGTTCTTCAAAGTCAAAATCGGGATTGCCATCGAGCTCCCACCTATGGGCCGGCTAAAGCCCTAAATATCAGTCCAGCCTAGAGAGGATGAGCTCATAATATACTCCCTCTTCGACAAGCAACAAATAAAGGAACATTATCACAAGAGAGACAATGGAACTTCTACTCAAAGATTGAAGACCAAGTGTACAGTTTGTCAGCCTTATTACCCAATAGAGTAAACAACTGCTCTAAAGGGTGAGGATGCGAACAAATGCACCTATCTAAGGGAAACAGCGCAGAAGCACCAATACCAAAGAGACGAAGAGAAGATCCGAACGAAATGTCTACGTCTTTACTTGCCTTTAGAAAAGCAATACAGCTATTCCAAAGGACAAGTAAAGAGGGGCAGCTGTAGACACCCAATTTCGTCCGGGGGTATACAAATAACAAGATAGGACATCAGAGGGCCCAAAGGCCCAAACCAATTTTTAGTGGCCCGGAACGGGCCGTTCCAAAATCGGAACGGGCCGTTCCCAAGTCCGGAACGGGTCGTTCTCAATCAGAACGGGTTGTTCTAGGCTTCCAAAAAAGCCTAAAAATTTAGGTTGGAACGGGCTGTTCTAGACCAGAACGGGCCGTTCCAAACTAATCAAGGAGGCTAAAATGTGTACCTCAAAACGGCTGTTCTGAAATCAGAACGGGCTGTTCTGGTTCCCCAGAACGGGCCGTTCTGATTTCAGAACGGGCCGTTCCAGGGTACATGTAAACTGCACAACGTTCGGATCCGGAACGGGCCATTCCGAATCCAGAACGGGCCGTTCTGGCCCACAGCTGATGCCTATAAATAGAGAATCTCGGCCAACAGTAAAGGGGACTCCAAATTTCGTCCAGAGCTCAAAATTTCTCTGTTTTTCTCTCTTTTTCTTCCTCTTTCTTTCTCTTGTATTTCTTGAGATATTGTGAGGTATTGTAGTGTGAAAGGATGCCACAAAGCACCTAGAATCACCATTAACAAAGCTTGATACGAGGTATTTCAATCAATCTTCTTCTCTCTCCTTTATTTTTTATCTTTGTTTCTTATTTTTGATAAACATTATTATCATAAACACAATCATGTAGATATTTTAGGGTTAATCGTATAATTTAATTTTTCAATATGTAAATAATTATCAATGAAAGGGGATAAATATTTAATTTATTATTTCTTATCGCATTAACTTCATCATAGGGTACCGATTTAGGGCGTTGTAAGGGTGCTTAATACCTTCCTTACACGTAACCGACTCCCGAACCCAATTCTGGTTATCAAGGCCATTATTGGAGCTTTTAAAAATCTTTTCTTTTTCCAATGTTTTGAGTAAAACATTGGTGGCGACTCCATAGAACCTATTTTCAAAAACCATTGATTAAGGATTAGTCTGGTATCCGGGCATTCCTTACTTGATGAGATATTCAAAAGGATGTCTAAACCATAGGTCGCAAGATCAAAAATTTTCGGGTTGCGACAGTGTTCTTAGGATTTATCTGGAAGACATGATATAGCTTAGTTGATGATTACTCATTGGTTTTGATACTTCTTACTTATGTAAGAAGTAGTGGTGAAATAGTATCGCTCGTGTTGCAAACATATGTGCCAGTAATAGTGAACGAAGCCTTGTGCTAGCCAACTAGAACTTTAGATGTGAGTGATACATTGATTTGTCGAGTGTACTAAGAGTTTGCGATTGGTGGAATTTCTGACATCTATAGTTGTAGCGGTTGAATCTAAGGTGATTGTCTCCTTGGTGAGAGATTGAAATGACGGTAATTCCCTTAATTGTTAGTACTGGCATGTTAACTATTTATGGTTTGGGTAGCATGTGAGTTATTTTCATTGAGGATAGTAGTGAGAGACTTGAATGAGAAATTGAGGTGTGAGTTTGGAAAGAGTCGAGGTAGTTTGTAGCATACACTATTGTTGTTTGGTGTAGAAGATATTTTCACTACAGTTTTGTTGTGCTAGTATGAGTATCATATTGACAGAATTAGATGTTGTGGTCTTCATGAAACTTGTGGCTTTGGATATTATCTTTCCAATGAAACTGGAATAACATAAAACAGAGGTCTAGAACTTTAGTTATAATTGCTTTGGTGATCAAAAGTTTAGTTGTAAGAGCGGAATACATTTGTGGTGATTTTTTTTGAACTTTTAGCTAAGAAAATGATCTTTTGGGAATCTTATGTTTTCATAAAAGTTGTAGCTTATTTTTTTTTTTTAGCTTTCTTTTGAGATAGGTTTGAAATCATTTGGATGAATATAATTCTATGTGTCAGGTAGATATATGCTGTTATGAATGTTTTTTAGATTTTAGGCATAACAAGGTTAAAAATGGATTTGGTGATGTTTTGAGGTTTGGTCATTGAAAGGTTGATTAAAATGATATGATTGGCTCATGGTGTAAACGATGATCAATTCATACATGCTTAGGGAGGTATATGTTATCATGATGTTTTTGAGTTACTAGGCAATGCAAGGATAAAAATGATTTTGTTATGATGTTCTTAGGTGTTGTCATGTGGATTGTAAGGTTGTTAAAGGTTGTATGATGCTATGTGGTAAAGTTAAGTTCATGCACATGTTATATGGTGTAAAATAGTGATAGATTCATATATATGATTGGGAATGATATATATGAAGGTTTAAATAGGTATTCTAATATGATTTGATATGCATGTATGTTGATATGAGGATAGATGACCTTATGGATCAATTAGCGGGTGTTCAGTAAGGTTGACCTTAAGGTGTGCTATCATCAAATTGGAATTAAGAGTGAGGATTTATCCAAGATAGCTTTAGGCTAAGTTATCTAAGTATGAATTTTGGTTGTATAAGAAGAGTTTTCTAAGCCATGTAATTTCTTGTGGAGGTAAAACGTAGATCTATCTAAGATAGAAGTTGTGCTTAAGTGAGAGATACTTGAGTCTATTAGCGAGGTTATGAGTGTCTTGGATTAGCTCATTGTTGTTGGATATTGATTGAGTAACTTTCTAAGATAGCACTACCTTTGAGCAGATTGAGTAAGAAGAGTGTTATTTTTGTGTGAGATAGTAAGTGTGAGAGTAGTTTCCAAATTCTTAAGGAAAGATTGACTAGTGCACTAGTGTGAGCATTGGCCAATCTTAGTAAGCCTTTTGTGGTATGGGTTGATGTTTCTAAGATAGGTTTGGGTGGAGTGTTGATGCAAGAAGGAAAGGTAGTAGCTTGTGATTCTAGGCAATTGAAAACTCATTAGAGGAATTACCTTACCTATGATTTTTAAGTTAGCAGTTCTAATATTTAGAGATACTGCCTATATGAATCTAAGCTTGAGGTATTTATTGATAATTAGAGCCTTAATTATTGGTTGACTGAAGGAGTTAATTATTAGACAAAAGAGATAGTTTAACTTTCTGGAGGACTAATATTTCAAACTTAGTTGTTATTTGAGTAAAGTCATTGTGGTGACTGATGTTTTGTGTAGGAAACCTTTATATTTATCTTTCCTTATGATTAGAGAGATGAATCCTTTTGGCTCAAATTAGAGATTTAAGTTTGGCTTATAAGGTTACCCTTAGTAGTGTGAGACTAAGTATGACCTGAGTAATGAATGGATTGTTGAAGGAAATTGGAGAGGCATAATTTTGTGGACAAGATATGACGCTATAGGATAAGGTGATGGATAAGAATTTGACTTGGGTGTAGATGGAGTGGTGAAATTAGAGATCTGATATGTATACCAAGTGAACTTACGCTTAGGTGCTTGATCTTTAGAAATGATCATAGAAGTAAAACTGATATTGTGGCAGATGCTTTGATTATGATAACCTCTGATATATCATTCTTGATGATTTAAGGATTAGATTTGATTGAAGAATTTAAAGACTTATGCTTGGTGTGTGAGATTATCCTTAGGAGCATTGAATTGATTATGTTGAAAGTGACTAGTGAATTAATGGATGATCTTAGAAAAAGAACGTAAGAGTACTCTTAGCATTCATTTAAGAGCTACTACGATGTATCAGAGTAGCGCAATAGAAGTGTAGTGACCTAAGATGAAGAGAGGAGTAAAGCAATTGTATACTTGTGGTTAGAATACTAGAAATCTTTAAGAATTTTGTAGCACTTAGACGCTCCATTTTGGAAGTGAGATGGTGAGTGGATAGACCTTAGTGGTAGGTTTGTCTAAGACGCTTAAGAGATTGATTTTATTTGTGTTTCAGTGGATAGACTCGCCAAGTTTATATGTCTTACCCTTAGAAATCCTTTGATAAAATTGATAGAGTTGTATATCAGTAAGGTAGTGAGGTTGCATAAGGAATAGAAAGTAAGAAGAGAGAAGTCTACCATTACAAAATTTCGAGGACGAAATTTCTTAAAGGAAGGGAGTATTGTAATAGCCCATTTTTCGTGGGCCAAAGGCCCAATTCGTGGCCCAGAACGGGCCGTTTCAATTTTGAAACGGGCCGTTCTGGAATAGTGAGTATGGCCAAAATTGTAGAAGCAGAACGGGCCGTTCTGGTTTGGAGAACGGGCCGTTTTGCTGGGATTGGGAACGGGCCGTTCTGGTTTTGGAACGGGCCGTTCCAGTTCAACAATTTACGTAGGTTTGAAGGGCCCAGAACGGGCCGTTCCGATTTTGGAATGGGCCGTAGTGGTAGGTGGGCGAAAAATCCTATAAATAGGCCTCAAATCCTCTCATTTCTACACACCTCTCATTCTCACTCTCTCTTCTCTTCTGTTCTCTCTTTCGTTCCTCTTCTTCTCTCTGAAGACCAAGGGGAACTCAGAGGATGAGGTTCTGCTCCAGTTTTAGTTTCGATCCTTGTTTAAGGAAAAAGAGGAGGAGGTTCTGCCCGAGTTCCTATTTATCGAGGTACGGGGGAAAATGAGATTATTTATATGTAGAGTTACATGAGGAAATTGGGTAGAGGAAGAGCCCTTAGGGTTATGAATAATTTTATAATTATTTCTGTTTGGAGAATTAATTATCTTATGTGATTCTATATATATTTAGGATTATGAATATATGTTTAACTTGTAAAAATAATGCTCTGTGAGAGAGAACGAAATTATAGAAAAGTACATGTAAGTTAGGTTGTGAAAAATTGGATGATTTCTGTTTGAGAAATTGAGGATCCCAATAGATTCTGTATGTGTTGAGGATTATAGATATGCTAATAATTTGTAAGAATGATGATCTAAGAGGGAGAACGAAATTGTAGAAAAGTGCCTGTGAGTTAGGTTTTGGAACAATTGGGGATTTTACTGTTTACGTTAAAATTATATTAAATTGATAATTCTGTTGTTTGTTATATTAGTTTATGAATGTTATTGTTATATTATTTCGTGATCTAGATGATGAATTACTTGAGGGGTATGTGAATCACCATTTAGTGTGAATGTGGATGTGGATGTGGATGTGGATGTGGATGTGGATGTGGATGTGAATGTGAATGTGGATGTGAATGTGGATGTGGATGTGAATGTGAATGTGAATGTGGATGTGAATGAGATGTGATTGTGGTTCTTCACACCTATGACCAGGGGTGAGCACGGCCCGAGATTGTTACATGAGTATCGTGACCTTGGTTAACATGTCAGGGGTGAGCACGGCCCTAGGTTAGGGATAACGTGACCTTGGCACAGTGTTATATCAGGGGTGAGCACGGCTCTAGATTGTTACATGAGTATCGTGACCTTGGTTAACATGTCAGGGGTGAGCACGGCCCTGGAATAGGGATAACGTGACCTTGGCACAGTGTTATATCAGGGGTGAGCACGGCTCTGGATTGTTACGTGGGTATCGTGACCTTGGTTAACATGTCAAGGGTGAGCACGGCCCTGGGATAGGGATAACGTGACATTGGCACAGTGTTATATCAGGGGTGACCACGGCCTGAGATTGTTAAATGGGTAGCGTGACCTTGGCATAGTGTGAAGTGCAAGATTTGTGATGATTGGTGTGATTGAGAATTATGACGTGATGACGATGTATGATTGATTGAAATACGATATGTTGAAATATTTATGAATATTAAGTTATAATGAGATAATATGTTGTGTTTTCTTATGTGCTATATATATAGATGTTTTCTTTTCTCACCGTGCGATTTGTGGATATTTTAGGTGAGGAAGATCCGGCTACGAGTGACATCTAGAATGCTAACGGTTGAGTTGTGGTTATGCTCTGATATTGTAACATCGGGGCAGAGGATTTTCTTTAGGACATAGATTGTTATATGGAATTAGAATTATAAATATTATTTTTGAAAATCATTTGTAAACTCTCACGTTTCATTTTTATCGTTGTGGTTATTGAAGAATAATATTGAAGATTCTCATGTAAACCCTTTTACTGAAATTGAAAATTGTTTTTGTTAAGTTTTCATTATTACAATATATGTGTTGGGGTAGTAAGGGTGTCACATGGGTGCTGGCTGAACATTAGAAGGAACCAAAGAAGGGAGAAGGGGTTTCGCAGCCTGTACCTCAACCTGCAAGTCAGATTCTTGTGTACTTCCTGAAACATGGTTAGTGCATTCTGACTCCAAAGAATTAATATCCAAAGGTACAGCACCCAAATCATCAGATATGAAATCAGATTCAAAATCAAACTCAGAAACAGATTCAGAAAAATAATCAGATTCAGTGCATGCAAGAGAAGTATATAGATCAGATAGAAAATAATGTTTCTTATCATGCAAAGAATAAAAATCAGAAGCATACTGGTCAACAACATCATCAAGTATCTCTGCACGAAAAACAGAATGGTCCTCGGATGGATGTTTCATGGCATTAAGAATATTAAAATGGACAACACTATCACCAAACTCCATGGACAATGTACCAACATACACGTCAATCTTAGTTCGGGCTGTTTTCAAAAATGGTCTGCCTAAAATGATTGGGGCAGAACCATGGGAGAATCCCTCCTCCATGTCAAGCACATAAAAATCAGCAAGAAAAATTAGTTCACCAACCCGAACTAAGACATCCTCAATGAAACCTGTAGGGTGGGCGACACTTCTATTTGCCAACTGTATCACCACACTCGTAGGCTGCATAGGACCAAGAGACAGAGATTTAAAAATGGACAGAGGCATGACATTTATAGAAGCACCCAAATCAAGCATGGCATTTTCAAATTTGTTATTCCCAATAATACAAGGTATGCAGAAAGTACCTGGGTCCTTACATTTTTCAAGAATGTGAGGAACAGATTTACCTATCAAAGTAGACACATTTCTGCCCATGCTAATTCGCTCATTGCCCTTCATTTTCCTCTTATGAGTGCACAGCTCCTTCAAGAATTTTGCATATCTGGGAATTTGCTTGATGGCGTCTAGTAGAGGTATGTTCACCTCCACCTTCCTAAAGGTCTCTAATATCTCCTTATCCACCTCTTCCATCTTTTTGCTTGGAATTAATTTAGGAGGAAATGGAAGAGGGATAGGAGGCTGTTGTAAATCAGAATTGGTGCTGGAAGAAGGTCCACCTGCATGAAAATTTTGAGCACCAACTGGCTCATCATTTTGCTCAGGTGCAGATGGTGGAACTGGTAATGGCACTGACATAGGTGCAGATGGAGGTGGAGATACTGCAGTGGGTGTGTCAATCTGTTTCCCTGACCTCAATGTGATGGCACTCACATTTTTCGGATTCTGCACAGTCTGTGAAGGCAACTTATCTGAATTTTGAGACTGTGCCTGATTGAGTTGAGTAGCCATCTGCCCCATCTGATTGGTCAAGCTCTGAATGGAGGCTCTGGTCTCTTGCTGAAATTGCATATTCTGAATGGTCATCTGCCTAACCAACTCCTCCAATGAAGTCTCAGAAGTAGAAGGTTGAGTTGGTTGGGCTGCAGGTGCAAGAGGAGGTCTCTGTTGAGGGGGCTGGTATGAAGAACTTGAGGGATGGTTCTAGAAAGGTGGTGGATTTTGCTGCTGCTGTTGTTGAGATTTTCCCACCTCAAGTTGGGATGATTTCTCCAAGCAGGATTGTATCTATTGGAGGATAGATTGTAATTTTGTTGCTGTTGTTGCTGCGCTGGTCTGTTATTGTAGATATTTGCAGCATAGGCTTGAGGACCATGAACATCAGAAGGCTGCTGCAATGATGGACACGAATCTGTATGATGGTCATTTGAAGTGCAAATGCCACAAACCCTTGCCACAGATGTAGATGAAAATTTCTGGTTCATGGCAAGTTGAGTGACTAAACTGACCAAGGTATCAAGCTTCCCCTCAAGCTTCCTATCTGCAGATGAAGAAGAATCAGCAGCTACATCATTAATTCCCCTTAGCACAATAGCATCATTCCTGGCGCTGAACTGCTGAGAATTGGAGGCCATTTTTTCAATTAAGTGTCTAGCCTCAGCCGGAGTCATGTCACCAAGAGCTCCTCCACTGGCAGCATCAATCATACTTCTCTCCATGCTATTCAGGCCCGCATAAAAGTACTGCAATAGGAGCTGCTTAGAAATCTGGTGGTGGGGACAGCTTGCACATAATTTTTTAAATCTCTCCCAGTATTTATACAAGCTCTCTCCTCCAAGTTGCCTGATCCCTGATATATCCTTTCTAATTGCAGTGGTCCTTGAGGCAGGGAAAAATTTCTCCCGAAACATTCTTTTCAGAACATCCCAGCTAGTGATGGACCTGGGAGCCAAATAATACAGTCAGTCTTTAGCAACTCCCTCCAATGAATGTGGAAATGCCTTCAGGTAAATGTGATCCTCTTAAACATCAGGAGGCTTCATGGTAGAGCAAACAATATGGAACTCCTTCAGATGTTTATGTGGATCCTCACCTGCATGACCATGAAACTTGGGCAACAAATGGATTAGTCCAGTTTTAAGCACAAAAGGAACATCTTCTTCAGAATATTAAATGCACAAACTCTCATAAGTAAAATCAGGTGCAGACATCTCCCTAAGAGTCCTCTCACGGGGTCCATTATAAGGTTGTTCACCCATGTTTTCTGGTTGACTTGAATCAAGCTCAGATGCAACAGTTACACTAAGACTATCACTATGGCTATCACTATGATTATGACTATCACTATCACTATCACTATCACTATCACTATCTAAAGATTGAATGATATGTTCTCTAATTAGTCTATGGAATGTCCTATCAATCTCAGGATCAAATGGATGCAAAAAATCAGGGGTGCTCCTAGTCATGCACTACATGAAACACATGCATGAATAGTAACCGCGAACAGTAGAAACTACCACAAAAATCATTAGAATTTTCATGAAAATTTGGAAACCATTAAAACTAATGCACCAACATCATCCTAAAACCATAAGACACTACCACAAAAAAGTTGACAACAAAATTCAAAACCTAACTATTTTAAAAAAAATTAGAAAAGTTTGGAAAAATAATGAAATAAAACTTCAAAAATAAAAAGAAATAGTAAACGACGTTTTTTGGAAGATCTAGCTGGGGCCGTGTGGGTTTGATAGATCTTTATTTTCTACACAAAATGAAAAAACAGTTTGTCTAATTCCGATAACCAGAGCCAAAGTTATGGCCCTTTGAAGTTTTGCTGAAATTTTTTTTTTTAAATTTTGTATCTCCAAATTTTGACCAAATTGGGTGCCCTAGCTATTTTTTACACAAAATATAGGTTGAATGAAGTTACCACAAAAAAAATGAGACAAAAATAACAAGTCTAGCTATCAAAAGCAAAAATCACAATTAATTGGAAAATTCTGGCACTATTCAGCACTATTCACGCGCACCAAATTGCACCACATTTTGCAACACTTACACACCAATTTCCCACATTTTTGGCACCTGAACAGAGGAGTAGTAGACAGCCAAAACAGAGTATGCTAAGACCGAAACAGAGCATGCACCAAAACGGACCAGAAAACGCACCAAAACAGAGCAAAACCGCATCAGATTTTGAGCCAAAATGCACCAGATTTTGCACCACATGCACCACGAAATGCACCAGAATTGAAACTCAACACACACAACAATGATTCAGCACACCAAATGGAATCAATATAATTGGTCACAATGGCCTATCAAATGCAATAAAGATCAGCTATGACAAACACATGACAGCAAACAAATGCATCAAAAACCAAATTTGAGTTACTGTTCCATTGGTTTACTGTTCATTGGTTCTCTCTAATTCTTCAACTGGCTTACTTGCTACACCTGGGGAGACTAATAACAAACACAAATACACAACATAACATGTAATGAGACACAAAAATGCAAGCACCACAAAATTCATACAAAATTGAAACAAACAAACACTGATACACTAAAACTGATATACTGATACACTAAAACACACTACACCAAAAACACACATAACATAACAAGGACTCTAAAACACTAAACACACAACAAAAACAAATAACACACAGCCTTTAACAGGAACCGATGGTCCCCGGCAACGGCGCCAAATTTGATCAAAGCCGTATCCGGTCAAATAATTACAATTAAATGTAGTACTAGGAAGTGACTCCTAGGTCGTCTCCCAAGGACCGTCTTTTACTGTTAAAGACTTAAACACACAGTGGGGGGGTTTGTTTTCGGATTTTCAGTTGGTTACACAATAAAACGAAAATAAAACAGCAAGTAAAACGGATTGGTTCCCTTTTCAGATTGCAGCTCTTTTATCCCTGGTCCTCAAAAGATTTCTCTGTTCATAACTTAATCCTTGTTCCATCCGAGTTAACCAACTAAGCGAAGATTAACTCAAGATTTCCCTACATGAATTAAGCAAGCGTATACAACATTAAACCTCCCCACAAGATTAAGCAACTTGTGAGCAACCTGATTCATTAAGCATGAACAGCTATCAAAAACGTTTCAAAGGTTCAATGAAGAAGAACCAGTAGAACACAGATTCAAATACAAATAAAACCTCAAATAGATATTGCAATCTGCTCAAGGAACCAACCCCAAGGGTTTTTAGCCTTCCATTAAAACAGAAACACAAACGAAAATACAAACGAAAATGCAGGCAGAGAAAGAAAATGAAAATGCAAGGCAGAGAAGAGAAAGAAAACGGAAATGCAAGGAAGAAACAACAGAAACGAAAATGCAATGTATCCTTCAAATGTAAATATTCAAGTTCCACAACCAGAGAAGAGAATAGAAGAACGAAAATGGCAGCTCAAAGAGAACAAAATGTAAAAGAAAGCAACAGGGAACCAAAACGTAAAAAAAAACTGTAGCTACATGAAAGAAAAACGTGAAAAACCCAAGGGAGGCAGCTAGCTACGTAGTCACATCACACTCTCTTCCTTAGTGGCTGCCAAGTCAGCCCTACCCTAGGTGCAGTTGACCTAAAACGAAGTTGGGCCCCCAAAAATACAAATCTGACCCAAGTTACATTAAAATAGAGTTAAAATTGAAAATAAATGCTGAGGTGGAAAATGGTGCAGTGGTGACATGGCAGATGATGTGGCAGATGACGTGGCAGCTCCTCTTGGAGTCCAAAAATTAATTCCAAGCCCAAATAATTATTAAACTGCCCTGAAAATAAAATTTGGAATAATTAGATTCAGAAAATTCAAATTAGTTAAAATATGAATTACTGGTCCAATTAAAACCCAAATAGAAAACAGTGCAAAATATAAACAATTAAGCACAAATTAGATATTAGAATAAGTACAGAAAGGTAAGAAAATAAGGGAAAATATTGACTCATCACACATCATAAAATATTATGAAGAGGAACACGGATAACTCACCTATCAACAAGGATGAGTCATCAAGTCTTTGATAGAAACTCTCTTCATGCATTATCATTTAAATAAGCTTGATAGGAAATTATCTTATCCCTTAAAGGTGGCTTTTCAACATTCCGTACTCACACCAGTTCAAAAGATAAAAGCTACGAAAGGTCTAAAGGAAAGAAATCGTGTCCTCAATGAGGAGCTTGAACAACTCGACGAACAAATAGCTAGAATGCTTGAGGCCATGAACAAATTGCAGCATGACAATAGTACTAGCAACTTCGGTGACGTTTCCAAAGATCATCTGAATGCTTTGGAAGAAAGACTGAGAGCTATGGAAGGCCATAGTTTTGACGTTCAAGAGGCTGGGGATATGTGTTTGGTGTAGGACATCCAATTCCCCGCCAACTTCAAAATCCCTGACTTCCAAAAGTACACTAGAGCCAGTTGTCCAAAAGGACATCTGATGGAACTACTTGGAGAAGATTGATGAATCTTCAAGTGCTCCATTCCAAGACCTTTAAACTCTTGAGGTTGACCACGAATTTGGATGAGGAACTCCTTTGAAGAAGCTTCAATGGAGAAGAATCACCAAGGAGGTTCGGTTACTACATGAAAGAGTGATGAAGCTTGTTGAACAAGCTAAAAGGTTGGAAACCTTTGAGAGAAACTTATAGAGAAAGTTTCTCCACGAAATTTAGGACTTTAAGAGGAGAGAATTTGATTCAAATTCTGATTTCATATCTCAAAAAGTGAAGTACAATGAGAAATTTAGAAATTATAGGGAGAGGTAGCTTGTAGAGGAAGATAACCTTAACCATGGTTCACTAGGAACCATGGCAAGGTGTAGCTAACCATCCATGGTTTCTAAAACTTGTAGGAGAAGCTAACCTTGACCATGGTTCACTTAAGAACCATGGTAAGGTCAACCAAACCTACTAAGGTTTAGAAGCTTGGAAGGAAAGCTTCAAAGCTTGTAAGAGAAGCTAGAAATTTTGGCCAAGAATAAAAGGAATGAGCTAGGCGGGCAAGGCTCAAAAATGCTCCATGATTTATTTCAAAAATATTTGATTTGGTTTATTTAGGTTCATCATATGATGATGAGACCTAGCTAAATCAAATCTATGAAAAATTAGGAGCAAAATGAGTCTAATATGCAAAATTTTGCCTAGGCCTAGTTCTGGCCCAATTACTTGTCACACCCTCAAGCATTGCTAAATGTCACCCCTTTTTCCCTACTGAAAAAATATAAAATGAATGTATCAACAAAGGAGGTTAAATGAAGTTAAACTCTCCAAGTAACCCACCCTAAAATCAATATACAATCACTAGTTAAAAGTAAGTAAAGTGCCTCACAAATACAAAGGCAAAAATAAGCCTATACAAAGAGACTACTATATGTACAAACATATGAAAGGTCTTTAATATCATCCCATTCCTCTTGGTTCTTTTAAGATATCACCTATTGGATTCCTTGGCCTTGGCCATAGTCTATCAACATCTAACAATGTACTGTAGGAAGATGGCAGCCTACATGGGCAATGAGAAGCTCCTGATACACTATTTTTAGGAAAGCTTTTCAGATGCTGCTCTCAACTGGTACATACAGCTGGATAGAGGAAAGATCTAGACATGAAAATAGTTAGCCGACGCTTTTCATCGTCGGTACAAGTATAATATCAACCTAATTCCTAATAGGTCTGATTTACAAAGCTTGAGCAAGAAGGGCAATGAGTCCTTCAAAACCTATGCATTGAGATGTAGAGAATTGGCTGCGCAAATAGAGCCTTCATTATCTGACAAGGAGATGGTGACAATGTTCATCAACTCTTTAAGTGGACCCTATTATGACAAGATGATAGGGAACACATCGACCCTTTTTGCCGACATAGTCACCATAGGTGAAAAGGTTGAGCAAGGCTTAAAAAGCTGGAAGATAGGGAAGGCTCCGACAAGTTATGACCCCAGAAAAATCTATGAAAATAAGAGGGAAGAAGGGGTCCATGCCATCATCTTTACTCCAAAAAGTCAAGTCACACCACAGGAAAAGCCTAGAGACGACAAAGTAGTAGACAAAATCCCCACCACATACACAGAGCTACTACCCCAACTCCTAGAGGCTTCGATGTTAGTCCGACTTCCTCCAATGAAGAAGATGGACCCTCCTTACCCACCGTGGTTCAAACCCGAGGAAAGGTGAGACTATCATTCTAACTCTTCGGGGCACTCTGTGGAGCGATGCAAGGCCCTACAATTCCGTGTGCAAGGACTTATAGACGCTAGGTGGTTGAAATTTGACACCAACACACCTAGCATCGACAAGCACCCACTGTACAAGCATGATGAGGAGTGACCTTGGAGTATAAAATTGAGAGATTACTAGAGTAGGGAGCTCTCTTTTTAAAAAAAAAAAATTAAATTCATGCTCAAACTCATGACCTTTGCCCATGGTCACGAGTTCAAAATAAAGGCTTGTATAAGTTTTTACATTCATCAATAAGATACGTCATTTATACGAATCTCTGTTTCATTCCCTTCTCCCTTTTATTACTAAAATCTAAAACCAATCATAGTGCCCAAAAACCAAAACAAAAAAAAAATAGACATTACTGAAGATAATAAAATTAATCAAAGCTTTGAACATCTACGATGCATTATCTGAGTCTAAGGTAGATAAGAAGATCACTTCCTCGAAACATACAAGGATAAGAAAGTGATCAAATGCAAAATCATAAGATTCTCATTGCACAAGAGGAGTCTTACAAAAACATCGACTCAATTTGACTAACAAAAGAAGCACAAGTCTCGGTCCATGAAAGAACTCTCAACACCTGTAGGTCGGGGCAGCATCTTTCTCCTTGTATGGGACGGGGGAAGTGTTAATCACCAAAGACATTGGTCCTCCCAAACGTGGATGGTAGGAGGTTTTGTCAAAGCAAAGAAGTGTTAGCCCCAAAGACATCACTTGCAAAATACCGCTAGGATTAAAAACCGCAAAGGGCATCCTAGGCAAAAAAAAAAGAGACCAAAAGTTCCCGCTAAGATATGTCCTAGGCAAAAATTAGGGATTTAAAAAGAAAAAAATAGCAAGTGACAACTTTCCAAGTTGAAAATCAAAAGGCAGCTTGAATACTCTTGCAAAAGGCCAAAACTTTTTGAAGACTCTGCTTGAGACTCAAACATGTAGTCCAAGATAATTAGAAGAATGATTATAATAATTATCCAAGGAAATATTTGTTTAAAAACTTAAACACTGACCTACCTCAACCACCCATTCATTATAAATCATCATTTTTTCCCTTTCTGTCTTGTCCCATCCCAATGACGTATATTGTTGATGGTTGTCAAAATTTGAACATGTCCAAAAAAAATGAAAATGACCCGCTGGGATGAAAACCCGTAAAGGGCATCCTAGGCAAAAATTAGGGCAAAAGAAAAAAGAAAAAATACCCGCTAGGATACATCCTAGGCAAAAGTTCGGGTTTCTAAACACAAAAAAGGAAGAAAAGAGAGAGCCCCAAGACAGTTCAATACATCAAACGGCCAATATAGCTAAATTTTGTGCATCAAGTAGAGTAGTTTATTCGTGAGAAGAAGAAAAGGGAAGCCACCTTCTAAAAAAAAAACTAAAATCAACATGCATTGCATGCATCCAAAAGCATTTCACACACTTGTAGACACCCAATTTCGTCCGGGGGGCACACAAACAAAGAAATGGACCTCCGTTATGAAGGAAAGGAGCTTCCGAAGCAGGCAAATAACAAAACAGGACATCAGAAGGCCTAAAGGCCAAATAGGGTGTTTTTAGTAGCCCGAAACGGGCTGTTCCAAAATTGGAACGGCCCGTTCCAAAGTTAGAACGGGCCGTTCCAAAATCGGAACGGGCCGTTCTGAACCCCAGAACGGGCCGTTCCAATATCAGAACGGACCGTTCCAATATAACTAAAAACACCTAAAGAGGCTTGTGTGGAACGGGCCGTTCCAATACCAAAACGGGCCGTTCCAAACAAGGCAAATTTGGAACGGGCCGTTCTGGAAAGGTAAAATTCGTGTTATTTTCTACTCTGGAACGGGCCGTTCCATTTTCAGAACGGGTCGTTCCAGGGTACGAAATTTACAAATAACAATTGGGCCAGAATGGGCCGTTCTGAAATCGGAACAGGCCGTTCTGGCCCACTACTGATCCCTATAAATTGAAGCCTTGGGCACAGTTCTCCAGGCGGCCAGAGAAATTTCGAATAAGACTCCTTTGAGCACGAAAATTCTCTATCTCTCTCCCTTCTATTATATTTCTTGAGATTTGTGTCGCATCTCTATCTTCTCTCTACCTCCTATTGTATTTCTTGAGATCTGTGAGGAATATTGTAGTGTGAAAGGTCGCCACAAAGCACCTTCTCCATATTTGAAGATTCAATAAAGCTCGTTCAAGAGGTATTTCAGTCAATCTTTTTTCTCTCTCTTTTATTTTTCATCTTTATCTCTTTTTTTGTTATAACAAACCTCATAATGTAGATATTTTAGGGTTAATCGTTTAATTTATATTTTAAATATGTAAATAAATATTAATAAAGGGGATTCAATATTTAATTTATTAATTTTTATCATATTAACTTCATCATAGGGTACCGATTGAGGTCGTTGTAGGGGTCTTTAATACCTTTCCTACACGTAACCGACCCTCGAACCCAATTCTGGTTATCAAGGCCATTATTGGATCTTTAAAAAAAATTTCTTTTTCCAATGTTTTGAGTAAAATATTGGTGACGACTCCATGAACCTATTTTCAAAACCATTGATTAAGGATTAGTCTGGTGTCCGGCATTCCTTAATTAATGAGACTTTTAAAAGGATGTCTAAACCATAGGTCGCAAGATCAAAAATTTTCGGGTTGCGACAGATGGCGACTCCGCTAGGGACCTTTAAAGAGGGTCAGGCTCATTTAATTGATGAAGTTAATAAGATAAAAAATAAATTTAAATATTTTTCCCTTTTACCTTGTTTGTTTTCTTTGTTTGGCTTTGATATCTGTTTGCTTATTTAAATTCCGCACCTATTTGAAATAAAATTGTACACAAATCTTTGCACACAACAGTTTCCCCTACACCCGGGGGCATGAGGGTATTAACCATAGAGAGTGGTTGACGTACGACCGGCCCAAGTTTGGCCTTAGAGCCTGCGAGCCTTGTCGGAAATCACACTCAAGGTGATAACCGGTTACTCTAGCCTGAAATACTACGACAGACCTTAGAGTTTGCCAGGTGACGGCGACAAAGATACTGGGTCCCTATAATGGGGGCACCTTGGGGGCCTTAAAGACCAGTGAGATTAGAACCGTCCTATACAACGCACTTTTCTTGACAGGGACCACAAACCAAGGATTTGATCATGATCGTTTGTGGGTGTACATTTGTTTGAGCATATGTGTGTTGCATTTGTTGTGTTCTCTTTTCTTTCATTTCAAATAGAAAGATATTATAGACAAACAAATAGATATCAATAAAAAAAAGAACTAAAACTAACGCTCTTCTGTATACCCTAACTCTAAAGCATCATATAGGGTAGTTTATTTTAAATAAAAAAAAAAAGTATAGCAAAAATCATGCATCATTCCCCTTTAGTAACAAAAAAAATGATAAAATTTAGGCAAAAACAAATATCATGCATCTTTTAGTTTAGCATATGCATTCATTAAAAATGGAAGGCACATATAATAGTATGCAAAGATGTTCTCTACACAAAAATCAATGAGAATGATATTCATTGAATTTCTCAAGTGACTTTGTATCCTATTCTAGGTTTCATATAGATAACATGGCTTCCTTGTAAATATTAAATAAGAATAAAAAAGGAAACTTAATCTGTGTGTATTAACCGTATAATGGAAATTACAATAATCAAGTGTGAACCCGACACATCAAATCAGGGAACATTTATCAGTAATTGGGGGCATCACATGTCCAAATTGACGAGTCAAACACCGAGACTTTTTCGTGCGGAAACGACAATTGACGGGATAAGAGGAATGACCAACAATGGACGAATCCTTGCTTTTTAGGAAATTACAAGACAAAATCCAATTGAAGAATAAAAGCATTGCATACAAAAACCCGCTAGGACGAAAACCCGTAAAGGGCGTCTTAGGCAAAAATTAGGGTAAAGAAAAAAGAATCAAAATCCCGATAGGATACGTCCTATGCAAAAGTTAAGGATACATAAAAATAAAAAAAAATAAAATACAAAAAAAGTAATGCCTGCTTGAGTTGAAAACCGAAAGGCGGCTTGAATATTCCCTTTAGAAAGCAAGAATTCATAAAGGTTTCACTCCGAAGTCGAAACACCCACATTCAAGCAAGTGGGAATGCATTCCTAACGTAGTTCAACCAATCGTCAACCATGCCTCTCTAGGGGGCAGCCTCGGTTAATCTCTCTGTGTACGAATCACGAACTCGGGGCATGCCCGGGCCTTCGAGCTTTGCTAAAGGGGCAAGTGCAAATTGGAAGTACTGTTTTAAATGTCATAACATTCTTTCATTTCTCTTCTCCCTTTAAATATTCACTCTAGGCTTCATCCATCAACCCTTAACAAACAAAATGTATCTACAACAAAGATGTTACTCAATAATAGCATGGAAAGGATAACAAAGGAACAATCAGGAATTCAAACATGACTAGGGTTTGATAAAATAAAGACATCTCATACTTCATGAGTGCTGCAAAAAAAAATGAATGAAGGCCCGGAAGGAAACCCACTAAGGGGGCTGCGCAAAAGTTAGGGCAAGATCTACTAGGAAACCCACAATCCAAAAAGGGAAACCTAGGCAAAAGTAAGGATCCAAAGAAAGTGTTTGCTAGGGAACACATCTCAAGTAACCTAGGCAAAAGCTAGGACATCAAAGTAGCGTTCTGAGTTGAAAATCGAAAGGCGGCTCAGGGAATCATCTAAACAAAGCACAACCCCAGGTCATCACTCCACTTTCCAAAAAGGCTAAAACACAATGATAACTTCCTTGTAGCGAATACATTTTGTTTGATAACCCTAAACACCAAAGCCTACCTTGGCTAGCCATTCTTCTAAAATCCCCTTTTGAGAAAACCCTTTCTAACAACCCTTTTAAAAAAAATAATAAATACAAACATCCCTTCTTTCTTTTCTCTTAACCCTTATGGCATTAAAATGGTACCGAAAAAATACACACAACATGCACAGTGAATACTCACAGAGGGAAGGCCGAGATGTCCTCAAATAGAGGTTAGAGACGCTTGACTACACATCGACTAGATAATCAAGGAGCCACTGAAACCTTGAGTTCAAAAGAACATATCCCAGCGATAATCACAAATGACATGGTTAAACAGGAATCGTCAACATTAACCTTAACGCGCACAGGTTAATTTCCCAACAAAAAATTGAATTGCATGTTTAGGAACAAATACATGAGCATAAACTGCATCGCATGCATATGAGGTAGGGGCATATGGAAGGGCATTACACAAAAAAATGGAATAAATAAAAGAATCATTCCTGTCTTGCATTTTCTTTGCATCCATGCATCCATGCATTCTACTTGCTATGGGTCAAGAAGAGTCATCAGGACAAAGCACTCGTAAAAGCTCAAAATCCAAGCATGAGTCGAAACGGTGACAAACAAAAACCCCAAGTGATTCTATGTGTAGACCCCTAAAATTGTCCGGGTCGGAAATAAGACTCGAAGACTCTCAAAGATCGAAGGAAAGTCAGCCAGAAGGACTCCCAGAAGACCATAGGATGACTATCTTTAGGTTTAGAGGTCTTAGAGTAACCAAAAATAAGAAAGTGGGAGGTTTGGAGCTCAATACGGCCTCCTTGGAGTTCAGTACGGCCGTACTGCACATTTTGAACTACAATACGGCCACACTGAACTCAATACGGCCGTATTGAAGTTTCTGAACTTCAATACGGCTGCATTGAATTTAATACGGCTGCACTGAACTTCAATACGGCTGCATTGAATTCAATACGGCTGCACCGAACTTCAATACGGCTGCACTGAACTTCAATACGGCCGTATTGAGGTTTTTGAACTTCAATACGGCCGTATTGAATTCAATACGGCCGTATTGTAGTTCAAAACTTCAATACGGACCGTATTGACCCCCAGAGACCGTATTGAGCCTCATCCCTATAAATATGACGTCAATGGGACGTCATTCTACACTTTCACACTGAGTTTTAACCCTCTTCTTGAGTATTCTGGGTTTCTTTGAGCAGTGCTCTGCCTAGAAATCACTCGGAGAGTTGATCCGACGAAGTTCTTGAGTCACGAGCCATTTGCTTGAGTCTCGAACCTAGTCGAAGGGAAATCCTCCGGATTTCCATAGTTAAAATTTTATAGGAGGGAGCGAGCGGTCTTGTAGAGGGAGGGAACGCCAAAACGCTTCCCAATTTCTGTCAAGATATATAAGAAAGCACGCTTCAAAGGTCTATATCTTTAAAGTCCCTTCTTTTACCGCTTTCTGTGTGTACATATTTAAACTGTCATCATGTAGATAGTTAATTTATAATTGCTTAGAATAAATAGGGGTAATTTAGTAATTTTGCACTATTATTTTTAAATAATCTGTCATAGGGAACCCGAAAGGGGCGCTGTGGGGTGTTAACACCTTCCCCACGCGTAACCGACTCCCTTACCCGACTCTGGTTGTCATGGCCGAAGTCGATTTTTGAATCGATTGCCTTAAACTTCTTTTTCCAATGTTTTGAGTAAAACATTGGTGGCGACTCTACGAACCCTTCCTTTTTATGAAAACCGCTAATCCATGGAGGGTCCCGCTTGGGATTAACATGGATTGGTGACCCTTTTAATAAAATTGCTCGTCTGACAAGGTCTCAGTTTGAGAATAAGTCATTCTAGCAATCCATATTTTCAAACAAATAAAAGAGTCCAACCATCCTTCGCGAATGCCGAAAGCCCGTTTCGGGCCGGTGGCGACAGATGGCGACTCCACTGGGGAAGCCTCGAGAGTCAGTCCCATTTAGTGACAGATTATTTTTAACAAATAATAGTTAAAATTACTTCATTACCCCTTGCTTGTATAATAACACGTTTTACCTATTTGGCTTTTAATAACTGTTGTTTGTTTAAATTTCCGCAATTGTTTGAAATACAAACTGCACACAAACCTTTGCACACAACAGTTTCCTCTATACCCGGGGGCATGAGTGGTCAACCATAGGGAGTGGATGTTAGTACGGCCGGTTGTCGAATGGGTCTATAGGTGCCCGTAGACCGTTGTCGGAAAGCATCACTCAAGGTGATAACCATGAACTCGAGTCCGACAGTGCGTTGGAGCTTTCCATCGACTTACGACGAGAGGAATTGGGTCCCTATAATGGGGGCACCTTGGGGGCCTCAGACCGGTGAGAACAGTTAGAACCACCTTGAATATGCACTTTTCTGCAGGATACCCCTACCTCGTGATTCGCTCGTGACTGTTCGTGGATCAGTGAATTGTTTGTGCATTGTTTATGTGACATTGTTTGAGCATACATTGCATTCTTTAAACATACAACATTCCTTTTTAAAAGAATAAATGGGAATAAGAATCTTCCGTTACATGGTGTTAACATCTACCTTCATCACATTCATATAGGTAGTTTCCCTTTTCACCCAAAAATACAAAAAAATATAATAAATAAAAATACCCAAAAAAGAAAAGGGTTATTTATCCAAACCAAGCAATATCATGCATCATCTTAGGGACATCCTAAAAACATGATAATGCTTAGTTGAATAAACACAATGCATGCATATTCAACGTCATCATCTCATATCATGCATTCTTATCAAAGATCATGGAGGGATCTAGGTTTACATTTCATACATCCCTCCTAGTAAATCATTAATAAACATTAATAAAAAGAAAGAAATAATCGATGCGTATGTTCAAAGAATGGATCGCACGCCGTTCGTTATCAAGTGTAAGCCAACAATCATGCCAAGCGAACACACGTCAACTCCGTTGTTGGTAGTCAAGACGAACAAAGGGGAAGGTCCAACACCGTTAAGGATCATCGCTCCAAGGCCTTTTCCCTACGAATCAAATAAGGCTGTGCCATGGATATACGACATCCATTCTTCTGCCGACAGCGATATTTCCAACATCGCTGGACTTGGGGGCATGACTAGGAGTGGCAGGATCTACACTCCCGAAGATCTTCATGATAAAGCCCCCAAGAATAAAGAAAAAGAAGAAAAGAAAACCGAGGAAAAAGAATCCGAAAAGGAGACAGACGAGCTGTTAAAGTTTATCCGACAGAGCGAGTACTCCATCGTGGATCAACTTCATAAGAAGCCAGCAAAGATTACTCTGTTGTCGTTGATCCTATGCTCCGAACCGCATCGACAAGCTTTGTTGAAAGTCTTGAACGAGGCATACGTGTCGCACACTATCTCCCAGGACAAGTTTGAAGGGATTGTTAGTCACATCACGGCTAATGATCGCCTCTCTTTCACCGATGAAGAGATCCCCGCTGAGGGACCGAACCACAACAAGCCCTTGCACATCTCTGTAAAGTGCAAGGAGTATCACATCGCAAAGGTCTTGGTGGATAATGGATCTTCCCTGAACGTAATGCCAAAGAGAACGTTCGACCAAATAACAATCAAGGGAGTCCAAATGCGCCCGAGCAACATGATCGTTCGAGCTTTCGACGGCTCTAAAAGAGAAGTGGTGGGAGAAATCAGTCTTCCAATCCAAATTGGGCCCACTATCTTTAATGTCGAATTCCAAGTAATGGATATTACTCCTGCATACAGCTGTCTCCTCGGCCGACCTTGGATTCATGATGCGAAAGCTGTACCCTCTACGCTCCACCAGAAAGTCAAGTTCATAGTGGGTGACAAACTGGTGACCGTACAAGCTGAAGATGACATACTCATCAGCAAGCCATCCACCATACCTTATGTGGATGCAGCAGAGGAAGCTTTGGAAACCGCCTTCCAAGCATTGGAAATCGCCAATGTTGAGACATTTCCCCGAGAAATGAAGAAGGTAGCCCATATGCTCACCAAGAATGGATACTTGCCGGGACAAGGACTTGGCAAGGACTCCCAAGGAATTCCGGAGCTACCCATTATCAAGGATAATCCGGGGAAACAAGGGTTAGGATACAACCCTTATAAAGATCAAAGGACGAAGAGAAACCAAGATCCTTCTCGACGTTCTTTAAGCCAGATCTTTAGGAAGGCCGGTTCACAAGCGTTAAGGCCGGTCGTCGTCATCAAGTGCTCTTCTCCTTCCGATAGAGATGTATAGGCCTGATGACTATTAGAGATTACTCCTCGGGGACAGCCCGACCCCCGAGCCTCGATAGGGCACATGTTTTCCATTATGATTATAATAAAATCATTCTTTATTAATTCTTTATTGCTTCTTTTCTTGCTTGCAATAAAATTCTAGACCGCATTATTTAACCCTGTTTGAATAAACATAAATGAGGTTAAAATCGTCTTAATAAAAATAAACCCGCATCTTTTTTATGTGGAAGTGTGTGACAACTTGGAGCACCTCTCCTTGGCCTCAATAAGTGCCGTCATGGATAAAAAGAAATCCATTCAGGACAAAAATCCTAAAAAACAAAAAGCTCGGCAGGAAACCCAAAAAGGGGGCTGCGCAAAAATAAGAGCAAAAGACCCGCTAGGAATCCCACGAAAGGGTGACCTAGGCAAAAGTTAGGGTTGCAAAAATGAACAAAAACAAAAGTCCGCTAAAACTCCACAAAAGGGTGTTTTAGGCAAAAATAAGGACAATCAAAAAACAGAATAAATCCATGATGGTACCACCAACTGAATTCAACAAAGGGGCTCAAGAAAAGCTATCCAAGTTGTCAAATCACAAATGTTAATAACCAAGACGTGCTTAACTTCATAAGTGTTTAATCAAACAAGCCTAAACACTTAAGCTTACCATTGGCCAAGCCATTCTTACAAAATCCATTTTTTTCAAAAAATAAATAATCCCCTCTAAAACACAAACTTTCGAAAAAAATATCCTTTCCTTCTTTTCTCTCTTGTCCCAAACGATTTTTGAATAATCTAGTGGAAACATGGAGATATAGTAGTCAATAGGAGGGTTGACACATCTTCTAAAGGAAAGGAAAATCATTTGGTTGATGACACCAAATCTCAATATAACATGCATCATTCCTCGGTTACAGAAATCGGCAGCACACAGCCCGTCTAGAGGAATGGCAAAAATCCAAACAGAGAAACGCATCGGTTAATTCTTTTGAAAAGTGAATCAAATAGAATTAGGTGCATCATACTGCATACATGCATACAGATGATAGGTGTAATGGAAGATCACTTATTCTCTGTTTATTGAAAAAAAACAAAAAATATAAACTTCAGAAAAAACAATGCGCCCGTATCATGTTCAGTACACCCGTACTAAAAACAGGGTTATGAACAAATTTTCAACTCAGTACGGGCATACTGAAATAGATATGACCGTATTGGCCACAAAGAAATATTCAAAGACCTCATCATGAGGCAGTCGCATAAAATAGAAAAAATAGAAAAATTGCTTGTGTATGACAGCAGTCAACAAAAGCCAAAAACGACAAAAAAGGCAAAAGATTTAGAAAATCAATCGCCTCGTACAGAATAACTGAGCCTGGAGAGGCTTGCCGAAATAATACTCTCTCAGAATAATTGAGCCTGGAGAGGCTTGCCGAAACAATACTCATGGAGAATAATTGAGCCTGGAGAGGCTTGCCGAAACAATACTCCCTCTTAAAATAATTGAGCCTGGAGAGGCTTGCTGAAATAATACTCCCCAACTGTACAGAATAAATGAGCCTGGAGAGGCTCGCCGAAATAATACTCCCCAGAGATATCTCAGCTTCCACTCACGGGCCAAATTCCCCAGTGAAAGCTATCAAAGCAAGATCGTCAAATTCCCCAACGGAAGCATGATCCAAACAAAATATCCAAGTCAAAGGACTTAGACTTCCTCAGTGGAAGATAGCTTTCCAACTCAAACGAAGAGTGAAGCTAAGCCTGAAGAGGCTTTCTAAATAATACTCTGGGATACATAAGATCCCCAAATCCCCAGTCGCCTACTCAAGAGGCATTCCTACAAAAAGGAAAAAAAATCAAAAGATCAATAATCATTCCCCAAGTGGAATCCGGCTCTTGGCCAAACATCAAGCGTCAAGATGATCTACCTAACAGAAGAGGCTAATCACAATCAATGACAAAATCCCCCAGCGGATAACAGCCTACACAGAGGCGACAAAACCAGAAAAACAAAAAGAGTCACCCGAATAAGGATAACCGGGATACTCCACCATCGTCGAAAGGACGTCAGCCAATCATAAGGCACCGCTCATCTCCGAAAGAGCATCTTCGTGTCTACACCCCAGGGAAACAGAAATTCCTCAATGGGCACCAACTATGCAAAGGAAAGTTGGGACACAAGAACCTATGAGTAACTGCACATCCCCTAGACGGATCCCTGCGTTATCCAGCCCTCAGTGGCACAAAAATCAAAAACAATCGTCAAAGCAGCATCGTGGACTGTGGAGACAAAATCAAAATCAACATCCAGAACCCTCAGTGGATAATAGCCTACACAGAGGCTACAAAAATCAGAAAAATCAAAAAGAGTCACCCGAATAAGGATAACCGGGATACTCCACAACGTCAAAGGACGTCAGCCAATCATAAGGCATCGCTCACATCAGAAAGAGCATCTTCGTGTCTACACCCCAAGGAAACAGAAATTCCCCATGGGTACCAACTATGCAAATGCAAGTTGGGGCACAAGAACCTATGAATGACTGCACATCCCCTAGATGGGTACCAACTATGCAAATGCAAGTTGTAGACCCCTAAAATTGTCCGGGTCGGAAATAAGACTCGAAGACTCTCAAAGATCGAAGGAAAGTCAGCCAGAAGGACTCCCAGAAGACCATAGGATGACTATCTTTAGGTTTAGAGGTCTTAGAGTAACCAAAAATAAGAAAGTGGGAGGTTTGGAGCTCAATACGGCCTCCTTGGAGTTCAGTACGGCCGTACTGCACATTTTGAACTACAATACGGCCGCACTGAACTCAATACGGCCGTATTGAAGTTTCTGAACTTCAATACGGCTACATTGAATTTAATACGGCTGCACTGAACTTCAATACGGCTGCATTGAATTCAATACGGCTGCACCGAACTTCAATACGGCTGCACTGAACTTCAATACGGCCGTATTGAGGTTTTTGAATTTCAATACGGCCGTATTGAATTCAATACGGCCGTATTGTAGTTCAAAACTTCAATACGGACCGTATTGACCCCCAGAGACCGTATTGAGCCTCATCCCTATAAATATGACGTCAATGGGACGTCATTATACACTTTCACACTGAGTTTTAACCCTCTTCTTGAGTATTCTGGGTTTTTTTGAGCAGTGCTCTGCCTAGAAATCACTCGGAGAGTTGATCCGACGAAGTTCTTGAGTCACGAGCCATTTGCTTGAGTCTCGAACCTAGTCGAAGGGAAATCCTCCGGATTTCCATAGTTAAAATTTTATAGGAGGGAGCGAGCGGTCTTGTAGAGGGAGGGAACGCCAAAACGCTTCCCAATTTCTGTCAAGATATATAAGAAAGCACGCTTCAAAGGTCTATATCTTTAAAGTCCCTTCTTTTACCGCTTTCTGTGTGTACATATTTAAACTGTCATCATGTAGATAGTTAATTTATAATTGCTTAGAATAAATAGGGGTAATTTAGTAATTTTGCACTATTATTTTTAAATAATCTGTCATAGGGAACCCGAAAGGGGCGCTGTGGGGTGCTAACACCTTCCCCACGCGTAACCGACTCCCTTACCCGACTCTGGTTGTCATGGCCGAAGTCGATTTTTGAATCGATTGCCTTAAACTTCTTTTTCCAATGTTTTGAGTAAAACATTGGTGGCGACTCCACGAACCCTTCCTTTTTATGAAAACCGCTAATCGATGGAGGGTCCCGCTTGGGATTAACATGGATTGGTGACCCTTTTAATAAAATTGCTCGTCTGACAAGGTCTCAGTTTGAGAATAAGTCATTCTAGCAATCCATATTTTCAAACAAATAAAAGAGTCCAACCATCCTTCGCGAATGCCGAAAGCCCGTTTCGGGCCGGTGGCGACACTATGTGCCCACTAAGCAAAGACACATCAATAGTGGAATAGAATGGAATCAACCAAGCAAGCAACTATAAGCATGAAGAGGCCACCACACCTTACTTCTTCACCAAATGAAAGATGATCCAAGAGAATGCCAGACTAGGAATGGTTTCCTCACCAAAGCCAAGAGTGGCTTCCGAAATAATACTCATTAATAAAGATTCAGCAAATAACATCATCATGGGATGGGATCCCTCCACCAATGATGACAACAAAAGATAAAATAGAAAAAGGCAAGCTTCGTACATGTTGAAAAAGCCAAAGCATTTAAGAAAAAATAGCAGAAAAAGGCAAGCTTCAAATATGAAAAAGCCGAAACTAAACAAAAATGAAATTCAGAAAAAAGAAACCTACCACAAGCAAGCGCCTGGAGAGGCATCACAATACTCATGTGGCAGGGGAAACACTGGAATCCCTGCTAGCCATCCACTTCTCTCCCACCAACACAGGGGCACATCAAACATCTCCTGCCCATCCACCTAGGGGCAGTCTTTCATCCCACAACACCAACAAGAAAAGCCAAGAAAGGGAAACACAAATTCCAATTGACAGCATCTGAACAAAAGACAAAAGCAGCCCAAATTGGAGGCATCACGACACACCTCCTGCCCAACATCCTTGGGACAATATCTACCAAAATTCAAGCAAACCAATGAGGGCACCGACAGTTTCCTCAAAATACAACAAAGGTCTGGAGAAATTATACTCGCATCCTAATCCGATATACGACAAAGCCGTAAGGGAAAGGTCTGGAGAGACTGCACTCGCATCCCAATCCAGTATACGACAAAGCCGTGAGGGAAAGGTATGGAGAGACTGTACTCGTATCCCAATCCAGTATACGACAAAGTTGTGAGGGAAAGGTCTGGAGAGACTGTACTCAAATCCCAATCCGGTATACGACAAAGCCGTGAGGGAAAGGTCTGGAGAGACTGTACTCGCATCCCAATCCGGTATACGACAATGCCGTAAGGGAAAGGTCTGGAGAGACTGTACTCGCATCCCAATCCGGTATACGACAAAGCCGTGAGGGAAAGGTCTGGAGAGACTGTACTCGCATTCCAATCCGGTATACGACAAAGCCGTGAAGGAAAGGTCTGGAGAGACTGTACTTGCATCCCAATCCGATATACGACAAAGCCGTAAGGGAAAGGTCTAGAGAGACTGTAGTCATCTCCCAATCCGGTATACGACAAAGCCGTAAGGGAAGTTGAGCTACGAAAATACTCCCTCTTCAACAAGCTACAAATAAAAGAACGCACTATCACAAGAAAAACAATGGAGCATCTACTTGAAGATCAAAGATCAGGTGTACAGTTTGTCAGCCTTGTTACCCAATAGAGTATGCAACCAACACTCAACTACTCTAAAGGGCGAGGACACGAGCAATTACACCTATCCAAGAGAAGGAACGTAGAAGCGCCAATACCAAAGAGACGAGGAGGAGACCCGGACGAAATGTCTACGTCTTTACTTGCCTTTGGAAAAGCAACACATAGCTACTCCAAAGGACAAGAAAAGACGGGCAGCTGTAGACACCCAATTTCGTCCGGGGGGCACACAAACAAAGAAATGGACCTTCGTTATGAAGGAAAGGAGCTTCCGAAGCAGGCAAATAACAAAACAGGACGTCAAAAGGCCTAAAGGCCAAATAGGGTGTTTTTAGTAGCGCGAAACAGGCTGTTCCAAAATCGGAACGGCCCGTTCCAAAGTTAGAACGGGCCGTTCCAAAATCGGAACGGGCCGTTCTGAACCCCAGAACGGGTCGTTCCAATATCAGAACGGACCGTTCCAATATAACTAAAAACACCTAAAGAGGCTTGTGTGGAACGGGTCGTTCCAATACCAGAACGGGCCGTTCCAAACAAGGCAAATTTGGAACGGGCCGTTCTGGAAAGGTAAAATTCGTGTTATTTTCTACTCTGGAACGGGCCGTTCCATTTTCAGAACGGGCCGTTCCAGGGTACAAAATTTACACATAATAATTGGGCCAGAACGGGCCGTTTCGAAACCGGAACAGGTCGTTCTGGCCCACTGCTGATCCCTATAAATTGAAGCCTTGGGCACAGTTCTCCAGGCGGCCAGAGAAATTTCGAATAAGACTCCTTTGAGCACGAAAATTCTCTATCTCTCTCCCTTCTATTATATTTCTTGAGATTTGTGTCGCATCTCTATCTTCTCTCTCCCTCCTATTGTATTTCTTGAGATCTGTGAGGCATACTGTAGTGTGATAGGTCGCCACAAAGTACCTTCTCCATATTTGAAGATTCAATAAAGCTCGTTCAAGAGGTATTTCAGTCAATCTTTTTCTCTCTCTTTTATTTTTCATCTTTATCTCTTTTTTTGTTATAACAAACCTCATAATGTAGATATTTTAGGGTTAATCGTTTAATTTATATTTTAAATATGTAAATAAATATTAATAAAGGAGATTCAATATTTAATTTATTAATTTTTATCATATTAACTTCATCATAGGGTACCGATTGAAGGCGTTGTAAGGGTGCTTAATACCTTCCCTACACGTAACCGACCCCCGAACCCAATTCTGGTTATTAAGGCCATTATTGGATCTTTAAAAACCTTTTCTTTTTCCAATGTTTTGAGTAAAATATTGGTGGCGACTCCATGAACCTATTTTCAAAACCATTGATTAAGGATTAGTCTGGTGTCCGGGCATTCCTTAATTAATGAGACTTTTAAAAGGATGTCTAAACCATAGGTCGCAAAATCGGAAATTTTCGGGTTGCGACAACACTTAGAAAGCTTTCTTTATCCAAGGGGGATTATTCAATAAATAAATAAATAAATCATGCATAAATAAGCATTCAACATTTTTGCATCCCAACAAGAAAAGCCAAAAAAGGAAAAACACAAATTCCAATTGACAGCATCTGAACAAAAGATAAAAACATCCCAACCCGGTATATGACAAAGTCGTGAGGAAAAGGTCTAGAGAGATTGTACTCACATCCCAATCCGGTATACGATAAAGCCGTGAGGGAAAGGTCTGGAGAGACTATACTCACCTCCCAATCTGGTATACGACAAAGCCATGAGGGAAAGGCCTGGAGAGACTGTACTCACATCCCAATCTGGTATACGACAAAGCCGTGAGGGAAAGGTCTGGAGAGACTATACTCAGTTCCCAATCTGGTATACGACAAAGCCGTGAGCGAAAGGTCTAGAGAGACTGTACTCACATCTCAATCCGGTATACGACAAATCCGTGAGGGAAAGGTCTGGAGAGACTATACTCACATCCCAATTCGGTATACGACAAAGCCGTGAGGGAAAGGTCTGGAGAGACTGTACTCACCTCCCAATTCGGTATACGACAAAGCTGTGAGGGAAAGGTCTGGAGAGACTGTACTCACCTCCCTATTCGGTATATGACAAAACTGTGAGGGAAAAGTCTGGAGAGACTGTAGTCACCTCCCAATCCGGTATACGACAAAGTCGTGAAGGAAGCTGAGCTACGAAAATACTCCCTCTTCAACAAGCTAAAAATAAGAGAACGCACTATTGCAAGAGAAGCAATCAGAGCCATGGCATGGAGCATCTACTCGAAGACTGAAGATCAGATGTATAGTTTGTCACCCTTGTTACCCAATAGAGTACGCAACCCAACACTCAGCTACTCTAAAGGGCGAGGATACAAGCAAATACACCTATCCAAGGGATGTAACGTAGCAGCGCCAACACAAAGAGATGAAGAGAAGACCCAGATGAAATGTCTACGTCTTTACTTGCCTTTGGAAAAGCAACACATAGCTATTCCAAAGGACAAGTAAAGAGGGGCAGCTGTAGACACCTAATTTCGTTCGGGGGGCATACAAACAAGGAAATGGACATCTATTATCAAGGAAAGAAGCTCCCAAAGCATAGAAGCAACAAGACATGACATCAAAGGGCCTAAAAGTCTAAACAAGCTGGTTTTAGTAGCCTAGAACGGGCCGTTGCAAAACTGGAACGGGTCGTTCCAGGCTCTTAAAAAAGGCTAAAATCCTAGTTTGGAACGGGCCGTTCCTAAACTGGAACGGGTCGTTCCTAAGCCGGAACGGGCCGTTCCAATTTCCTTAAAATGGCCTAACACCTAAAGTTGGAACGGGCCATTCTGAACTATTAAAAAGGCCTGAAAACACTAGCTTGGAACGGCTGTTTTAGCATACTCAATTATGTGTTAAACTTATCTCTGGAACGGGCCGTTCTAGTTTAAAAACGGGTCGTTTCAGTTACAAAATTAACACATAACGTTTGGATCCAGAACGGGTTGTTCCGGTTTTAGAACGGGTTGTACTGGCCACTTTTTGATGCCTATAAATAGACAACTCGGGCATTGTTCCCAGGGCCACAAAATTTTGTCCAAGACTCATTAGAGCTCAAAATTTCTCTTTCTTTCTCTCCTATTATATTTCTTGAGTTTTGTGAGGCTTATTGTAGTGTGAAAGATTGCCACAAAGCACCTAAAAATCTCCATATTTTAAGATTAAATAGAGCTCGTTCAAGAGGTATTTCAGTCAATCTTTTTCTTTCCTTTTATTTCTTATCTTTTATAAACATTGTTATAATAAAAGAAATCATGTAGAAATTTTAGAGTTAATTGTATAATTTAAATTTCAAGCATAATGCTAACTTCATCATAGGGTACCGATTAAGGGCATTGTAGGGGTGCTTAATACCTTCCCTACACGTAACCGACTCTCGAACCCAATTATGGTTATCAAGGCCATTATTGGACCTTCAAAAAACCTTTTCTTTTTCCAATGTTTTTGAGTAAAATGTTTGTGGCGACTCCATGAACCTATTTTCAAAAACCATTAATTAAGGATTAGTCTAGCATCCGGGCATTCCTTAATTAATGAGATTTTCAAAAGGATGTCTAAACCATAGGTCGCAAGATCAGAAATTTTCAGGTTACGACATATGGTTATATAGTTAACGTAATTTTTCTTGTATATAATGGAAGGTCAATCATCTAAAATAACAGACAAAAACATAAAATATCATTTTCTTCTCTAAAATTCTTATTCATATCTTAGTACTTCTCTAATTTGTTAGGAAAGATATGCACATGTGTAATGATTTCGCTGACCTTTTTCTTTTTATCTATATATATTCCTTCTTTCTCTGTCTTTGACATTTAGGACATTATTTTCGTGTGTTGTTCTAATTTAATGTTATTTATATACTATCATATATGTTGTGTAGCAATGATTCCTTGGCCATGTGATATTTGCACTTATACAACTTCATGGTAATCTTCCTTTTCTAAGCGTGAAGAGAGTCTGCAGGAAGACATTGAAGAAGAGAGGATGGAAACGAGGAATCTGTCCAAGAGGAGGCCAAAGAGGAATCAGCTATGGAGGAGTCGGCTGAAAATGAGGCCATAGAGCTGATAGTGAATGAAGAAGACTTATCCAGTCATTGATATCATAATAGAATTTGACATGAATAAAAATATAGTAAATAAACTAACATATATAGTGAATAGTGAATTTATATGTAATTGAAGACAACTTAGAAGCATTTTGATTTGTAATCTAATTATTTTTCTAATTCTTTTTGTATGTAATGGAGCGTCAACCGTCTAAAATAACGGACAAAAATATAGAAGATCATTTTCTTCTTTAAAATTCTTGTTCATAGCTATATATTCCTTTTTCCCTGTTTTTGACTTTTATGACATTATTACTGTGTTATTCTAAGTTAATGTTATTTATATCCTATCTTAGATGGTGTGTAGCAATGATTGCTTGACCATGTGATGTTTGCACTTATACAATTTCAAGGGGATCTTGCTCTTCTGAACATGAAGGGAGAAACTGAAGATGAGACGACGGAGAAATCTACAATGGAGGATAAGAGGAGACGAAGAAGGAATTGGCCATAGAAGAGACATAAGATGAAGAAAACTTATCCGGTCATTAATGTCATAACAGAATTTAACATGAATAAAAGTATAGTGAATGAACTAATATATCTAGTGAATAGAAAACTTAAATGTAAGTTAAGATAATTTATTTTAAATACTTTGAACACAAATTTTTCATAGAAATCATAAAAGATGATTAAAAAACTGTAATCTTGGATCACATAAAACCACCAATTACATACCAAAAATAAGATATTTTCCCCATTCATTACATGAGTTTAAATACTAATAAACAAAATAAAAACTAAAATTAATAATAAGATAGAAAAGAAGAAATAGATAGAAATAAAATTAAATATATTATTATAATTTTTGATGAAAATCTTATGAAATCATCATAATAACATGTTCAAGAACAAGTAAAAACCACAATCTTATATATAAAAAAAATCCTATATATAAGACATGAATAGACAATTTCTTTCACATTATAACACTTCGTAAAATTATTTTTTTTCTTGTACACTAAAATGGGAAACTACATGTAAAAAACATGTTTTTGGTCTTTGACTTATGTTTTCTTCTTATTTGTCACATTGGTTGTATGTGGTAAAATCAGGAGATGGGATGTAATGCTTGCTTGCTATTAGTCACAAAATATGATACATATAAGATATTTAGGTTGTTAATATCTTTTGGCATATATTTAGGATATCTGTGTATCACCTCTTTATTAGCTCCTTGATTTGTAGTATGATTATGTTCCTAATTTATAGTTAGCTTTCATAACAGTATAATGTTAGTTAACCTAATTCTTCTTGTATATAATGGAGGGTCAACCGTCTAAAATAACGGATAAAAACATAGAAAAAAATTTCTTCTCTAAAATGCTTGTTTATATCTTGACACGTATTTGTTACGAAAGATACATACATGTATAATGATTTTTCACTAACCTTTTTCTTTTTTTCTATATATATATATATATAGTCTTTCTTTTCCTGTCTTTGATTTTTATGACATTATTATTATGTTGTTCTAAATTAATGTTATTTATATCCTCTTAGATTGTTTGTAGCAATGATTCCTTAGTCTTGTAATGTTTGCATCTATACAACTTGAAGGGGATCTTCCTCTTCTGAACATGAAGTCTTTGTTAAGGAGAATGAAGGTTTTGCTTCAGCTTCAAATCAAGAAACTTCTGAAGAGGTAGAAGAGGAATTGATTGTAGGGGAGACAAACGTGCAATCTGTTGAAGACAGACTGCTGGAAGAAACTAAAGATGAAGCTATGGAGGACTCTACAAAGAAGGCGGAAGAATCTGCCGAAGAGGAGGCCAAGAAGCATTGACCATGGAGGAGTCGGCGAAAGAAGAGACAAAGGACAAAGAAGACCAATCCAGTTGATATCATAATAGAATTCAACATGAATAAAATATAGTGAATCAACTAATATATCTAGTGAATAGAAAATTTAGATGTAACTTGTAACATCCCGAATTTTTCTACTAATACTACGAATAATTATTATTATTTTTTTGTATTTATGAAGATTATTTCCTTATAATTATTTTGATTAATTAAATGGGTTTGATTGAAGTTTTAAATGTTTTTAATAATAATCATTTATGAAAATTATTTTGTATAATATTATTAATTATGATATTTTGTTATAATTATTATTTGAAGAAAATCATGTTTTAAATTATATTGATATTTTATTTTAAATTGATGTATATATATATATATATATGTTATTTATTTATTTATTAATTAGTAATTCTGGATTTTCATAACCCCGGAACGGGCCGTTCCACTTTGGGAACGGGCCGTTCCAACTCGAGCATTCATGGGTAAAATTTCAACCTAGATCGGGCTGTTCCACTTTGGGAACGGGTCATTCCGGATGTGGTTTTAAAGAACAAAGTATTAACTCAGAACAAGCCTTCTGGTTTTGGAACGGGCCGTTCTGGGAGAGGCTTTTGTACATGTTCTATGTGCCCAGAACGGGCCGTTCCGGATTCGGAACGGGCCGTTCCGGATTCGGAACGGGCCGTTCTGGCCAAATCCTAATGCCTATAAATGCGTTCCAGCACTCCAGAAAAATGCATTTTTTCACTTTTGACCTTTTTCTTCTACACTTTCTAGAGACCAAGGGGAACCCGGAGGAGGAGATCCTGCTTCAGTTTCAACCCCTGTTTATCGAGGTAAGGGGGAGTGAGAAACCTCACTCTAGGTGTGGGATTGTATGCTGAGTAGTGGGATTGGCCCCTAATCATGTGTTTGTTGCATGTCATATTTTTCTTGTATGTTCCAATTACTTAATTAATATGCGTGTATGAATAGAAACTTTGTGTAGGCTATGATTGTGGAATTTGGTGCTCCTATGAGTTCCTACGGGAAACCCTAAGGGAGTGCATTGATGCTTGTATGAGTAAATTTAATTGTGATAATAATTATATACGTGAATTATCTTATTTTAAATGTTTATTGCATAAATTGGAACGCTCTATGGGTTCTTGAGAGAATCCTATGAGCAGCAGGCAAAATAGGAATATTTTTGTTTCGCCTTCTGTCTGTTCCGTTATATTCCCTATTAAAAGAGATGTGTGAATATGTGTTTGGTTTTGCAAATGGGTGAGTGTTTTTGTGAATTAAAATGCTTATGAATGCCTTGAAATTTTGAAAATTACGTAACCATGATGCGAAACGTGAATATGAAATATGAGAAGCGAGAATAACGATAATGTTACATGAAATATGATGATGTGTTAATGCATAGAGTCTTGTTTGACATGCATCATTTGCATAAATGTTTTAAGGGTACGATATGGAATACACCGCCAGAGAAGGCCCCCTAGTGTAATAGCTTTGGGGATTAGTCCTTGGGGATAGCTCGGTTTAGAAGTCCCAGTCTCGCCCATTGTGTGCATGAGATGTATCTTGTGCGGCTTAGCTATCCCAACGAGACTCTGGTAGTATATCCTTCTAGTGAGAGTGCGCAGAGGGTGTGACCCGGCATGTACTCCTAGACTACTCTTCGTGTATTGCTAGCGGTAATATGCCATGTGATGTTTTAGTGGCGCCACATGCCTGATAATATGTAGTCCGTGTCTATGCATGTGCATTCTTATTATTAAGTGATGATAAATTACTATTTGTATGACTTGGATGATTGGATAAGCTATTGTTGTTGATTGATCTATGAGGTAACTGTATTGTTTGTGTTTGGCTATCCGGTGTGCGTTCCTACACTGTGAGCTAGAGTGAGATGTTTCTCACTCCCTTCTTTTGTGTTGTTTCTCTTGTTTGATATACAAGAGATCATCAGCAGCATGAGGCTGAGGATATGGACAATGGAGCTTAGGCTTCTATGTGGGATTTTGCTCTGATATAGGACATGTGACATCGGGACATAGATAAAATTAGAATATGATGTTGTTTATGTTTCATTAAAGTATATATTTTAGAAAATTCAATTTTTATTCTTTATAATTTTATTTGCTATTTGGGTTAAGTACATGAATGTGAATTCTCTACTCACATGATTATTGGAATTGTCATTTCAATGTTGGGGTAGAGGGTGTCACATAACAAGACAATTTATTTTATACAAAATATTTATATTAGAATATGATAGACTCAATATAAGATTATAATTAACCATTAGCTTCAATTAATAATTAGTAAATATTTTATATTATTTTTTTAAAAGTAAACAAGTTCTACATAAATTTTACGATAAAAAAGTTTATAACTTTTTTTAAAAAATTATAATTGTTAATTTTCATCTATTGAATTCATCATTTACCATGGATAACTTTTTCTAATAATAATTAATATTCTTTATCAATTACATAAATAATTATTAAAAAAATATTATACTTGAATAAAACATAACTTATGCAAACAAAAATAATCTACTATTTTAAAAAAAATTCTACCACGCCTCTTGAACTAATCAATAATCACTGTACAATAATTCATCATATATGATGTATAATTTTTTTTCATACGATAATTGATGAAATTTTAGAATTCATTATTCATTTAATTGTTCGCCAGATACATAATTAATTATAAAAAAAATTATGTTTACATAAATTAACCTTTAAATATATATATATATATATAATTTTTATTAAAAATTATGCAAATTACTTTCGTAAATATTAGATTTGAATAATACAAAATTCTAATAAATGATAGAAGTATATATTTAAAAAAAAATTAAGTACTAAATTTTTATTTAAATATATTTTTTCTTAACATAAAATTTGTATACAAATATATATATATATATATATATATATATATATATATATTATTAAAAATCAAATAAATTAAATTATAATTGATTCAATACTTCTATAATTGTTTACGTGTTACACAAAAAATTATAAAAGCCTATGTATTACTTAATTAAATTTAATTTTATGTTAATATTAATATTTATATTTATATATAATATAATTTTAACTATAAATACATTTCACCAATGACTTTTCAAAAATTATTGAGCTTATGGAATAGTAACATCTTAATTTTAAGGAGTTTCAATCATTCCTCTTCCTCTCTTCCTCTTATATATGTATTATATCTAACTAAAATTCTAAACAAAGTCTATTCAAAATATGATAAAAGAAGCATGCAAACCAAAAAATAAGGGATTATGGATAAGTATAGTTGGGATTAATTTTTATCTATAAAAAGAGACTTGTCAGGAGAGGAAAAGGAATAAGAGACAAAAAAAGAAGAGAAATATTTAGAAAAAACTAGAGATTAAAGGCATAGTTTGGACATTGCATTTTACATAAACAAACTAGCAATGTTGTGTCTCTACCTTTTCATTTTAGTCAACATGTATCAATGCATATTTTATATATATTCAACTTGCAATGTAATTATCCACGTATTTTTTTAGTGTGATTAGTCCTTTTTTTTTCTTGTTTAGTGTAATTGAGGTCTAATACTTTGACCTTTATTTCTAAAAAAAAATGTTAAGTAGATTATTCTTTTTTCTTCTTCTCTTTTTTGTGTTATTTAGATTAATGATTTGATAGTCCACAGTTCAATTATCTTTTTTCTTTTGTATTATTTAGTTATATATATATATATATATATATATATATATATTAGAGATATCTACTCAAAATAATAATATGTGATTTGCGTTTGAGTAACACTTTTTATTAAAATTATGTTATCATTCATAATTTTTGGAGTTTTGAAAAAAATATTTTAACTCATACAATGATTTGTGATATTAATTGAGTAGCAATTCTGCCATTAATATCACTTAAATCATAAGAATTGATAGAATAGTCATTTTCTATCTTGAATTTATGTGCATAAGGTAAAATAAAAATTATTCTTTAAAAAATTTATTTCATGATGCAACAATCAATAATATCAATTGAAAAACATTTTTTTACCATTGACGTTATTTGATTGCAAGGATTTAATGATTAGTCATTTTCTAGCTTAAATTCTTGTGTAAGAATTGTTGAAAAAGTCAAAAGAAATTGATGGTTAAATTTTCAAATTCTCAAACACTTGGTGAAGCTCCTTATTTCTAGGAAAAGAAATGAGCGGAAGAAAGTTTTTCTTTCACTTATAGATATAGGCTTAGTTTTCTTTTTAAATATTCCAACTACAAGAGAAAACATAGAAAAAGTAAAGAGAGAGAGAGAGAAAATAAAATTACAAAATAGTATTTTGTTTTCTGGGTATTTTGGTTTGTGAGTTGAGTGTTTGTAAACACTATTTATATTTTATCCTTTATCAATAACATATTTGTAGCAACCTGGAGACATAGGCACAATTAGCCGAACTCCGTTATCAAGTTTTGTGAGCTATTATTCCACATTTATTTTATTTATCGCAAATCTGATTATAAAAAAATTTGCGTAATTTCTCAACAATTGGTATCAGAGCTTTGGTGGTGATTGCTATTAATTCTCAAAAAAATTATAAACAATCCAGAAGGAGTAAGATTTGAGTGGGAGAAATGGCTGCAAATAAAGGAAAGGTGAAAATTGAAAAGTTTGATGGTGCAGACTTTGGCTTTTGGAAGATGCAAATCAAAGATTATCTATATTAGAGAAAGTTGTATCAACCTCTCTCAGGAAAACAATCAGAGGGCATAAAGGATGAAGATTGGGCTCTTCTCGACAGGCAAGCCTTTATAGTTATTCGGTTGACGTTATCCCGCAATATTGCATTCAATATTGCAAAAGAAAAGATCACGTTGGGTCTTATGGATGCTCTTTCTAATATGTATGAAAAGCCATCAACCTTAAATAAAGTTCATTTGATGAGACATTTGTTTAATTTGCAGATGGTAGAAGGCTCATTGGTAGTGCAACATCTCAATGAACTCAATATAGTCACAACCCAATTGATTTCACTTGCGATGAAAGTTGGAACGTTACACTATCACAGTTGTGAGTAGCTCGCCACGAAGAAATAAGTTAAATATCAATGATGTTCGTGATCTGGTTCTTAGTGAAGAGATTCGACAAAGAGAGTTAGGTGAATCTTCAACGTCTTCAATTTTGCATACAGAGTCAAGAGGAAGAAATTTAACCAGAGGCAATGCACGTGGTAAATCCAAGGAAAGGAGGTTGAGGTCCAAGAATGATCATAGTTTCCATAACTCAAAGACAGTTTAGAGTTGAAATTGTGGAAAGATTGGGCACTACAAAAATCAATGCAAGAGTCCATTAAAGAATCAAGAGGTGAAGGCAGAGGCAAACGTTGCTTCTACCTCAAAAGGAGATGATACGTTGTCTTGGGTGTTAGACTCCGTAGCATCCTTTCATGCTACTTCATAGAAAGAATTCTTCGAAATTATGTTCTTGGAAACCTCGGTAAAGTTTACCTTGGTAATGAACAATCTTGTGAGATTGTTGGTAAGGGTGTAATGAAGATTAAGTTAAATGGATCTGTGTGGGAATTGAAAAATGTTAGACATAATCCTGACTTGACAATGAACTTAATCACGGTAGGCCATTTGGCTAGTGATGGCTACACAAAAGTCTTCCATGGTGATCATTACAAGATTTCAAAGGGTGCAATGACAATTGCTCATGGTAAAATAAAGTGGTACTCTTTACGAGATTGCAGGAGCATGTCATTTAATTGTAGTTGTAACAAATGAAAATCCCAATCTATGGCACCAAAGATTATGCCATATGAGTGAGAAAGGGATAAAGATCATGCACTCAAAGGATAAACTACCAGGTCTTAGATCAGTAGAAATTGACATGTGCGAAGACTGTATACTTGGAAAGTAGAAACGAGTTAGCTTTCAGACAAGTGGAAGAACCCCAAAGAAATAGAGAAATGAGCTTGTTCACTTTGATGTTTGGGGTCCAACAACAGTCCCATCCATTGGTGGAAAATAATATTTCGTGACTTTTATTGATGATCACTCTAGAAAGGTATGGATATATTTTTTGAAACATAAGTTTGAAGCATTTGAGGCTTTCAAGATTTGGAAACCCATGGTAGAAAATGAGACAGGATTAAAGATCAAAAAGCTTAGAACTGACAATGGTGGTGAATATGTAGACATCAAATTTAAGAAGTTTAGCTATGAGCATGTGATTAGAATGGAGAAGACCATGCTGGGTACGCCTCAACACAATGGTGTAGTTGAGCGTATGAATCGAACATTAAATGAAAGAGCTAGAAGCTTGCGTATGTAGTTAGGCTTACCAAAATAGTTTTGGGCAGAAGTAGTCAACACAACAGCTTACTTAATCAATCAAGGTCCATCGGTACCATTGGATCACAAAATACCAGAAGAGGTATGGAGTGGAAAAGAGGTAAAGCTCTCACATCTTAGAGTTTTTGGTTGTGTAGCATATGTGCACATTAGTGATCAAGCAGGAATAAACTTGATCCTAAATCGAAGAATTGCACTTTCATTGGTTATGGTGAGGATGAGTTTGACTACCTCCTATAATGAAAATAAAAAATATGATTCATAGTAAAGATGTGATTTTCAATGAAAGAGTGATGTATAAGGATAAAGAAAACACATACAATAGCAATTTAGAACAGCATGGGCTAGTGTATGCAGATGTGGATGATGTCCAAGAAACTTCTATAATTGATACTCCTTAGTTAGAGGAATCAATTGACACACCAAAGCCTTCAACTCTAGCTCCTATTTTGATAAAGTCTTCTAGGCCTCATGTGCCTAATAGAAAAAAACATAATTATACATTGTTAACTGATGAAGGGGAGCCTGAAAACTATGAGGAAGCATGTCAGACTACAGATGCTAGTAAGTGGAGCTTGCCATGAAAGATGAGATGAAGTCCTTAGTATCCAATCAGACATGGGGACTTATAGAGTTACCTATTGGAAAAAGGCACTTCATAACAAATGGGTGTATTGGGTGAAGGAGGATCATGATGGCTTCAAGAGATACAAAGTCTGACTAGTTGTCAAAGGATTCCAACAAAAGGAAGGTATTGACTACATTGAAATATTTGCTCCAATTGTGAAGCTCAATACTATCAAGTCAGTCTTAAGTATCGTTATCATTGAAGGGCTCTACCTTGAGCAATTAGATGTGAAGACTGCATCTCTTCATAAAGACATAGATGAGGAGATTTACATACATCAAGTTGAAGGTTTCTTATAAGAAGGGAAAAACAATATGGTGTGCAAATTAAAGAAAAGCTTGTATGGTTTAAAACAAGTTCCAAGACAATGGTACAATAAATTTGAAGGCTTTATGCATAAGGAAGGTTTCTAGAAGTGCAACACCGATCATTGTTGTTTCTTCAAGAGATATAAGTCTAGTTATATTATTCTGCTACTTTATGTCGATGATATAATAGTAGCAGGTTTAGATATGGATGAGATCAAAAGTTGAAACAACAATTGTCAAAAGAATTTGACATGAAGGACTTAGGTCCAGCAAAAAGGATCCTTGGAATGCAAATCACGAGAGATAAGCAAAGAGGTATTTTGCAGTTATCTTAGGTAGAGTACATCAATCGTGTTTTGCAAAGATTCAACATGGGTGACACCAAACCGGTTAGCACACCTTTGGCTAGTCATTTTTTCCTATCGAAAGATCAGTCCCCTCAGGTGGAGGAAGAAAAAGAGTTCATGGCTGAGATTCCGTATGCTTCAGCCATCAAAAGTTTGATGTATGCAATGGTCTGTACAAGACTAGAAATTGGCCATGCAGTGGGAGTTGTTAGTATGTTTATGTCGAATCTAGGTAAAGCTCATTGAGAAGCAGTTTAAGTGGATTTTGAGGTATCTACGAGGCACTATAGAGAAGTGTTTGAACTTTAGTAAAGGAGAATTAAAAGTACGAGGCTACGTAGATTCAGACTTTGGAGTTGAAGTCAATCACCAAAGAAGTACCACTGGTTATATTTTCATTATTAGTACTACAGTTGTTAGTTGGATGTCACAAATATAGAAGATTGTTGCTTGATCCACTACAGAGGCTGAGTATGTAGCAGTAACAGAAGTCAGTAAAGAATTATTAACAGAGTTAGGATTTATTCATGAGAAGAGTGTTTTGCATAGTGATAGTCAGAGTGCAATACATTTGGCAAAGAATTCAGCATTTCATTCTAGAACAAAAAACAAATTGGTCTCCGTTATGACTTCATCAGATCTTTGCTTGAGGATGGGGTGCTAACATTGAGAAAGATTTTAGGAAGCAAGAATACAGTAGACATGTTGACAAAGGTAGTAACCACTGACAAATTGAAGTTGTGCTCAACTTCAATTGGCTTGCTAGAATAATAAACAAGATAAGGCAGCTGCATTGATCGAGATGTGTAGACAAATTGAAATTAGTCTTAAAGTGGGAGATTGTTGAAAAAGTCAAAAGAAATTGATGGTTAAATTTTCAATTTCTCAAACACCATACAAAATTGGTGAAGCTCTTTATTTCTAGGAAAAGAAATGAGCAAAAGAAAGTTTTTCTTTCACTTATAAATATGGGATTAGTTTTCTTTTTTTAAATATTCCAACTACAAGAGAAAGCATAGTAAAAGAAAAGAGAGAGAGAGTTAAAATAAAATTAGAAATAATATTTTATTTTTTGAGTATTTTGGGTTGTGAGTTGAGTGTCTGTAACCACTATTTATATTTTCTCCTTTATCAATAATATATTTGTAGCAGTCTGAAGACGTAGGCACAATTAGCCAAACTTCATTATCAATTTTTGTGAGCTATTATTCCACATTTATTTTATTTCTTGCAAATCTGATTATAAGAAATTTTGTGTAATTTCTCAACAAGAATCTTTTCATCTTACCAAAGCAAAATATTTTTCAAGACAAAGAAAAATGGATATTTCAAAAATACAAAAATGTGTTTATCACCATCGAAAATTGAAGATTGTTAAGTCAAAAGACAATCTTGAATCTCTTGATCTTAGAGTTTTAATGCTAATAATGAAAATATTTTATAATAGAAAATATCTTCAAAATATGTCTTTGAAAATACTTATCAAACAAAGTGTAAGACGTAGATCGTCTATAAGATGACGTAAATTAGACAAAACATATTATTTGTCTCATATACATTAAATGGTTATTATTTATTGAGACTAACAACAAAAGTTTCTTGAATTTTTCATTCCTTTAAAGATCAAACTAGAAGATTATCTTGGAACTCACAAATACATTCAAGAGAATGAGATCATACTTTTCGTCAAGACCAAGGACAAAGATTCCTAAAATCATGGAGAAAGCAAATAAAGTCATTGTTATTGCTACATTCTGCTAACATTACTTCTACAAGCTCCATTTGGTATGAAAAGTTGATAAGTATCCTACTTGATCAGATAAGAGATACCATTTGGTGAATTACATTTAATGCTCGCATTAAATGAGCCAAATGGTTACCTACATCACATGGAAAGACGATGAAGATAGATGAAACAAACTTGTGAGTTAGACTCAAAGTGTTGCAATAGTCATCTTCTCTAAGCTACTATATAAGAAGATCCAAAGCTCAAAAAAGGAAGAACAAAAAAAAGAGATAACAGACATATAAATCCATTTATGCAAAAACATACTCTCTATAAATTTATTCTTTCTTGTAAATACTCATTGCTCTGTATTGGTAGTATAACATTTAAGTGAGATGAACACAACGCTTGAGTAACCTTCAGAACCATTGTTATAAGGTTGAACATGGAGAAGCTTGTTTGAAAAAGAATACCTGTTTTAAGCCTAGAGGCTTGACTGTAAAAGAATACTTGGTTGTTAAACTTTGAGAAGCTTGTTATTAAAAGAATACTTGTGTTATTGCTTGAAGAAGCAAGTCAAAGAATACTTAGGATTGATTCAGATGTGGCTTGTTGAAAGAATACTTGTATCTTTGTTTAAAAATAGTGGAACTCAATCTAGTTGGATTGATAATTGAAAGTGGTCTTGATGGTTGAGATGAATCAATATAAAAATACCTAGTGTTCCATCTGACTACTCTCCACACTTCATTTGACTAGAGTTACTACTTCACTATGAAAAATGTGTGAGTTTTGATACATACTATTCAACCCCTTTCTAGTATTTATCTTTTTTCTACAAGATGAACTCGAAGTACCCCTTGATGTCCTCTCAACTTGTTGTAATTTTCCAAGGGAGCGTTGTAATTTTCCAAGGGAGCCTTCATTGGAACCTTTGAGACCTTGGAGTAATAACACAATTTTGTATGCAATGGTGTTGAAGATTAAACATGTTATAAGATTCCATAATGTTACTACGACAAGTGTGACAGATTTTAGAAGAATAACCAATATTAGAACAAAGGTTTGAATATGATATGGACTATGGAGTAAACTTAGCATAGAAGGCAAACAATAAGATCCATATACAATTATACATCATAAATTGGGAAGTTCTAGTGACTTTGAAGGTTTCAAAGTGACTTTCTTTGAGTAATTTATGTAACATGGGATTGGTAATTGCTTTCCCCGCATCATTTTAGAAACTTGCAAGTAAGCACTTAAATAATTAGCATAAAATATACTAAAAGAAACTAATGTCATTTCTTTATGATTGTAGTATAATATATGACCAGATCATACCATCCAGATTTAGAATAAAATGTATAAAATCGTAATTTGGAGTATTTAGCTTCTTGAATAATTTGGTACGAATTCATATAAATTGTTATTCCAAATTTTCTCTTCATAAATGCTTCCTTGAGCTTTGTAAAGAGAACCGAATGTTCCATAACAAATTAAAAAAGCTTATGAAAAAATCCACAAAATCCATGTCATTCTCATATTTTCGTCATTGTCAAGGGATTTTGTCTTTGCATGTTCAATCAATGATCAATGGCTCATAACTGGACTTGCACCATAAAATAAATATAGGTTTCAATTTCTCATAATTGGAGTTGAACCATAAAGTAATGATGGGTTTCAATTCCTTCGTAAAAGTGAATTTGAGGAAATTTGATTAGCGTGGTTCGATGAAAATGAAATGAAGAAAAACATAGGGTTTTTTTTAAACACAAAGAAAAGTATTGAATAATTGAAATTGCTGGGAGAGTGTCTAAAGCATATAAAAGACTTGTTCCGTCTTGTACTTAACCCTTTCAAATAGAGCACAACATAAAAATGTTTTGTGTTCAACATACAAGAGAAAAAGTTGTCTTGTGATTCAACTATTTGACCTATAATGTATGTGTTTCAAATAGTGTCAAAGTAAGAGGAAGTAAGTCGATGAGTGCAATTTAAGAACTTGTCACAATCATCTTCATAAGCTACCTATATAAAGAAGCTTGGACAAACTCAAAAAATATAGATTAAGCAACTAAAATAAACTTATTTTTTATTCATTCTCTGTAAAGATTTTCTTTGTACTTAAATGTTTATCACATCTTGCTTGTAAGACGAATTCTATGTTATTTACCTAGTTAAAACTTTGTGTTTTTTCTTGAAGTCTAAAAAAGTTATATGTTTAAAGAATACTTGGTGTTAAAGCTTGGAGAGGTTTTATTGTTCAAAGAATATTTGGGTAATTTGCTTAAAGAAACAAATCAAAGGACACTTAGGTTGAGCCAGAAATGCCTTAAGAAATAATACTTATATCTTTGTGAAAGATAATAGAACTTGATTAAGTTGATCAAGAATCTAACATGATCTCGATAGTTGAAATGAAGCAGTATAAAATTGTCTTGTATTTGTTGCTTTTCTTCGTCTACACCCCTTGGTTTTAGGTATCTATTTTGAGTTTATTTATAGATATTATCCAAATTTTCTTTTAATGTCTGTGTTTTTTTCAACAATATTATATATATATAAAGAGAGAGAGAGAAAGGGAGAGATCTACTTACTTCAAAAATAAGTTTACTTAAACTTACTCCACTCAATAACATTTTTACATCAAATTTTAACAATTCAACCGGTAAATTAAAAGTTCTTAATGCATAGATTAAGTTTGCAAAATTAAAAAAAATTAAAAACTATTTAATACTCTATTTCATTAATTCAAATCAACTTATAAGATATTTTTATAATTATTTTTCAATTTAAATTAAGGAAATGACATGTTAAATAATTTTTATTTTTTTTTAAATTTTACAGACTTAGTATATGGGTAAAAACTTTTAATTTTTAATGATTTGATTATTAAATTTCGATATAAAATATGAGTTATAAAATAAAATAAATCTAAATACACTAATTCTTGAAACAAATAGATCTTAATTAATATATATATATATATATATATATATATATATATATATATATATATATATATATATATATATATATATATATATATAGAGCATATCAAGTGAGAGGAAATTTATTATGAAAGATGAGAGGGTTAAAATATAACCCTTAGATTAATTTTCTCTCACTTGATTAAACTCTAAATTTTCTCTCACTTGATTAATCTAAGGATTATATTTTAACCCTCTTATCTCTCATAATAAATTTCCTCTCACTTGATATGCTCCCTCTATATATATATATATATATATTCTCTTTTATATCTCTCTTGCATTTGAAATGTCTAAATATATTTTTTTCCAAAGAAGAATCAAGTCATAAAGTTATAAGATGAGAAGTACAATTTGAATATTGGGATTCACGTTGCCCACAGGCAAATAATAAATACGAGCTTACATGTGGGAATGATTTATCTAGTGGCGGATAAGATGAAAAGTAGAATATTATCATGATTCATGATAGAGATAGATAATTTTATAGTAATTTATAAGAAAAATTAAAATTAAAAAATAATATTAATTTATGTACATTTTATTTTAAAAGTTGAATACTTTTATAAAATTAAGTGCAAAATTTTATTTTAATTTTCAAGTTTAATTTTTTTCTTATTGTTTTCAACATTTTATGCCGCTTCATTTTCAAAAAAAAAATAATAAAATAAATAAAAGGTCCTATGGGTAATTTAGAGATTAGTTCAAGGTGAAATAGTAAATAATTTAGAATATTAAAAGCTAAAATGATTTTATATAAAATAATAACGAAAAGTGAATATATACATAAATCTGTCGATGAGTAATGTTAACAAGAAAGAAAAAAAAAAAAAATATATATATATATATATATATATATATATATATATATATATATATATTGTGATCATATATTGTACAAGTATTATTTTCTTATATTAAATAGTTATACAAGTATCATTTTTTTCTATTAAATAGTTTCCTCCATAGTAATATAATATGAGTTAATTACCTATACACTGTCAGTTTAAAGTTTTTTTACACTGGTAACTAATTATATCTCTTAATTATGTCATGTCACCGTTAAAAGTAAATGTATTTACAGTAATATGACATAATTAAGAGATATAATTAGTTGTCAGTGTAAAAAAATTTTATATTGACAGTGTATAGGTGATTAACTCATATAATATTTATATATTAAAAATATTTTGTGTTTTCATGTTTTTTAAAAAATTAAATAAAAGTGAGTCGTTAATAAAAAATAAATAAAATTTGATCAATGATTATTTTTTTTAGTTTAATATCAATATTTTAATACTTTATGTTAGATTAATCTAGTTACTAAAAAATAAATAAAATTTGATCAATGATTATTTTCGTCATGAGTGGAACTCAAACGAACCATTAAATCTAATAAAAAAACAATTGTTGAATAGTTATAATTATAAAATAATTTTTAAAAATAATTAAAAAAATAAAGAGTAATTCAACAGAAAAACTTAAGAATTAAATTATCCAAAGATAAAATGTAGATACCAAATAATATAATTCTTCTTACTAATAATATAGATAATAAAAAAATTTAAAAAAAAATTGAACAGACATGATGAGTGGCCATTTCATTATTAGAATGGAGAGATTAATGGCTCCATAAAGAGTGAAGGGAAGAAACAAAGGTGATGCAGCGGATAGAAAAATTCAGCGCTGACGCACTCGCGGAGAAGAAAAAGACACAAATGCATCATTGCTTAGTGGACATTTTTCATGCCTTATCTACATACTTATCATCAATAAAGTTTTTGCTTTCACCCTTTTCTTTCTTTCTTTCTCCAATAATGCCAACCGGATGCAAAGTTCCGTGAGAATCACGCCCGTGATTCTAAATCACGACCGTGATTCTCACGAACTGGGAACCAAGATTTAACCCTGTTTATGAAATTTGGACGGAAGTCCCACATTGAAGTATTTTAAAATAAATTAGGACTAAATTGAAACCAAAAGTTAAAGTGGGATCAAATTAAATTTTTTAATATTATAAGAGATCAAATTAGGGTTTTAGCCTAATATTTATAAATAATAATCATTAATTTTTAAATTTACTTAAGATTAAGTGTCTTTTATACCCTCCGTTTATTATTAACTGTTTTTTACGCACTCACTTATAACTAACATTAAATATAACATCCACTTAATCACTAGGTTAGCCTAGGAGTTGGGTGGGGAAGGGTTGAAGTAATTAGAAGCATGAGGATCTAAGTTCAATTCTCATTGTGACCGTCTTTGTAATATTTTCTACCTTTACTAAAAAAAAAATATAACATTAATACAATCAAGGTCCCAAGAGAGACTAGTTTTCAACGAAACCAATAAATACTCCTATCAATACCATGATATCAAAAAGAATATATTTATTCTATGTTACTTATAATTAGAGTCAAAGATAATATATTAATATAAACATAATATTTTCAAACTTAGTAAATGACCCAACCATCATCAAAACATAATATTTGATCATAGTGGTCTTAGAATAATATAAACTTTTCTTTTATATCATCAATAATTATAAATTATAAATTTTATATATATATATATATATATATATATATATATATATTAAGTTTACCTTTAAGGAAAGTTATATATTTTTACAAAAAAAAAATATAATTTTAAAATAGATTATATTGTAACTCTAGTTTATCTTTAATTTATATTACGTACCATTTAAATAAGTTTGAAGTGATTTATTTTAGATTTTTTTGAATTTTTTGAATTTCATATATATATATATAGAGTATCTAATGAAAGAATGACTCATAATAAGAGACCGGAGGAGTAAATTATAACTTTTAGTTTATAAAAAAAAAATAATTAATGATTCAGATTAAATTCAATTATAGAAACTTTCTTACAAGATTAATATTATTTTTATCCTTTATATCTATCAACATTACCACCATAACTATCATCACTATTGTTATCATTGTCATTATTGTTATCATCATGTGGCAACAACAATGGTGGTGATCGTAGTGATGACGATTGATGGAACCTCCTCACCATTGATGGATGGGTGGGCCAATGGAGGAGTCTCCTTGCTCCAAGAATCATGGATCACCATCAAGAGTAAAAGTGGACGTCCAAAGAGAGGATGAAGGGACGTGATGTGTGGAAGCTCTCTTAGGAAGGTTGGCTCACTCCAAGATGAAGGTGGAGGCCACTCTAGGGTTTTTCACTCACCAAGGGTGGAGAGAAAAAAAAAAGATAGCTAAATTTTAACCTAGTTAGTGACTAAGGATAGGATTTTGAGGCACAAAAGGTTCGCTCAATATCATAATAATCCAAAGTGTATACATGGTTGGAGGCCTAGGGTATATATAGATGGAAGGAAGGCATCTAGGGTTATATTTAGGAGTGCATGGTCGAGTAATGCAAGCCAAATGCACTCAATTACACCCTAAATGTGGTGTGGGTTCCTTTCCTCCTAAAAGACTAAAATACCCTTTGACATAAGAATAGAAAAAGGTGGACTTTGACCTCAAAAGTCAAGGTTTAAGTCCAAAAATAAATCCTAATATAATTTTCCCCATAATACAAAGGCTAAATGAAAAATACAAAAGAAATCCTACCATCTAGGGTACCCCAAAATACAAGGGTAAAAAGGGGAAATAAAAGCAATAAATCTTATACTACTAATGATAAACTTAGGAGAGGATCAATACTCTACACACATGATGAACATAGCTCTAGGCATGATGTCTCCTCTATCCTTCTCTATTCTTCTAACCATGGACCTAGTAATGGGTCTCACATGAAACTCCAAGGGTGATCTTCCATCAATGATGGTTATGGTACTGGTGGCATTGTCACCACCACCGTCATTCCACCATTGTTGTTATTGTCACCATCACCACTGACAATGATAGTGGTGGTGGTGGCGATGCTACCAACATTATCACTATGTTACTGCCACCACCATTGTCACATGGCGATGACAATGGAGATAGTGACAATGATAGTAAGGATAGTGATGGTGATTGCAATGCTAATATTGATATTTGTTAAAGGGATAATAATAAAGACAAAACTTAGATATAGTGTCTTAGGTGTAATTGATTTTGTTCTCCAATTAGAGTTGGAGTTTTACCTCGATATTATGTACTTTCATTTAATGCACATCTCACTAATATACATTTACACATACTATCGAAGTAAAACTTCAAATTTTGATTAGAGAACAACATGGACTACACCTAAGGAATTGTACCTATGTTTTGTCCTTAATGATAAAACCATTAAAAACTCATCTTATTTCCAACCTCACCTCAATCGTTGAGCTAATTTGGTTGGATAATTGGATTCCGAGTTTGAGAGTACAAAATCCCCTCACTTTGAACTTAAGAAGCATTTTTTTAATTATGTTATTAATACGTAATATTTAATAAAAAAAATTTGATTGACCATCTTTAATAAAAAAAAATATTTAAACTATATTCTTTTTATATACAAAATTTGAATCTAGAACCTTAATTTAAAAGATTTAATTAACTATGATTTAAATTAACAATTAGGTGGTAAGAAGCGTATAGACACTATTACATTTTAATTCTTAAGCAACATTTTCTTTCTTACATTTTTTAAAATGTTACTATATATTGAATAAATAGGTTATTTTGCAACATTTTTTTTAAAAAAATGTCATTATACATAAAATAACATTTTTTATTTCAATATTATTCTTTTCAATTGTTTTCAAAATCAAAGTCTCATATCGAATAAAAAAATATTATATAGGTTTTTTTGCAACATTTTTTTTGAAAAATATTATTATAATTGCTTCTAAAATCAAAGTCCCAAATCGAATAAAAAAAATTTCTCATATCTAATTGTTACCTATAATTAAAGTCTCACATCGAATAAATGAATGACTCATAAAGAGTATATATAATCATATAATTATATACTTAAGATAAATAAACTTTGATATTTGATATATAATTAGTAGTAACTAATTGAGAATGTCTATAATTTTCTCTTAAAGAATTCTTAAGAGTTTATGAAACATAAAAATATAATAATTGATAGTAATATCTAAATTAAAATTAATTATCATTTTATAAAGTTAATAAAAACTCAGTAACATCATTAAAATGTTACAAAAATATTACTTTGAGAACATTTTTTAAAAATCTTTAGCAACATGCTATATATATATAACATTTGATAATTTATTGTCAAAATAAATTAGTAATATTTATATATAATTAGATAATATTTTTTAAATATTGTTAAAAAAAATTTGTGTTACATGATACTCACAAAAACAGCCTGTTTCGTTACATTTCATATTTTCTAGTTTTACAGAATAATTGACCAGCAAATGAATCTTCACATGGGAGCCATGTGCCCCATGTGTTATTGAATAGTTTTGAATCGTGTCGTCGTTTGCATTGGTTATTTATTTATTTATTTTAATTTTTAATACATTAAGTCATTTGCATGTTAAGGTTTGTAAATTAAAACGAATTATAATGTTTTCTTTCTAAATTAATATGAGTAAAAGTTATATTTAAATTAATCTTGTTAAGACATTTGAATATATACGACACTTTAAATTCAATTAATAATATGTTGATCTCTTGCATCTATAACTATGAATTTTTTTATTAGTTTGAAATCTATGACATGTGTATTTTTTTATGATCAGAAAGTCTTTGATCTTCTCTTCCATACATATCATTTTGCAATGCTTTTAAGAACATATGGTATGGTCGGACTCTGAAATTGGAGTGTGATATTCGTTTTCTTTATTGATGTCATCACCCTTTTGAAATAAATTGAAAATTGGATCAGTTCATGTATGTCACATGTCTTCTCGTGTGCATCGATGGTATTTTACGTCCCAATTTGAAGAAATAAATCAATTTTCAATAATAATAGCACAACTCATCAATAAATGGTCGACAGTTTTGATGGAAGAACTTTGGAGGGGGCCGGATTGATGTAGCTTCCTTCAAGTCTCTCCCTAGATCTTTGGCTCCTAGAATCCTTCCAATGCTTGTGTAAGGCTCCAATGGAGGGAGGAACCTCACGGCCACCTTAAGATGGTGGAGAAGCCTCTCAAGAATGCGCCACTCTTGGTGAAGGGATAAGCATTCTTCAACCCGCCACACTTGTCTTTGGAAAAAGTGATAAGAGATTGGTTTTGCACAAAGAGGTTTAGGACCTTTGGGAGGAGAGAAATCTGATCTCTAATCTGAATACTCAATTCTCATTAATGCCAAAAGTGTCATACAAGTGAAAATTTGAGGCTATATAGGCGTGGCCACCTAGGGGTTAAGCTAGACTAGATCATGGTTCACTAGGAACCATGGTTGGGTCCGTCCAACTTAGGGAGCAAGAAAAGGCTAGACCATGGTTCACTAAGAACCATGGTTGAGCCTTCCTAAACCGCCCTTGTGTAGGAGAGAAAAGAGGTCCAAGCATTTGGCCAAGTGTGCACCAATGTGAACACAAGGTGTGAACACAAAGGTGTGGACGGTTTTGATTGGTTTCATTTAACTCCACCCGGTTTGAAAATGGTTCATTTGGTTTAGTTAGGTTCATTCAATGTGAATGGAACCTAGCTAAATCAAATCTATGAAAAAATTAGGAGTTAAATGAGTCCAATATGTAAAACCTTTATCCTAAGACCACATTTGGCTAAAATGCTAGGAGCACACTTTAGTCTACTAATGCCACTCCTATGCCTACTTCTAAAAAGAAAAAGGTGCCTCCAAAATACAAAGGCAAAACAATCCTATACAAAGTCTACTATATACAATATATACAATGGGACTACTCAAGATACTACTAAGGAGAAAAGTACACAATGCTCATGGTGAGCAAGGGTCTAAGAAGCACCTCCTCCTTAGATGTCTCTTCTAGCTTCCTTACCATGGACCTTGTCAAAGGTCCAATGGCCTTCATGTATTCCTCTTCCTTGGATGGTCCTCCATCATACCCTCCTTCTTGGGAAGGATCTGTCCTCAGATCTACCTCTTCATCATCCATGTTAGCATTCCCTGAAAAAGGCATAAGATCACAAACATTAAATGTACTACTAACACCATAATCAGAAGGTAACTCTATTTTGTAGGCATTTTCATTTATTCTTTGGAGTACTTTGAATGGACCATCTCCTCTCGGACTTAGTTTAGACTTCCTTTGAGTAGGAAATCTTTCCTTTCGCAAATGAAGCCAAACTAAGTCTCCTTCCTCAAAAATAATTTGTTTTCTCCCTTTGTTGTTGTATTCCATATATTTTTGAGTTTGTTTTTCTATGTGGTCTTTAACCTTCTCATGGAGTTTTCTTATAAAATCAGCCTTAGAAACTCCTTCTTTGTGAACATAAGAAGAAGTACTAGGCAAAGGAAGTATATCCAAAGGTGTGAGAGGGTTAAAGCCATAAACAACCTCAAAAGGAGAAAGATTGGTAGTCTTGTGGACTACCCTATTATATGCAAACTCTATATGAGGAAGATGTTCATCCCAAGACTTCTTGTTGTTCTTTAAAATGACCCTCAATAGAGTAGATAAGGATCTATTTACTACTTCAGTTTGCCCATCGGTTTGTGGGTGACAAGTAGTAGAAAATAGAAGTTGAGTTCCTAGTTTTTCCCAAAGTGTTTTCCAAAAGTGACTAAGGAACTTAACATCCCTATCCGAGACTATTGTTTTAGGGATTCCATGTAATCTCACAACTTCTTTAAAGAATAGTCTTGAGATATGGCTAGCATCATCTACCTTGTGGCATGGAATAAAGTGAGCCATCTTTGAAAATCGGTCCACTACCACAAAGATAGAATCATGACCCCTTTGGGTTCTTGGGAGACCAAGTACAAAATCCATGCTAATGTCTTCCCAAGGGGTGCTAGCTATAGGTAGAGGTGTATAGAGTCCATGAGGCATAACTCTTGATTTAGCTTGTAAACAAGCTATGCATTTTGAGCAATGCCTTTGGACATCTATTCTCATGTGTGGCCAATAAAATTTTTCTTTTACAAAACTTAGAGTTTTATCAACTCCAAAATGGCCCATGAGACCTCCTTCATGACTTTCCTTTACTAAGAGCTTTCGAATGGATCCTTTGGGTATGCAAATCTTTCCCATTTTATACAAGTACCCATCATTGATGTAGAATCCATCAAAGGCCCTTTTAAGACATTGCTTGTAAGTGGACTGAAAATCTAGATCATTTTCATACAATTCCCTAATGTTGTCAAATCCAAGAATTTGGGAACTCAAGGTAGTAAGTAATGTGTATCTTCTAGAAAGGGCATCGGCCACCACATTACTTTTTCCCTTCTTGTACTTGATCACATATGGAAATTGCTCTAAATATTCTACCCACTTAGCATGTCTCTTATTTAACTTACCTTGCCCTCTCAAATACTTTAGTGACTCATGATCGGTATGAATGATGAAGTCTTTAGTCACTAAATAATGCTCCCAAGTTTTGAGGGCTCTTATAAGAGCATAGAGCTCTTTATCATAGGTGGGGTAATTCAAGGTGGGACCTCTAAGTTTTTCACTAAAATAAGCAATGGGGTGGCCACCTTGAAGTAGGACCGCACCTATCCCTAAACCACTTGCATCACATTCTAGCTCAAAAGTTTGAGAAAAGTTTGGAAGAGCTAGAATAGGTGCATGTGTAAGTTGGTCTTTTAAGTTATGAAAAGCCTTCTCTTGCTTCTCCCCCCATACAAAAGGCACATCCTTCTTGACCAACTCATTAAGAGGAGATGCTATGGTGGAGAAGTCTTTAACAAACCTCCTATAGAAGCTTGCTAAATCATGGAAACTCCTAATGTCTCCCACATTCTTAGGGGTAGGCCACTCTTGGATGGCTCTAACCTTCTCGGGGTCCACCTTAACCCCCTCCTTGCTAACTATAAACCCTAAGAAATTCACACTTTCTTGGCAAAATATGCATTTTTCTAAGTTAGCATAGAGATGGTTTTCCCTAAGAAGAAGCAAGACATTTCTAAGGTGTTCTAGGTGTTCTTTAAGGCTTTTACTATAGATTAGGATATCATCAAAATAAACAACTACAAATCTACCTATACAATCCCTTAAGATATGGTTCATTAACCTCATAAAGGTGCTAGGAGCATTGGTCAAACCAAAAGGCATGACTAACCATTCATATAATCCAAACTTGGTTTTAAAAGCGGTTTTCCATTCATCTCCTTCCTTGATCCTTATTTGATGATAACCACTCTTAAGATCAATTTTAGAAAATATGAGTGCTCCATGCAACTCATCTAGCATGTCATCTAACCTAGGGATTGGATGCCTATACTTAATGGTTATATTATTTATAGCTCGACAATCCGTGCACATTCTCCAAGTCCCATCTTTCTTTGGAACTAAAAGAACCGGCACAGCACAAGGGCTTAAGCTCTTTTGAACCCATCCCTTCTTCATCAAATCTTCAACTTGGGTCTCTATTTCTTTTGTTTCTTGGGGGTTGGTCCTATAGGCGGGCCTATTGGGTAGGCTTGCCCCGGGAACCAAATCAATTTGATGTTCTATTCCCCTTAAAGGAGGAAGCCCACTTGGAACTTCTTTGGGAAATAGGTCATCAAATTCCTTTAAAAGGTTTTGAACCCCCTTTGGTAGAGACTCAAATCCAAAATTTGTGGCAGCAAGTGTCTCTTTAGCATAGAGAAGGAAAAGAGGTTGATCAACTAGGAGACATTGTTTAATGGAATGATTTATAGAAAATTGACTCCTAGGGACAACTACCTTGGAAGGGACACTTCCTTCCAACTCTATAACCTTCTCTTCCTCTTTTTCACAACTTAAGAGGTTTTTTTTTTTTTTTCTCTCTCTTTTTTTTCTTCCTCAATTTTCTTTTTCATGGCCACTTGATCTTCTAACACTTGGGAAGGTGTAAGAGGGATCAAGGTATGCTTTTTACCTAGATGGACTAGGCGGATCTTATTGGCGACACCATCATGGATGGCTTGTCTATCATGTTGCCACGGTCTACCAAGTAAAATATGACTTGCATCCATGGGAATGATATCACATAGAATTTCATCTTTGTACTTCCCAATGGAAAAGGGCACATTTACTTGATCTTTGACTTCTATAGGTCCATCCTCATTAAGCCACTGGAGTTTGTAAGATTTAGGATGGGCTATAGTAGTCAAGTTAAGCTTATTAACTAACCTTTGGCTTACAAAATTGTTACAAGAGCCACTATCAACAATGAGAGAACATGTTTTCTTGAAAATCTTGCATCTAGAATGAAAGAGATTCTCTCGTTGTGATTGGTCTTGTTCCTTAAGTTGGTTAGTCAACAATCTATGGGCAATTAATAGATCACCCTCACATGGTGCTTCCTCACTAGAACTATGGCTTTCGTCTTCTTCACTTGAGGAGGATGAAGAAGATGAAGTGCTCTCCTCACTTAGGATCTCATTGCCCCTAATGATCATGGTTTTTTTTGTAGGGCATTGGGAAGCTATGTGTCCCCTTCCTAAGCACTTAAAACATTTTATGGAGCTAGTCCTAGTATCATGGGAAGGTCTTTCCTTAGGTTTCTCTTTTAGTGACTTATCCTTTGAATAGGAGGGGGTACCCTCCTTCTTGAAGTCTTTCTTAGGGTAGGGGGTAGTTTCCTTCCTAAAACTAGGTTTTCTTTTTAATTGTTGTTCTACCCTCACACAAAGTTGAACTAGTTCATTTAGGTCTCTATAGGGCAATAGCTCAACTTTATCCCTAATCTCTAGGTTTAAGCCACTTTGAAACCTAGCTATGGTGGTTCTTTCTTCCTCCCTAATTCCCGCTCTCATCATAAGCAACTCCATTTGTTGCCTATATTCCTCAACACTCAAATTTCTTTGTTGGAGTCTTTGGAGCTTGTCCATTAACTCCCTCTCAAAGTATGGAGGAATGTGCCTTCTCCTCAAGGCACTCCTTAGCTCATTCCAATATTGGATTGGAGGCTCATGATGAATTTGTTTTTCTCTAACTAGGGAAGTCCACCAATACATGGCATACCCTTGAAAGCTAAGAGTAGCCATGGGAACCTTTCGGTCTTCACCTACATTGTGGCAAGTGAAGAGTTGTTCAACCTTCATCTCCCAATCTAAATAGTCATCCACACTATCCTTGCCATGGAAGGGAGGAAGGTCAAACCTAGGTTCTTTAGGAGTTGTTTCATGCTTAGGCCTATGGTGCCTAGGGGGTCTTTGGTAGTAACCATCATCATGATGACTACTATGCAACCCTTCACTTGTTAGTGAATGTGTGTGCGAGTGATAGCCTTTGGGCCTAGAAGGTCCATGACCCTCATGGCCGTGGGGTTTGCTAGTCTCACCCACAACAAGTTTATTTAACAACTCTCTAATTGTTTCATTGTTTTTTTCATTTTCTAGTTCTTTTTTTCTAATGTATTCCTTAAGTTCCCTAGGTTCTTCCTTAGTACTCTTATGGCTCTTAGGGGAGTGATGACCATGCACACTACTATTATGAGAATGATCACTCATTTTTGCAAGGTAAAAGGTTTTCACAAGTCTTTGAAAATTGCAAAGTGAGTGATAAAAGTTTTCACAAAAGCTTGTAGTTTTTTTTTTTTTTTTTTTTTTCTTTTTTTTTTTTTTGGTGTAGTACTAAGTACTTAGAGGTCTAAGTATACAAGTTGCACTATCAAGGGAGGTGAGCTACAAGGAGCCACTTAATAACCAAGCCTCTTCAAGTGGAAATTACTAAACCCCTTTGTACTTTTCTTACAAAACAAAGTTCCACACAAGACAAGTAAAGTAGTGTGTGTGTGTGCACGAAACCCCTAGTAGGCAATAGAAGCCTTCTAAACGAACCTAGGAGCTAAACAATTAAAATGAAAGCAAATAAAGCATATACTAGTCGCTTATCCTAAGGTGAAAGTCCAAGTAGCACCTAAGGCTTTTTGGGACACTTTCACCAACCTAGAAATCCGGTTTATGAAAGCTAAAACTAAATCTAGCCGGTTCCTAGTGGAAGCCCAAGGTGGCACTTAAAGCCTTTGGGGACCCTTCCACAAGCACTAATCGAGGCTAATAGAAATTAAGTAGGACTATTTAGGAGGTGGGGGAGCTTACTTAATGTCCAAACAGCCACCCCTAAATGCAAGTTGAATACAAAGAAAATTGACACAAAACTATTCAAGCTAAGTGATGAAATTACAACTCAAATAAGCAATACAAAACAAAAGTTCTTCTTGGCCACTCTTCCACCAAAATAGCTGGACAGTTTGGGACAGCCTCTAGTCCAGGGATGTGCCCCAAATTGGCTGGAATCAAATCCTTTTCAAGGTCTTACAAACAGCCACAAAATTGCCACTAAGGCCGCCACCAAAAGGCACCAAAGCCGCCACCAAACTCCACTCAAAACCGCCACCACTTTGCACCAGAATGTACCTGAAAATTCAAGCAAGTCTTGGCTGCAAAATGAGCAAACAAGTTAGCCTCCAAAAAGGTGTTTCACTCAGCAGTTTGTACCTCAATCCTCCTTCAAGGCTAAGCTCCTTTGAGGTCAACCAATATGCCTCAATTATACCTTCCTTCCAAGTGTAATAGATTGAACAAGGCTTATAGTTTCACCAAGTTTAGCAAGCAACACAAGAGAGGAAAGAAGCCAAAGAAGTAAAACTGAAAAGCACAATTTAGGATAGGTAAAACTCTCATGGGAATTGATGTGACAAACAAAGAGAGCCAAAGAAGACACAAAGCAACAAATAAGGCTAATTTCAAGGCTAGCACTCAAAAGAATTGCCTAAGAATGGCACTAGATTTGATTACAAAAACCAAAATAAAATTTTGTGCAATGCTATGATGATTTAAAAGTTCTTTTCAGCCACTGTAAAGAGAAGGAAACCGCATGAAAAATTCACACAAATTCACTAGGCCAAGTGCTACAAAATTGTCAAATTTTCAGCTTGAATTTTTCTAGTTTCTTTTCTTTTGCTTTCTTTTTCTTTTTCTTTGCTTTTTGAAATCTTTTTCTTTCTTTTCTTTCCTTTAAACACATAATATTAAGCACTGGACAGAGGCCAATTACATCAAAAAGGTTTCCAAAACAAGTGGAGAAAAGGAGAGAAAGAAGAGAAGAAAATACAAGTGCACTTTTAGACCAAAATTTTCAGCACTTTTGTGACTAGTTTTTATTCAATTTTGTCACTTCTTTTAGCACACTTAATAGGCGTTTTCTATGCACTTCTTTCTCAATTTTTCTTTAATCAAAGCAAGCACAAGACACACCACAGAATTGCTGGTCATATATTGCTATGAAACTAATAGCAAAGAATTTCACAAAAATGACTCTAGAACATGTTAGGTCTAATAACATGCATAGGAATTAATTGGTGAGCACTCTAAGAATGATTTAATCATGCAACCAGCAATGACACATTCAAGAACAGGCTTTCATTGAACAAGATTGAAAAAGAAAAATGGGACAACACGGATGCAATGACAAAAAAAAAGAACTACACATGACAACTAAGACAAAACTAGTAGATTACAAAAAGAAAAAGCATGCATTCTTGTTTCTTTCTTGAACTTTCTTTTAAGACCGAATACCATAGGAATTCAAAAGAAGATAAAAACAATCCTAATTCATATAGAAAGACAAACAAAGAGTACCTACAGCACATACCAAGATTGATTCACAAGAATTATCAAAAATGAACCAAGAAAAGCAAGACAATGTGAGTGAATTCTATAGATTTATAAATGTGACTCAAGAATCACTCCAAGAACATACCAAGACTCAAAAAGGAAAAAGAAGACAAGGAGAACAGCAACAAGACTCTACCAAGATGATTCAAGACATGCAAAAGAAAAGAAAGAAAGCAAGGGAATCGGATTACTTGGAGTCCTAGCTCATGATACCAAATGATGGAAGAACTTTGGAGGGGGCCGGATTGATGTAGCTTCCTTCAAGTCTCTCCCTAGATCTTTGGCTCCTAGAATCCTTCCAATGCTTGTGTAAGGCTCCAATGGAGGGAGGAACCTCACGGCCACCTTAAGATGGTGGAGAAGCCTCTCAAGAATGCGCCACTCTTGGTGAAGGGATAAGCATTCTTCAACCCGCCACACTTGTCTTTGGAAAAAGTGATAAGAGATTGGTTTTGCACAAAGAGGTTTAGGACCTTTGGGAGGAGAGAAATCTGATCTCTAATCTGAATACTCAATTCTCATTAATGCCAAAAGTGTCATACAAGTGAAAATTTGAGGCTATATAGGCGTGGCCACCTAGGGGTTAAGCTAGACTAGATCATGGTTCACTAGGAACCATGGTTGGGTCCGTCCAACTTAGGGAGCAAGAAAAGGCTAGACCATGGTTCACTAAGAACCATGGTTGAGCCTTCCTAAACCGCCCTTGTGTAGGAGAGAAAAGAGGTCCAAGCATTTGGCCAAGTGTGCACCAATGTGAACACAAGGTGTGAACACAAAGGTGTGGACGATTTTGATTGGTTTCATTTAACTCCACCCGGTTTGAAAATGGTTCATTTGGTTTAGTTAGGTTCATTCAATGTGAATGGAACCTAGCTAAATCAAATCTATGAAAAAATTAGGAGTTAAATGAGTCCAATATGTAAAACCTTTATCCTAAGACCACATTTGGCTAAAATGCTAGGAGCACACTTTAGTCTACTAATGCCACTCCTATGCCTACTTCTAAAAAGAAAAAGGTGCCTCCAAAATACAAAGGCAAAACAATCCTATACAAAGTCTACTATATACAATATATACAATGGGACTACTCAAGATACTACTAAGGAGAAAAGTACACAATGCTCATGGTGAGCAAGGGTCTAAGAAGCACCTCCTCCTTAGATGTCTCTTCTAGCTTCCTTACCATGGACCTTGTCAAAGGTCCAATGGCCTTCATGTATTCCTCTTCCTTGGATGGTCCTCCATCAAGTTTCGTCCACAGAAAATAAATATCATCTGCTGCGTAATATGTGACAAAAAATGATCTAAATTGCATTAACTAAAGAAAAGTCAAATGGAAAATACATATATGAAAAGTTAAGTTTAGATATCGTGTTTATAATCTTTCATGCGGATAAAAATAAAAATAAAAATGAAAAAAAAAACTCAACAATTTCTTTTAGTTCGGGATTTTGATACAACTTTAGTTGAAATTTATAAATTATAAGTTGAGAGTTAAAAACTTAGAAATTTATAAATAAAAAAAATAGGAAAATAATAAAATAGAAAAAAATAATTTATAAATTCAAAAGTAAAAAAAAAAATCAAGCAAATTGAAGAGGATAAAAGGGGAAAAACAAAAAATTATAAACCATTTCAATTAGCTAATGAAAATAATTTATAAAGTTCTAAAATAAACTCTTATAAAGATTTGTATAAAACAAACTTATTTTTGTTAAATTAACTTATAAATTAGTTAAAATTATTTTGTCAAACACACTTCATGTAATGTATTATTGTTGAGTTTCCGTTAAGGTTAGACTCTTTTCTTGTAAAATATAATTTAATTTTTAATTATGGACTCAAAAACACGGCAAGTATACCTGTTGTTCAAGTAATATATAGGATCGTATTAGCATGGACTAGATAAGGTAAAATAAACATTTAATGACTATTAGTAACTAATGAATGATTACATTGAATAATTTGCGATGCATATAGAAGTAAATGTTATAAACTACTTTAAAACTAATTTTAGAAGATAGTTTGTGTGTGTGAAAGGAATAAGAAATGATATTGTGAAATTGTGAAATTGTGAGGGTTAGACATTACTGTAACCTACAAGTATATATCAAACCTAATCCCTTAGAGAAAGAGCCTAGATACATATACTGAATATCATTCCCTTAAGTATCCAACATATGAACCCGCATTAATGATTAGGATTTGAGACTAATAATGGGTCAAGTTCCATTCCTAGATACATTTCCCACACTAAGTATTATGTTTCAGAACTAGTTCCAAGGGCTATTTTTCAATACCCAATGGACTCATATCAAGCAATGGGAGATCAATCTAAAGCAAGCATTAAGAATACAAACATAATACAACAATGAATGAAACAAGCTTTTATCATTGATAGGATAAACAATACATAAGAGTTTAGTTGGTTGCATCTAACCCCACAAAATATGGATACAACCACTAAAAACTATGAGGGCAAATCAAAAATAGAGATGGAAGAGAAGATGGAAGAACCGAAGAAAAAACCCACATGGCATGGTCTCAAGCACCATGAATTCCTTCCACAGTTCCTAGAAATTGCCCCTTGTGTAAATGAGGGAAAAACTCTCGAAAATGTGTTCAAATACGAGCTAGATGAGTCAAAATAGGGTTTACATGCTCGACGCATTATAACTTCGCACCCGGTGCAATATCTTCCAGAGAGTAGTTGTATCTCTACCTTGAATCACACCCAGCATGGATAATATGCGCTCGGCACAATAGTGCAATACAAAAAGTGATACTCTCTGTCTTGAGCATGCCTTCCACAATCAAGTACAAGCCTGGCGCAAAGTACTTTCTCCTATTCCTTAGCTCTTCATTTTTGGCTCTCTCAAGTTCCAATCCCATGGATCCCCAACATCAAACTCTTCTACTCAATACTTGCACAAAATTGAATCAAAAGAGAACAAATATTATGCAAAATGGAATGAAGGAGTTGAATTTGTTTCATAATTAATATAAAAAGTAAGTAGAAATGGGACTTAACAATTATCAAATTAAAAAGTTAACTTTAACCTAGTGTATAGGTGATTAACTCTTGTAATTAATACTTAAAAAAATCAAATCTTTAAATAGTGTGTCAATACGTTATGATAGGTAATACATAAATTAAATTTTTGTTTCTAAAGTTTAAAATGCGGTAAATTTAGTCTATAAAATTGTGATAATATTATTTAATTTAATCCTATAAATCATTAAACGATAATTATTTTAGTTTTTTAAAATTATTAAACAATAATAAGAGCTTATAAAATGACTAATATATAATAATTTAAGGGACTAAAATTTAACACTTTACAATTTTAATAACTAAATTTATCAGAACATTTAATTTCAGATATTACCTTAATATACTAACTTTCTTAAATAGTATCATAAAAAAATATTTAAGTGTAAATAGTATAATAATACTATGTTATTTTAAATCTCTTTTTCATTAAAAATAAAATAAAAATAATCTGGTCCTGTAAAATAATTTACCCACAATTAATGCTTAAAACTTAAACTATAGAGCCTAATCAATAAACTTTTAATTGGGATCTTCTTGTCTACTCTTGCATGTATATTTTTTAAGATTTACATACATACATTACATCAATTCTCAAATAAATATAGATGTGTGTGTGCTATGCTCAAATTTAAGATCAAATTCATTGGAATTATATAATTGGGAGATATATTTATGATTATTTACAATTATTAAGAAATTTGTTTATATTAAAAAATTTAATCCATTTCATATATCTAAGATAAAAAAAGAGATAAAAGTATAATTTAAGTGTATTTTCCAAGAAAGAGGAATGATTTTTTTGGGTTTCATATGCTTGCATATCTTAGTGATTGAAACTCAGCACACACCTCAAAAAAACACTCCATGACCAAAATAACAATGATGAGATTAGTTCCATGGAGTGAAGAAGTTTGCAATTATGTTAATTTATGATTTAAATCTTGGCGTGGGGCAAGAGGACTCATAACAGCCTATAGTATACGATTCGTCTAAGCAAGCATCATTACATAATTAGTTATACCTGTCTTGTAGATGCATTCTTTATAACATATATACAGTTTTCAACAAGGTTGTTAATGATTTTTGGCTACATAGGTTACCAATAATGCTAGTGAACTATGCGTCACATACCTTGCAATCGGTCTAATTTCAAGAAATTGACGAATTATGGATGTATACTTTTAATAATCCATTCACTTAAAAAAAAAATACCATACAATTACATTCCGAATTATGAATGTATACTTTTAATAATGCATTCACTTAAAAAAAATTACCATACAATTACATTCCAAACTATGAATGTATATTTTTAATAATGCACTCACTTAAAAAATATTACCATACAATTAATTCGTCTTATAGGAACATAATATTTATGATTAAAATTATTTTTATCTATATTTTGATATATGTTAATAGATATATTTTTATAATTATTAAAAAAAATAGGTATATGCTATAATGACACAAAATATAAATTGTTACATTCAAAATTAATACTAAAATTAAATGTAAGCATATGTTGAATAGGTTTATACACAGTGACGGATCCAGAAACTTTAGATAGTGGAGACAATACTTATTCATATATTTGTAATATTCAAAATTTTACATATAACTTTACAAGCTTTTTATATCTGCGATTACGATTAAGGATAAAAATAAATTAGGTCAGACTAGGTTGTTATATTATAATTTAGTAGGTTTGAATCTAACATTATTTAAAAATGCATGTCCTAAATATGACTTATTTATCTATCATAAATATTTTTTAAATATTTAGTTAGAACTACAATCTTAAAGACCTACTTTATAATAATTTAACACTAATAAAAACATAAAAATAAATATGTTAAGTTGTATAAAAATCAAGTTTAATTTATTTATGATATAAAAATATTTTTAATATCTAATATAAACTTTTAGATGATAATTTATTTTAAAACATATTTTATAATAAAAATTCTAAATAGAACATAAATCTTCCGGTCTTTCCTATTTTTATTTTTTTTAATTAACGTATACAATCTTACAATCTTTACTATTTTAATTTTTTAAATCAACGTATACAATAAATAGAAAGTACAAAAGATAAACATGCTTACTGCAAATTTTATTTTATCAAAAATTAATTTTTAAAATATATTACATTATATATGTGAACATTAATATATATATATATATATATATATATATATATATATTATAATTAAACTTTTAAAAAATTTAATTTGTTATTAATGAGTATTCTTTATCATATATGAGAACTAATCTCCTTCAAAAATTTGACAAATATCAAATAAATGAACATTTCTTCTAAATTTATATTTTATACATAAGATAATTTGAATATATATTTTTATTTAATTAGAACATAACTTTTATTTTTTAAAATATATATCTTTTTGGATAGAAAAAATATGTATGTGTAAAATGGTAGTAGGGACAAGTGCCCCCACACTCCTTCATGTGGATCCGTCTCTGTTTATACATAAATATATTGTATCTATAGTGACATTTTTTATATGATACTATATATAACATT